>NW_012267326.1:2529406-2533493 GCF_000151885.1 Dipodomys ordii
ACTTATTTACCATACTTCACTGTGTAAATAATTTCTAATTGTAAACCGAGCTCAGTACCATCAATCATAATAGTTAAATCAGCAAACAGGAAATACAAACATAGCCTTTTATTTTTCACTAGTGTCCTGAAGTGACCAGAGTAAAGCAGAGAGAAATTTATATTGCACCCTGTATGTGTGAGCAGAGATACTGCGATTGTGTGAGTGCTGTTCGCAGGAGCAGATGTGTTCCTTCTTGACCTTGTAAATCCAGGCTGGCCAAAGACTAGAGTTCTCTACTATGACGGAGACCAATAATAAATGCCATACATTTGGACACATTATGAACCTGGAGTAAATCTCTAAATATATTGTATGGTTTCCTAGTGATTCATTCTGGTGAGGACAACCAATTACCAAAATTTTACTAAAGACTCTTTCCAGCATATTATATTGTATTATATACTACCATACTGTCAGCTTCTTTCTTACACATTACTTCCATATGAACATTCTGGCTATTTAACATCTGTATTTGAAAAAAAAAGACTTACAGATAACACTGCTATTATATCTTGGATGAGGGCGATGGTCCTTGGACAAATGTCTGAAATGTTTGAACTTACGAATCAAAGCTCTCACTTTAGCATCTGGTAGGACACAGAAACCAACTAATGACTGATAATATCCAGGAAATTAGTAGCTATATGCATATGGCAGATGCTCTAATTCCAGCCAGATCATTTGTTTAATGATGGCTACAACCCTCCTAGGAACTGTTAGTTAGCACAGTGGTATGGTTTTGCTTTATTGGACCAAAGGTTCTCAGCTTTGTAGTTCTGCAAGTGAGTAATCACAATACACAATACAATTGTATACTCCAAATATAAGAGGTTAAGAACACCAACCATTTATAACCCTAGAAGACTTCTATATTTTACATTTTTATTGCTATTATACATTTCTTATAGCATTATCTTAATGAATTTCTTATTCTTTTTTTTTTTTTTTGTCGGTTGTGGGGCTTGATCTCTGGGCTTGGGCGCTGTCCCTCAGCTCTTTAGCTCAAGGCAAGCGTTCTACCACTTGAGCTACAGCGCCACTTCTGGTTTTCTAGTGGTTTATTGGAGATAAGAGTCTCACGTGGACTTTCCTGCCCATGCTGGATTTGAACCGTGATCCTCAGATCTCAGCCTCCTGAGTAGCCAGGATTACAGGTGTGAGCCACTAGCACCTGGCTGAGTTTCTAATTCTTTAAAGTGATTCATGAATAACATTTTGTGTGTGCCAGTACTGAGACTTGAACTCAGAGCCTGTATTTTATTTGGCTTGTTTCACTCAAAGCTGTTCTAATACTTGAGCCACAACTCTACTTCTTGCTTTTTGCTGATTGATTGGAGATGTGTCTCTTGGAATTCTCTGCCCAGGGTGCTTTTCAACTTTTGTCCTCAGATCGTATTCTCCTGTAGCTAGGAGTACAACTACCAAATATTTTAAAGATCATAAGTACAATGTCATTCTTTCTACTGTCCAATTTCTATATGTAAACTTTGTCAGTGAACCCATTGATGATTTATCAGCCATTGACTTTTGCATGAATTTCCTACAGAGTATCAGGACCAGTTTGGGAATGTACTCTCAGAAATGGTCTAAATGCCTCTTCCCATCCTCCTTCTTCTTGGTAATCATCTTTTCTGTAACCCTAAGACACTTGTTCAGGTGTCAGTTCCTGGAGAAATCTCACCATTAGCCTCATCAAGGTCATGGTCACCTTCAGTTTCCGTGGAAGTATATTCATCTTCATAGAGTCTATGTTTACTATTTGTAATATAGGCTTTATATTACCACTTTTTTGTATTTTCTTTTTGGTTTTTCTTTTGCTTTCTCACTTTTGATCAATTTTGCTCTTTAACCTAGATTACAAAATACAGATCATAACTGTTTCTGATATCATTGAATAGCTTTTACCAAGTACTTTTTGCCAGGCTCTGGTGTTTCATGCCTATAATCCTAGTTACTCAGAAGGCTGAGATCTGAGAATTGTGGTATGAACCAGTCCTGGAAGGAAAGTCTATGAGACTCTTATCTCCACTAAACTACCAAAAAAGTTAGAAGTGAAACTGTGGCTCAAGCTATCCTTGAGCAAAAGCAGCTCAAGGACAACACCCAGTCCCTGAGTTCAAGCCCAAGGACCAGCACAAAAAATAGAAAAAAATAACTATTTTTTACTGTGACAAAATGATATGTCTTGACTAATATTTATAGAGCTTAATCACTAATGAAAAATACAAAAAATCTTATTATTATAATTGTGAGGAGCATTTAAATAAAGGAGCTATCAGTATGAATTTCTTCTTTAATGCATTTGCAAGAGTCAGTAACAATCCAGAACAGTTAGAAGGCAAGTGATTTCTCTAAAGTGAAAGATAGTAGTAAACAGTTCAGGCTTGGTGAGCTACAATCTATAACTATGTGATAGTACACCTTCTGAACACACAGTGTCTAGCTAGCAGGTAGCAAGAAAAAAAGTGTGATGAATGGAAAAACACCATGTAATACTTAGAAATATTTTAGATTTACAAAGGAAGAAATTAAAGTTTAGAGAGATGAACTTATCTCTCTAGTCATACAGCCAGCTGAATGTCAGTATCACATCTCAAGTCTAAACTGTTGCTATATTGAGAGTTCTTTTTAATTGTTTAAGACAATGAAAGAGTACTGAAACATTTATCTCCCTTTAGATACCATCACTGAACCTTCCTTAACTTTCAGCATTTCTCTGTACAAAAGCATTGGTTATCCAGAAGATTCATTCCTCCTAATCTCCAAGGAACATTTGGCAATGTTTGAAGGCTGTTTTGTTTTTCTCAACTGGAGAGATTTGGAGAGTTGATGTCAACTGTTACCTATGATGCATCATAACCTGGGTCTGTCTGTCCTTGGTGGCTAGCTTAGCAACCTTTCTTTTCTGCATTTCCTTCTTTCCTTTCTTGCTTGATTTATTCAACATACATGCATGGATACTTATTATGAAAAGAACAGTTAGGCCATAAGACAATTCCAGACCAACATAAACTTCCAGGTCATGGAGGTAGGTGCTGAAAAAATAGTGGTTTTTTTTTTTGTCTGTCATGGGGCTTGAACTCTGGGCCTGGGCGCTGTCCTTCAGCTCTTCAGCTCAAGGCAAGTGCTCTACCACTTGAGTCACAGAGCCACTTCTGGTGGTTAGTTGGAGATAAGAGTCTCATAGACTTTTCAGCCCTGCTGGCTTTGAACCATGATCCTCAGATCTCCGCTTTCTGAGTAGCTAGGATTACAAGCATGAGCCACCAGGGCTTGGCTGAAAAAAAAGTTTATCTGCATATATTAATTATTCAAAGAGGTTTCATTGTGATGTTTCCATCTATCCATACATGTTCTTTGATGAGATTCACTTCTTTTATACCCTTACCCCCTTATTTATTTTTAGTGGATTTCATTACACAATTTTCAAACAGGTAATGGGTAATTTCTATATGTGGGACATAATTATTAAGAGGCACAAATAGGCCAGGTACTGGTAGCTCATACCTGTAATCCTAGTTATTCAACAGGCTCAGTGAGATCTGAGGATCCCAGTTCAAAAGCCAGACCAGGTAGAAAGTCCATGAGCCTCTTATCTCCAGTTAATCACTGAAAAGCTAGAAGTGAAGCTGTGGCTCGAATGGTTGAACACTTGCTTTCAGCTAAAAAGCTCAGGAACTGCACCCAGACCCTGAGGCCCCAAGACACACACACACACACACACAGGCGCACACACGCACACACACAATAAACAGACATGTAGTGGAAGTTGTATATTTCATATGAGATGTTCAGAAATTCCTTATTTCGTTATTACCTTTAAGTAGTTGTAAAGAGTAGTTTCATTTCAGTATGCCAATTTATGGGTAACATGTGACCCCTTCTATTATTATACTCCACTTAGGAATTCCTTCCTGAAGAAGTTTATCTAACTTAACACTTAACATCTGAAAGATGCTTCCAAGTAGGAACTGTTGGTGGTGGTGGTGGTGGTGTTTTTTTTTTTTTTTTTTTGGTGGGTTGTGGGGCTTAATCTCTGGGCCTG
>NW_012267326.1:2533878-2539185 GCF_000151885.1 Dipodomys ordii
AGATCTGAGGATCCCAGTTCAAAAGCCAGACCAGGTAGAAAGTCCATGAGCCTCTTATCTCCAGTTAATCACTGAAAAGGTAGAAGTGAAGCTGTGGCTCGAATGGTTGAACACTTGCTTTGAGCTAAAAAGCTCAGGAACTGCACCCAGACCCTGAGGCCCCAAGACACACACACACACACACACACACACACACACACACACACACAGGCGCGCGCGCGCGCGCACACACACACACACACACACACACAATAAACAGACATGTAGTGGAAGTTGTATATTTCATATGAGATGTTCAGAAACTCCTTATTTCGTTATTACCTTTAAGTAGTTGTAAAGAGTAGTTTCATTTCAGTATGCCAATTTATGGGTAACATGTGACCCCTTCTATTATTATCCTCCACTTAGGAATTCCTTCCTGAAGAAGTTTATCTAACTTAACATCTGAAAGATGCTTCCAAGTAGGAACTGTTGGTGGTGGTGGTGGTGGTGTTTTTTTTGTTTTTTTTTTGGTGGGTTGTGGGGCTTAATCTCTGGGCCTGCGCTCTGTCCCTCAGCTCTTCAGCTAAAGGCTAGCACTCTACCACTTGAGCCACAGTGCCATTTCTGGTTTTCTGATGGTTAATTGGAGATAAGAGTCTCACGAACTTTCCTGCCTAGGCTGGCTTTGAACTGTGATCCTCAGATCTCAGCCTTCTGAGTAGTTAAGATTACAGGCTTGAGCCATTTGTGCCTGGCCCAAGTAGGAGTTCTTAAATGCAAATTCTAGAAACGTTTTGGGAGGTTGTAGCTGGAACAGGCTTGCTACTGATACCTATTGAATAGTAGAGGCCAGATAAGTAAAGGGGTTCTGTCCCGCCTATGTTTCCAACTTGTAATTTAAATTTCATGGGGAGACCATTATATTACTGTTGTTCTCTAGGTCCAGAGCAGCATAAAATATATAAGCCCTAGGACCACACCCCTCTCTACCTCTATTTTATATTCTCTCTCTTTTTTAACAAGCAGCTTTTTTTTTTAATTTTGGCAAAATTATCTACATTTTGCTGAACATCCTACAATTCATATTGTAACACTTCGTATTTTCTCCCAACAAGAAATTATTGGATCCAATACTAGTAATGTTGAGGTTGAAAGACCTTATTTTAGAATGAGAGTATTAAATAATAGCTGTGATATTGTCACAGAATTTTTTTTAAAAAATCCAACTTAATTTCACTGTCTTTGATTATGTATTATTTTTACATATCATAATTGACAAAATTGAATGTCTGTGTATGGTTTTATCTATAAGTAACATAAAATGGTTAGTGGAAACAAATGTGTATATTATTACTTTACATATTGCACGTAAGAATTCATTGAACTTCTCTCCTTTTGAATTTCCATTGTGGTTCAGTCTTAGACCTCTGCAAGATGGTCATTTTTAGATCTTACTCTAGAACTGTGTTCACCTTTTTACAGTTGAAACCTTATTTATTTGTCTTTCTGCTTCCTGTGGAGTCTTTTACATGGGAGCTCACATTTTGCTGGATGATTGGACATAGCCCAAGTCTTTCAAATATCAGTGTCTTCTGAAAACTAGAAGCCAGTAGATCCAAATAGTTATCATACATCTGTGTCTGCAACATGGCCCCACTACTAAAACTTTTATCACTGAAAAATCTTTCAATTAGAGTTCTGAAGTCATATATGATTAAGCCTCTGGGTAATTTGCTGGGGAATTGAGAATGTTTTCAGGAAACAGCTCAGTTCATTAACTTTTAAGTATCAACTGCACTGTGAATCTTACTGGCTAGTGATCATTAGTTTTCTTTCAGGAGTAGACTACTAGAGGAATGGGAATTTGATTGGCATTTATCTACCAATATGTCTTTTTAAAGGGACAGAAAGTGATGGTAAATTAAACTTTAGGTACTTTTTAAAATTTAATTTTATTGTCAAGATGATATACAAGGGCTACATATGTAAGATAGTGAGTACATTTCTTATCAAACTTGATGATTTTGACATGCTTCTCCAAATCAAGCAGAAATAAACCTTTTTCACAAATGCTACATCTTTCCCAAGATAGTTTTGTAAATTACATTGCAGATTATGGCTCTATTCCATCTCCAAGTATTTTAAGTATAATATATATTCGGCTTTTGTTTTCATAAATTGTTTATCATCATTTATTATTCCTTTTAATCTGAAAAAAGATGTGGATTAAAGGGTGCACATCTTATGGAGGATAAAATTTTTTAAGCTCAAGAATTAATTGAACCCTAAGATATGTATTCAAATGTTTTTTTCGTTCATGCGATTATTTCTAACATATTTATAAGATTATTTCTTTGTTGCTTTGTATGTCCCTTCCCCCATGCTTTCACTGTATTTGATGTCAGTATAATTTGTGGAGGGGAAGGAGAAAAACAAATCATTTAAATAGGGATACAAGTGGACCCATTACAACAATGAGAAATACAAGTTGTTATGTTGAAAATGAACTTTACAATTTTGGTGCGGGGTGGGGGGGGTTGGGGGGGAAGGGAGGGAGGATGGGAAGGAATGGGAAGGGGAAACAAAGCAGGAGGCTACAATGCTTGATAAGAAATGTACTCATTATCTTGCCCATGTAATTGTAACACCTCTGTACAGTATTTTCACAATAAAAATTGTTTAAAAATAAAAGAATTAACTGTAAGTTAGTACACATATTTCTTGGTTGTTGACATTGATCTGCAGGACAAAGGGTCAGTACATAGAGAGAAGCATGTAAAATTTTAATACAAGCAACTCTAGGCTGCTTTATGTTTTACTCTGCTGGACTGTCCTGTAATGCTACGTAAATACTCTACTTTCCAGAATTCTAAATAAAGGGAATTCACAAACTTTCTGTTGCTTTAGCACTTATGATCCCAGATTACAGTGTAGATTTGGAATCCATCTATATTATATTACCTGTGTGTTTTGTTGCAGAACCTGGTTAAAAAAAAGAAATATGTTGAAAATGGTAAGATAATGGGTTATCCAAAAAGAATACAGGGAAAAAAGTAGAAATGGGAGGTGATGTATCATTCTTTATGAATTGATGAAGTAGGGGGAGTAAAATATGGATGTCTAAGACATTCACTGTCAGTAATTCAGATTCTATAAGAGGAAAAATATCCATACATCTTTCTGGTGCTTTTTGAGTGTCCCTAATTCAACAGTAGTGAGCAGATGTAGTCTACTGAATGGAATGTGCTGGTCATGATTACTTTTGTGCTTCCATACTAATGCTGCTAAAATACTTCTTTCTCATACAGAGTTGTTATGAATAATGACAAACTAGGAGACGACGGAATGTAGCAGTTAGATCTCTTTGCATTTTCTCCTTCTTTCTAACTTTGGTGAAATATGAAATATGATCTGGTTCTTGCCTATGTCTGGGAAATGTATGGTTTCCTTTTTGCATTCTTGCTACATTCTATCTTTCATCCTATATTTAAAGAAACTCCCAATTTATAGGGTTTGGTCTTTTTTGTGTTGTTAACTATTCTGTTCAGTCACATGCTTGTCCTTTGAACTTCCAGATTGACAATGCTACTGTGTGTTAATGATAAAATAAATCACGGATGGCTGCCTTTTCTTACTATTTTTGTTCAACAAACACTCAATATGTGTGTGACACTTTGGAGAGTCATGTAACCAATGGTTCTTTAAAATTTGGCTCATATCAAAGTTTATGTAACTGTATGTGAGTCTTTATGTATTGTATATGAGTCATGAGTTTTTTTTTTCTTTGCTGTTGGTCATTGGGCTTGAGTTTGGTCCTGGACACTGTCCCTCAGCTCTTCAGCTCAAGGCTAGCCCTCTACCACTTGAGCCACAGCGCCACTTCCAGTTTTCTGGTGGTCAATTGGAGATAAGAGTCTCACGGACTTTCTTACCCAGGCTGGCTTTGAACGTGATTCTCAGATCTAAGCCTCCTGAGTAGCTAGGATTACAGGCATGAGCCACCAGTGCCCAGCTTGTTGTAACAGTTTCATAGACATTTTAATCTACATAACTTGTGTACCAAAACTGTTTTGTTCTCACAGGTTTTTATGTATATTTGAGTTCTTTTGGATGTCAATTTCAGATTAAATACATCCTAGAGGATTTTGGTGACATGTTGATTTTGGGGATAGAAAGGAGTCAGAAATGGCTTTCTGGTATCATGCAAATCTTCTGTCACTCTGTAAAGCATCTATGAAAAGCTGTCTTGTGCCATTTCTTACAATAAGTAGGGTGATTTTGTAAGCAGAACATATGACTATATTTCTGTATGTGATATAAAATCATTAGCACCCTTACCTGGGCACCAGTGGCTCATGCCTTTAATCCTAGCTACTCAGGAGGCTGAGATCTGAGGATCATGGTTTGAAGACAGCCTGGACAGAAAAGTCTGGGACTGTTAACTCCAATAAAGTACTCAGAAAAAGCCAGAAGTGGTGTTTCAGCTCAAGTGGTAGAATGATAGCCTTGAGCACCAAAAAAGCTTAGGGACAATGCCCAGACCCTGAGTTCAAGCCCCAGGACTGGGGCCAAATTATAATTTCACATCAGTTCCTGAGTTTTCCCCTCTGTTGTTATTTTACTTTGGGGACATTCCAATTTCCATCTTCATGAATTCACTCACATAAGATTGTTACTGCATTTCATTCATCATTACTGCTTTATAAGTTGGATAAACAGTTACTGTATTCACTCAGGAAAAAAGTTTTCTATGTGAAACAAGTCTTTCATAATATCCAATCTTAACAATGGCAAAAAATAAAACAAATTAATAAATAATCTGACAAAGGGAAAACATTGCTGTTTCCATCAGAGCTTGACTCAACATGAATATTCTATTCAAGTCAGTGTGCTGAGACACATTGGAAAATGGCAAGCGTTCTGTTTGGAATTCCAGAGTTACTGCTTTGGGGACTTTTCCAGATTTTTAATTTGTCTCATTAGTTTATTACAGTGGATATTTGTGGAAGATAGAAATAATAAGACATTAAGAAATTTTTTAAATTGGAATTTGATTTTTAAAATTTCCTTCCATTTAGTCTTGCTTTAGTCTGTACAGATGGCAGTCACAAAAAAGCATCAATTAGAGGGCATATACGCAATCTGTATTTATTTCTTGCAATACTGGAGGCTGAGAGGTACAAGTTCAAGACTTGGGCAGACTCAGTGTGTGACTATAGGCTTTTCTTCCTCTAGCCTCATGCAGTAGAACAAACCAAGGAGCTCCGTTAGGCCAATGGGCAGGAATACCACCCCTTAGGCTCTTTGCCCAGGCCCAGTTCCCTC
>NW_012267326.1:2541955-2551193 GCF_000151885.1 Dipodomys ordii
CATCTGCACTTCTTTTCTGATCAAGTATGAGCAAACCTACACACAAAAAGGGAAACAAATTTCTTTCAAACCCTTTTGGTAGTACTAGAGTTTGAACTCAGGGCTTCGTGTGTGGTAGACAGGTACTCTGCTGCTGGAACACTATCTACAGCTCTTTCTTGCTGTGGTTGTGCTTCTATTTACATTTTCTGTTGCAGCTGGACTGGTCGATAGGCACTACCATGTTCCTCTTTTTCTTTTTCCCCCAGCTTCTAGGCATATATTTTAAAATTATCTTTAAGTAGTTGTACAAAGGAATTTCAATTCAACATATACATTTATCAATGAATCTTGATCAATATTACCCCATCAATCATTTTCCCCATATTTGTCCCAATCCCTTATATCTCCTCAAGTTCTATGTTTCAGCTTTCTCTGTCGAGATAGATGTTTATTTTCCTTATTATTATATTTAAGTCATTGTACAAAGGAGTTGACATTTAACAAAACAGCTTATGAACACAATGTATCTTGACCAGTGTCACAAACCAATTCATAACTGGGCTACTGAGCTAAAGAGAGTATTTTTAGAAGAAGTAAAACTGGCAGACAGATGCATGAACAAATCAAAATAACACTAAGATTCCACCTCACCTAAGTTAGATTTGTCATTATCAAGAGAACAAACAATAACAGATCCTGGTGAGGATGTAGCCAAAAGTGAACCCTACTACATTGTTGGTGGGGATGTAAACTTGTTCAACCATTCTGGAACCCAGCATGAAGACTTCTCAAAGGTTTACACATAGAACTACATTATGATCCAGCAATTCTACTCCTTGGCATTTACCCAAAAGATTGCAAACCAGAATACAGTAAAGCCATCAGCATAATTATGTATATTGAAGCACTATTCACTATTACCAAGGTATGGAATCAACCCAGATGCTCTTCAATGTATGAATGGATCAAGAAAATGTGATATATATACATATATATATATATATGTGTGTGTGTGTGTGTGTGTGTGTGTTTATATAATTTATATATATATAATTCCTTTGGGTACACACACACACACATATATATATATATATATATATATATGTATATATGTACCCAAAGGAATTTTTTTCATCTATTACAAAGAATAACATTGTACCATTTATAAAGAAATAGAAAGACCTGGGAAAAGAAGTATGCTAAGTGAAGTAAGTCAGTCACAAAGTGACAAAGGATGCATTATTTTCCTTATATGTGGAAGCTAGATTTGATTATAAATTTCTAAGTAAGCTTTTTGAGTGGTATATAAGTATATACAAATATATTAACTGAAATACAGTAGATTCAGAGGAAAGCTCAAACACTGTGATTGCTTAGAAAAGCAAAATTAAGGTTCAACAAAATAAAACACTAAGACATGGGTACTTGAAAGAGATCTGTGGGGTCAAGAGGAAACAGAAGAGAGGAAGGAGGAGAAGAAGATGGAGAGAATGCAGTCAAGAATCCAATGTATATCCTAGAAAGGAATGACATGGAAATGGACTCTTTTGGATATTTTGCCAGAGTTTACAATGATTCTTCCAATCTCCATGTCTGGAGTAGTTAGGGTTACAGATGTCAGCCACCCTGAAATGAATTATTCCTTACTTCCTTGCCATTTGTTTTGAAATATATATGTAACTTTTCTTTTTACTTGACATATTCTATTTGTATGCTTGTAGCCACAAAACTTTGGCTTTCTTCTTAGAACTGTTAATTTTAGAAATCAATATGACTTGAATCACAGCCTATACTATATGTTTTCAAAAATTTATACTGAATATTTCCAAATGATTTATTTTCTTTATTTGGAACAGAAGGAAACGAGATCCTGTCACTCACACAGGTACTGTCTAGAATGACCATGACAGTTGCTTTAAGGTAGCATCAGCTACCAAACAAGGGCAAGCTAGTGCAAGGGAAGGTGGTCAGAAGAAATGCATTGCATAGAGCAGTCAGCACAGTGTGTCATGTTCTTTCTTCTACCAGCTCTAGCTTGTGTTCTCATCCCCAGCTGGGCCTTAGTGAAGTAACCCGAATTTGTTCTCACACCCAACGGTACCTTCTTAATGAAGTGAACTTTGTAATACAAAGTTGCTTCTTGACTATCAGCATAGACAATGCATCTTTCAGCACCATTTGAAGGGCCAGTCCCTTAGCCATAGTCAGTTTTATGTCTCTTCTTTGAGCCTTCTAAGCTTCCTGTAATTATCCTATCAAAAAATTTTGAGCATTTGACATTGCCTCTTTTGACCTTGTCTCTTATGGCCTTTCCTGTACTGTTACCCCACATCTGGCATATAGTTTATGAATGATATTACTTTACAAAGATGTTAAATTTCAACTAATAACCAGTGAACCTATTATTTAAGTGGAATCTTAATTCAATTGTTTAAAATACATACTTAGCCTTCACTCTTGTTCAGCACAGCTGAAAATTGAGCACCAGATCATACTGTAGGAAAAAAATGGTTCTGTAATGAATTTGCACATTCAAGTGGAATTATACTTGTGTATTTCTAAAACTATATGAAAACTAGGATATCTATACACATATTTTCTGCCCCACATCCCTAATCTTTCCACTTTTCCTTGGGAAAATATCCCATCCTTCTTTTATATATTTAATGGATCTTTTCAAGTTTTGGTGCAGACATTTTTATTTCCTGAGTAATAAGATGCTTCCATTTATGCTAGGACATCTTGTCCTGGCCTGAATGAGATATGTCAAACTTAACACAAATCAGAATGTCACACATATGTCTTGTTCGTATTTTTCGGGTGGATGATTTATTTCCCAAATTCTAAATGCAGCAGTGCAATGACCTTTTTCACTATACATGAACCTTACCTTTTGTTAATATGAATGAAACAACTGGAAATAGAAATTGTCAGAGCAATATAACAAAGAAGCCTTGCAAAACTTACTAGAGTTTATGTAGTAAAAATCAGTTTAGAAGGCATATTTCTCAAACCTGAGTTTTATTTGGTAAAACATGCTGGTGCCTGACCTTTCCAGAAACAGCAAAAAGGAGCCTAACAGAAGCCTGATCAAATTCAACTGCATTTTGCTCATGGTCTGCAACAAAATGCATAAGTATACCTAATAGGCATGATTATGACTGACTACTTGGATGAGGCTGATGTGTCTTTTATGTAATTGCATACTACACAAAGCAATAAAAAGTCAATCTTATTCTCTGGAAGCACATAAGTCTCAAGTGAACCAAAGAATCTTACAAATTTGGAATTTATGTTAATCTTGACTAGATAAAGCCAAAGAGCAGAAATTCTAAATGCCTAGGCAACATTTAAAATCCTGCAGCTGAGATTTCAGTGCAGAAAACCAGAAAGAGTTGCCCACTTTGTATATTAAACCATTTTAGGGATATTTAGAGTACAAAAATTAAAATGTTGACCCATGTACTGATGGTTCATGCCTGTAAATATAGCCACTCAGGAGGCTGATAGATGAGGATCATCCTGAGCAGAAAAGTCTGTGATACTCTTATTTTCAATTAACCAGCAAGCAGTCAAAAGTAGAAGTGTGGCTCAAGTTGGTAGAGTGCCAGCTTGGAGTGAAACAGCCAAGTAAGAATACAAGGCCCTGAGTTCAAGCCCTAGCACAGCATAAAATACATTAAAATTCATTAGAATACTAAATATAAAATATTTCTTTCATCCTCACCTGTCCAACTGTTGATTGGTGCTAGCAGTTTCCATATGCTCTGTATACTCAAGCATTTTTTCTGAGCATGTCTAAATGCAAGTGCCTCGGTCCAGGGTATTCATTTTTTGTGTGTGCCAGTACTCAGATTGAATTTAGGGCCTTTGCTTTTTCTGTCAAGGCTAAGACTCCACCATGTAAGCCAAAATTATATACCTGTCTTTCTGCTGGTTAGTTGGAGAGAAGTCTCATGAGCCTTCCTGTCCTCGCTGGCTTCAAACTATGATCCTTAGATCTTGGCCTTTGTAGTAGCTAGATTTACAAATGTGAGCCCACAGTGCCTAACAGGATGGTGATAATTTATCTTCACAGGGTTTCTGTGAGGACTCAGCTTAGAAGAGATCATTATTTCAGAAGTAATCACTAGTGATTTTATTTGATATTACTATGTATAATGACATAATACCTATTTAAAGGAAAAGAATATATGTGGGTGTGTCTGTATATCCTTTTTTCATATTGACAGAGATGAGACCTTGAGCATTGCAATTGTTTCTGATAAAAGAACTTACGAAACTTTTGCTAAGGTTTTCTTCCATCATCGGGATGAAGAAGTTGCTCTGTAAAGGTGATATTTTGAAGTCTGTTTAATGAGTAATTAATATTCAGAATAACAAGTTGTGTAAGACACAACAAAAATGTCAGAGCCCTTTTGTAGAGAGAACATTAAAATCCATGAGGTTAGCTTTAGTTGGTAATATGTGTTGCCCTCCTTCTCTCCTTTCTTCTTTCCTTCCTTCCTTCCTTCCTTCCTTCCTTCCTTCCTTCCTTCCTTCCTCCCTCCCTCCCTCCCTCCCTCTCTCCCTTCCTCCCTCCCTTCTTTCCTTCCTCTTTTTTTTTCTTTCATTTTTTTCTTTCTTTCATGTGGTATTGGCAACTGAATACAGGAGTTCACACAAGCGGCATTTGCTTCTTTTGACCAGTTGTCACACACTGGAAACCAAAACTGATGTGAAGAACTATATTCCAAACAGAAAACATCATTCAAGTCTAAAAGAAATATTACAACTGTTACAGTCATTATTATTATTTTTCTGTGCTGTTTCTGGTGGTTGAACTCAGGGCCTTGTTTTTGTTTTGTTTTTGGGTCGGTCATGGGGCTTGAACTCTGAGCTCGGGCACTGTCCTGCACTCTTCAACTCAAGGCGAGTGCTCTACCACTTGAGCCACAGCACCACTTCCGGTTTTCTAGTAGTTTATTGGAGATAAGAGTTTCATGGACTTTCCTGCCTGGGCTAGCTTGGAACCTTGATCCTCAGATCTCAGCCTCCTGAGTAGCTAGGATTACAGACTTGAGCCACCAGCGTCCAGTGAACTCAGGACCTTTTGTTTAGCTTTCATTCAAGACCCACACCCTACCTCTTGAGCCATAGTTCCACTTCCATCTTTTTGATATTTGATTAGAGATAAGATTTGTATACTTGGGCTGGCTTGGAACTGTAACCCTCAGATCTCAGCCTTCTGAGTAAGTAGGATTACAGGTGTGAATCACCAATACCCAGATCAACATTATGGTTTTTTTTTTTATAAATTAGATGAACAAATTAACAAATTAAGCCATAATGAGATATCATGCCACACTTGTGAAAGTGACTAAAATAATAAAAGAGGTTATAATAACAGATGCTGGAGAGAAAGTAGAGATAAAGCATCCCTTTGCACAATGTTGGTGGACATGTTAGTAAGTACAGCCAATATATAAAACAGTATTGGGAACCCTTAACAGTTTACAGATCTTCTCCATGATCCAGTAATCCCACTTATGAGCATATGTCTAATGGAAATGAATTCAGTATGTGGATGAGATGTCTCCACTCTCATGCTCATTGTAGTGTCTTTTTCATAACAGCCAAAATATGGATGTGTTCATTGAATATATATTTATACACATATGTACATATATTCCTTATATATACCATATGTATTCAAATATTATTCACCTTTGAAAAGGATTTGGTTATTCTCGAGAATATTAATAAACCTGAAGAACATTATGTTAAGTGAATTAAGCCAGGTATGGTCTAACTTATATGTGGGATCTTACAAAGCTAAATTTACAGAAGCAAAGATTTAAATTGTGATTGTAAGACTTTAAACAAGGGGAATTATAGAAGATGTCAGTCAAAGGACCTATAATTTGATTTAGACAGAGAGAATTATTTCAGGGAAGCTATTGTACACCATCATGATCATATTATAAACAAGAAAATTCTGGAAGAATGGATTTAAGTATTTCATCCCCCTAAAATTTAAATATATATATTCAAAAAACTGTTTTGACTTTGTATTAAAATCCAGAAGCAGAAATATGGGCTAATTAAGAAGGACTCAGGGAGCTCATGGCTCACATCTGTAATTCCTAGCTACTTGGGAGGCTGAGGCTAGGAGGATCATTTTTCAAGGCCAGCTGAGACAGAAAAATTTGTGAGACTCCTTTCTCATCAAAGGGCTAGACACATTGGTGCACCCCTGTTATCATTCATTGCTCTCTAAGAAGTATAACATAAGCACATCAGGACCAGGCATACAACTAGGCAGGGAGTGAGATAGTCTAAAAAATAACAAGAAAAATAAAGGGCTTAAGGTGTGGTTCAGTGGTAAAAGCCCATGCCTAGGAAAGGAAAGAACTCAAGTTCAAACCCTAGAACTTCCAAAAGAACTAAAATGAGAAAAAAAATGGACTTCAGAATCAAAAGTTAAATTAGAAGAGGCACTGGTGGCTTATGCCTGTAATCCTAGCTACTTGTGAGGATCAGAGCTGGGGATCACAGCTTGAAGCCAGCTAGGGCAGAAAACTCTGTGTGACTACAGTACCAAAAAAGCTGGAAGTAGAACTCAAGTGGTAGAGCACTAACCTTGAGCAAAAGAAGTTCAGGGACAGTGCCCACACCCTGAGTTCAAGACCTAGTCTTGAACAACAGCAACCACCACAACAGACAAAGAAATCAGTTCCTAGCTTTACTTCATCTGGCACTATGAAAATCCAATGTATAGTTACATGAGATTTCAGGAAACTATTAGTTGTTAAAAACCATACAATCCAAACGACATGCCACTCTGCAAAAATAATAGTAAACAAAATGTAGATCTGTTTCAAAGGCAGCTCACTTTCAAAACAATAGAAGTACTTCATTGACAAAATGTTCATTCTGTAGGATGGTGGTAGACTATCATTCTAGATGAACAGAACAATCAATATTCCTATCCAAAGTATGAGGCAGAAAGGGAAGTTTCTCATTCTGTGCTGATGATGAATTGGCTTAGAGAATTTATTGTCTGATGACCTTAACTTAGACATATCTTAGGTTAGGGATGTGGCTCAGTGGCATAGGGCAGAAGTGAAGCTGTGGCTCAAGTGATAGAGCACTAGCCTTAAGGGAAATAGCTAAGGGAAAGCATGTAAGCCCTGAGTTTAAGTTCCAGTACCAGCACAAAACAAAACAGAACACAACTGACGCTCAGGGAAGTTGAATGATTAGTTCTTGAAGTTGGATGATTAGAATTTTGAATTGAGTCAGAGTTGCTACTTTCTTCCCTGTCCAGATTTTTCTACTGTACTTTTATAATTGGTCCTAATCGGAGGCAACTGTCACCATGAATTCCCCAACTAAGTTCTCTCTCAGACAGAAATCAAAGGCAATTAAAATCTTGCAAACAACTGTGGAAGATGAGAGCCACTCAAACCTGAAATGAGACCACTTGCTATCAGGCCAGACACATGTGACTTTAGTCAAAGCAGGCTCTCTGAGCTTTCCAAATCTTGCAATACAGATCATTAAAAATGGGTGTTATCTGTTTCTTAGAAATTTAGTGAGAATATCCATATAAAGGGTCTGGACTATAATCAGCACTCCAAAAATCTCACCATTTGACACAAGCCAGACAAAGCCAGATGTTCATATAAGTGGCTTTGGGATGAATACAAACAGTAGGGTCTGATATATTTCATCACATTTTATAAGCTAATTTTAATCATATTTTATAAGCAAAGCCTAAAGTGAGTAGAAAAGAAAATCTAATAAAATTATTAAATCTTGTTATTTATCCCAATGTGACTCTAATGTACATACATTTGAACTAAAATGTTCATGCAATTTGAAGATATATAACTGACACCTCTTTAAATTAGCATTTTAGGATATATGTAGCAAGTTTTCTAAATGTAAAATCATGCAATGAACAGAATTCAGCAATCTCATTGACATTATTTAATTTGGAGAAAGGAATCACAGCACTTTATTTAGAATTGAATTATGGTAAGAGATGTTGTAGAACTTAGGAGCCTACATTTATCAGTGAAAAAAACTGTTGCCCTGTGTTTAGAATTAATTCACACATCAAGATGGTAATAGTTCTTTTTTTATTGTCAAGGTGATGTACAGAGGGGTTTCAGTTACATAAGTAAGGTAATGAGCACATTTCTTGTCAACCGTGTTACCTCTTCCCTCAATTTTCTCCTACTTTCCCTTCCCCCCATGTACCCCAAGTTGCACAGATCGTTTCCAACATGTTGTCTTGTGTATATCAATTTTGCATTGGCTCCCCCCTTGTCCTTTTTCTCACCATTCTGTTGTTTCCCTTTCCTCCCCTAATTCAAATAAACATTTACACAATACCAGGGTACCAAAATCAAGAACAGAATAGTTTATATATATATATATATATATATACACTTCATATATATTCTTTATACACATATACATATACATATATATGTTGGTACTAGGGCTTGAACTCAGAGCCTCCTTCTCTTGCTTGGCTTTATAGCACAATCTTGGAATTCTACCACTTGAGTTAAAGCTCTACTTCTGGTATTTTGGTTGTTAATTGGAGATAGAAGTCTCAGGGCCTTTCCTGCCTGTGCTTATTTGAATTGTAAACCTCAGAGCTTGCTTGGAGTTGCAAGGATTGCAGGTGTGAATCACCAGTGGTACCAGGCTAGGATGATGAAACACTGTAGTGAATCAGTTATGTGAGCTCCATGGGGCTCCTGTCATCTCAGGAATGAAGAGAGCTTCATCTTCTGAGTTCCGTTTCCAAAGTGACCCAGAGGTACTCCATAGAAATGCTCATAAAGGCTGAAGTCAATTTTCATTTTTTCCTTGTAAATTACTGACATACAAGAAAAGTCTTTCTTTTTTTAATGTTTTTTATTGTAAAAATACTGTACAGAAGGGTTGCAGTTATGTGAGCAAGGTAATGAGTACATTTTTTATCAACCATTGTTGCATCCTCCTTTGTTTTTCTCCTACCATCCCTTCCCTCCCACCTCCACAACTACACTCCCCCGTCCCGCTCCCCCCCATCCCACCTAAAAAATTGTAAAGTTCATTTTTCAACATAGAGTCTTGTATATCTCATTGTCACAATGAGTCAACTTTTCTTTTTTTGGGGGGGTCCGGTCGTGGGGCCTGAACTCTGGGCCTGGGCGCTGTCCCTCAGCTCTTCAGCTCAAGGCTAGCGCTCTACCACTTGAGCCACAGTGCCACT
>NW_012267326.1:2553019-2558524 GCF_000151885.1 Dipodomys ordii
TATTTGAATCTCTTATTTCCAAATACTTATCAACAAGCTGGAACTGAGCCAGGCACCAGTGGCTCACACCTATAATCCTAGCTACTCAGGTCTGAGAATTGCGGTTCAAACCCAGACCGGGTAGGAAAGTCCATGAGACTCTTACCTCCAATTAGCCACCAGTAAACTGAAAGTGATGCTGTGGCCCAAGTAATAGAGCGCTGGCCTTGTGCCGAAGAGCTCAGGGGCAGCGCCCAGACCCAGAGTTCAAGCCCCACGACCGACAGAAAAAAAGCTGGAACTGGAGGCATAGCTCAGAGCACCAGAACGGACAGAGGACAGAGAGGCATAATGAATGCAAGGCCCTGGATTCAATCCATAGTACTCCAGTCCCTTTAAAAGAAAAAAAAAAGTACAGTTTTAGCTAAAATCCAAGTTAAAGAAAACTCCACAGATATAAAAGAACCTTATTAAAGAATCACTAATTAGTGACATTATGTATTCCTGCACATTTCTAACATCATTCCAAAAGACAAGACACTGCATGTGTCTACTTTTTCATGTTTTCCCCAGCACGGATGTAGGAGAGTCATTGGGATTTCTTCGTGTCACCCTGTGGTACTGCACCAGTGCAGAAAAGCAATAGCTGGTGGAAGAATCTCTTCTGTGCTCACTGTGAATCAATCTCTTCTCATCAGACCTTGGTGTCTCCAAAATAGGAAAATTACTGTCTGCAAGAACAGTGGGCAAATGTGACTCACTTGATCTATCTAAACACTCCAAAATTTCCATGTTCAGGATTTGAGAGTTAGGCTGTTTCGGTTCCTGTGAAGGCAAGTTTTAACCTTCGACACCAGATGAAAAAATCCCCTTCTGACAGGATCTCAGCCATTACAATACATTGAAGCACCTGCAAAAAAAGGGGGGAGGGTTACATATGAGGATCTTTAGTTTTATCTTACTAGTATTTCTTGTTGAACATTTTATGCTTCCAGAGGGCTGTGGTTGGCTGAATTGTACTTACTGAAAGATCATGGACCCATGATCTTTAACATAAGTCCAGGCATAAGAAAATCAACTTAAGGAGCTGGGAAGGTGGCTCAGTGGTAGAGTGCTTGCCTTGCATGCATGAGGCCCTGGGTTTGATTCCTCAGCACCACATAAGGAAAAAAGAAGAAAGCCGGAAGTGGCGCTGTGGCTCAAGTGGTAGAGTGCTAGCCTTGAGCTGCAGAACTGAGGGACAGCACCCAGGCCCAGAGTTCAGGACCCACGACCGAACCCCCCCCAAAAAAAAAACAGAAACAACTTAAAAGTGATGATAGAGAGGAAAAATAAGATGTGGAAACTACAGGAGAAGTCTTATAAATATCAATGGCCTACTAAGAATTCTAAAGTATCAAAAAGCAAACTTTTCATAATTCCTAGTCATATTTTCTACATAATTTGTTATTGTCCAGTGACTTCTGTGTCTGGTTTGGTTTTGATTTGATTTTTTTTTTGAGGTAGTATCTTGGTATGCAGCCCAGGCCGATCTTGAACTTGATTGAGTTCCTCCTGCCCGAACCTCCTGATGATTGAGATTACAGGTGTGGACCACCAGGCCAAAGTCTTCACCTGACTTTGAAAAAGTCTTTACTTTCTGCATTGATAATTTGGCTGGCATATGTTTAGGTTTACAATTTCTACCTCACTTTCCATTGATTTCATCATAGTTGAAAGAATCACAGAAGCTATAATGAGAATAAAGTTTCTCCGATATAGCCATTTTTCTTTACATGAGGTGAAACAGATACTAGATAAATAATACTATTAAAAATTCAGTGCATCAGCTGGCCACTGGTGGCTTGTCCTTGTAATCCTAGCTACTCAAGAGACAGAGATCTGAGAATCACAGATTAAAGCCAGCCAGGCCTAGAAAGTCCACAAGTCTCTTCTCTTCAGTTAACCACAAGCTGGAAGTGGAGCCAGGGCTGAAGTGGCAGAGTACTAGCCTTAAGCAAGAAATCTCAGGGACAGAGCCCAGGCCTTCAGTTCAAGAGCTTCAAGACAGACATACACACACACACACACACACACACACACACAGAATTTAGTGCATCAAATAACTGTATTCATAAACATGTTATTGGTTGTATTTGGTTTCAAGTCTGCATTTAAAACCAAATGCTTATTTATTTGCAAATTTCATAATTTAACTTTGATGTTCCTTGAAGGACTTTCATTTAGAAAGTGAAAAAAAGACATTTTTTTCTAGAAACATTTGCTAATAAATCATCTCAGAAGCCAGTCTGTCTATTTCTAACTCCCTTTTCAGTGAAGTTACTTATTTAGTGTTGTTAAAAGATCACCTTTTTTGGGGACTAATACCATTAGTATTACTGTTATTACTGTTTATTTTGTTTTATTCTGAGATATAGTTTCACTTGTAGCTCAGAATGATCTCAAAATCATCATCATCCTCTCTTAGCCTCACGTGTTGAAATTACAGTTGTGCATCTCCATGTCAAGTCATTGTTGTTATTATTTGTGAAAAACATATTAATACTTGAATATATCTTTTAAATCTAAGAAAACTATTTTTATTACTAAATGAATGACTACTCCATCCCATACTATCATCAACTTGATGAGATTTTTGTTATTTTTAATCATGCTTTCTTTTCTTGATGCTCCTATTGGTTTAAAAAAAAGTGCATAAGTTCTATTTAATTAAAACTGCTGACTTGTTCTCAAAACTTTGCAAAGGCTGTAACAGAAGCATAAATTGGCAATTACCCATGTAACAAGTGTAGAACTTTGGAAAATTGAATAGTTGCTTGTGGCCCATATCTGTCAAACTAGCTACTCTGGAGACTGAGATCCAAGACAACTGAGTTTGAAAAACAAAAACAAAAACAACAACAACCAAAAAAACCCATGAGACTCCATCTCCAAAACAACCATGAAAACCTAACTCAGGAGGGTGAGATCTAAAGATTTAAGTTCAAAGCTAGCCCCATTGGAAAAATCTGTGGGATTCTTATCTCTAGCTAACCAGCAAAATTCTGGAAGTGGGCTGTAGCCCAAGTGGTAGAATGTGACCTTATGTAAAATAAGCTAAGAGACAGTTCTCAGGCCCTCACCTCAGTATCAGTATTAATTAATTAAAAATCAAATAGGGCTGCAGAGTTGGCTGCAGTAGTAGAGCACTATCAGAACAAGTAAGCTGAGCAAGATTAGGAGGCTCTCAGTTCAAGACCCAGTACCAGAAAAAAAAAGAAAAAACTTGATTAATCTCAATGCTTACTGAACAAGATTTGAAACGTGGTACTCCTGACCATCACAGACGGTGTAAATAAATGTAATAGTCTTTTTATCATGGATAAACTAGTAAACACAAAAGGTCAGTGTAATGTCCACGAGCAGCTTTATTGTGCTTTGTATCACTGTTTAATAAAAGTGAGAATGGTTTTACTTTCATCAGTTATAGAGCACAATTTATAACAGATTGGAAAATCCTCAGAATAAACACTAAGTTCTAGAGTCTGAGGAAAAAACAATGACTATATGTTATTTTGTTTGGCAAAGATTAGGTTGCCTGGATCAAATATTAATACTTTATGCCAATGAAAGGTATGTACTGTGCTGTTAAAATATAGTAGGAAAATAAAGTAGTCTTTCAGATCACAAAGGAAATCTGATTGAAGGCATCATGTACCCATGAGAAAATAGAAAATTTCCTTTATGGAATTAGCACTCACATTCCTTGCAGTTGTGATCTACCTTTGCTTTTGCCACAATAAAATACTTGTTTGTTTACAGAAAACCTAAGGCATGCCTGGAAGAGGAAAGGTCTAGTGATGTAATAAACAATAAAATTTGTGTTTCCTGTTTTCCATTTGTAAAACCAAGATTCTTTCATTTTTGAAATGAAAGATCCTTTCAGCTCTGAAGCTTTATGGAAAGAAATCAATGACTGTGTACTTTTATTTTTTTTTCTAAATGCTTGCGATGATTTAGGAAATATGTTCTTAATATTGACAACTGGACAAGCCAGACAGAGACATTCTTAAGGTTACAGAGTCTATAGTAGGAGAAATAGAGACTAACCAAATGACCCTTAGAAAAATAAATAAAAAGCAAGTTGAAACTTTCATCATAATGAATTCAGAAAATCTTCTCATTGGATAGCTAGCATGATAATATCTGGAGACCAGTGTTCATTAGCAGACAAGGGCCTTGTAGTCCAAGTAACATTGCTGAAAGTGTTTCTATTAGATTTTTTGTTGTTGTTTTTAAGGTCTTATCATTTATTTGTTACTCTTAAAGACTCTTTTTGTTGTTGTTGTTGGTCCTGGAGCTTGAACTTTGGGCCTGAGGGCTGTCCCTCAGCTCTTCAGCTCAAGGAGAGTTGGCTACCACTTGAGCCACAGCACCACTTCCGGTTTTCTGGTGGTTTATTGGAGATAGGAGTTTCACGGACTTCCCTGCCCAGGCTGGCTTTGAACCACAATCCTCAAATCTCAGCCTCCTGAGTATCTAGGATTACAGGCAGGAGCCACCAGTGCCAGGCTAAGACTCTTATTTCTGACTGGACTTAAGACTCAGAAGTAGAAGCTCTCAGAGAGGACAACCTTCCTCTCTTGGTAATCTGTCCCTGTCCTTTTATTTTGGCTTCCTTCATTCTTTCATTCTTTTAGCCAAAAGCTTAGCATATTCTGCAGCCTCCTCCTTGTTTTTCTTAGAATGTTGTTTCTTCAGAGCAATATGGTAGCGTTTTTTTGCGGGACACGGGACTCTAACTCTTGGTTGCTTTGGTCCTAGGTTGTTTTTTACCTTTTTTGTTCAAGGGTATTCGAACAACAAAGTGGCGGACATCATCTTCAGAGAGATTGAAAAGTTTGCGGATTCTGCTAGTCCTTTTGGGTACCAGACGGAGGGACCCAGGGGTATCTGTCAGTCCAGGAATATCTTTTTCTCTTGTTTTTACAAGAACCAAGTTGAGAACACCCAGACTGGCATACACAATGCAACCCAGAACAGATTTGCGCTTTCTCTCTGCAGCTCTTCCTGGTCTGTAATAGGGATGCCCCTTGCCTTATAGCAAGTGAACTCGGCCATGAGTCAAGACACTTTGCTTCATGGGAAAACCTGGTTCTCATCCCTGATTGCAACCACATCACCCTTCCATTCTTCACTCAGAGCATCAGCAGCAACTTCTGTGGCCACATGCTTCTCATAGAAAGTAAGGAGTTTGCATTCATCGCTGGGAAGTGTTGAAGCAGCTGTTCCCGCAGGAGGTACCACAAAGAAGCGCTACAATTAGATTTTTTAAAATATGAATTTAGATATAGTTTGTAAAATAAACCAACAAGATGCTTTGAGAAATACCTTTAAGTAATGGGCATGCAGTTATTATCCAGGAAGGTGAAATACACAATGAAGGTTTACTAGTTAACTTTAAATTGTGATATGTCTTTCCATTTCTTAACAAATGGGGCAATGCCATTCTTTCTGATGGAAGCATAGAATTCCATTGTGTATATA
>NW_012267326.1:2559746-2576212 GCF_000151885.1 Dipodomys ordii
TACACATTGCTACAAGGATTAAATGGGATAATATACTTTGAGGAGGAGTCTAATTATGATTAATAACCTACTTTAATACAATTTAAGGTAGTCACAGTATAATTGAAATATTACCATTAAATATGCAGAATACCAGAAGATGACTAAACATAATCAAGTCATTTTTATTTATTTCCACCAATGATCTTACATATAACACAAATAAGTAGTGTGTGTGCGTACACATATGTCATATATAACATACATATGAATCCTGTTTTGGAGTGTGTGGGTGTGTGTGACTACTGGGGCTTCTACTGAGCCTGTGCACTGTCCTTTAGCTTTTACACTCAAGCTGCTGTTCTATCACTTGAGCCATACCTCTCTACCTCTGGCTTTTTGCTGGTTAATAGTGGAATAGAGTCTCATGGACTTTCCTGCTCTGGCTGGCTTCAGACCTTGATACTCAGATTTCAGCCTCGTAAGGAACTCATGACTAATACAGTCATGAGTCACCAGTGCCTGATAAAAGTTTTTTTTTTAAAAAAAGACTCTGTTGAGGGGCTGGGAAGGTGGCTCAGTGGTAGAGTGCTTGCCTTTCATGCATGAAGCCCTGGGTTCGATCCCTTAACACCACATAAGCAGAAAAAGCCAGAAATGGTGCTGTGTCTCAAGTGGTAAAGTACTAGCCTTAAGCTAAAGAGCTAAGGGACAGTGCCCAGGCCCAGAGTTCAGGCTCAACAACTGACAAAAAGGAAAGGAAAGGAGAGGAGAGGAGAGGAGAGGAGAGGAGAAGAGAGGAGAGGAGAGGAAAGGACTGTTGAAATGATGTGAATTGTGCCAAAGCAACCAGGAAAACTTTATCTAGAGGAAAAGCATCATGGCAGGATCTCTTGATGATGTATGTCAATACACAAATGGATTGAGCTAGAGACCACAACTATGAACGAAGCTCAGTTTTACAAAGCTGCTGAACTTTGCTCAATATCCCTACTAGAACCAATAGCTGATTATGTGACATGTCTATAAAATTAATTTTGTGGACAAGAGACCACATTAATTTGACAAATGATTTGGGTATCAGTTTCTTATTTTAACCTAATATCCCAGAAGTGATGTTGGTATCTAAGTTAAGACTCTAAGAACTTGACTATTTTTTTGTGCTGTCTCTGGACCTTGAACTCAGAGCATGGACACTGAGCCTGAGACTCTGTTCCTCCTAGAGTTCTACCACTTGCTTGAGCCATTTCTAGCTTTTTCAAGTAGCTTATTGCAAATAAAAGTCTCATGGACTTTTCTGCTTAGCCTGTCTTCAAACCACAATCCTCAGGTCTCAGCCTCCTAAATAGCAAGGATTACAGGCAAGAGCCTGGCTAAAAACTTGCAACTTTAAAGCCAGATACTAGTGGCGCACATCAGCAATTCTAGCTGTTCAGGGGACAAATATCTGAGGATCTCAGTTCAAAGCAAGCCAACACAGAAAAGCCCATAAGACTCATGGCCAGTTAAACAAACGCCAGAAGTAGAGATTTGATTCAAATGGTAGAGTATTAGTCTTCAGTAAAAAAAGCCATGTGAGAGATTAAGGCCCTGAGTTCAGGCCCAGTACTTGCAACAAAATAAAACCACCACCACCACCATAACAAAAAACACTCACATTTTTTTTTAAAGACTTACAAATGAGCTCTAAGGGGCATGTAAATATGTTCATCTAAGTTACATAGCCAACATGGGTCCAGTACTCATTTCAAAGATCTCAAATAGACCTTCTTCACTGTTTCCTTTCTTGTGTTAGTCCTATAGAAGTCTAACCCTTTACAGCTAAATAAAACTTAAAATTTATAAATCAATGAAATTAGGAAACTCTATTGCTAAGAAGTAAGGCTTTAGAGAGTTCAAGGTTTTTACTATTCCTATTATTCAGTTTTTTAAGTCCTGATAAGTATTGTTAATTCACTTAGCAGTATTAAAAAGTAGCTGGGAAGGTGGCTCAGTGGTAGAGTGCTTGCCTAGCGTGCACGAAGCCTCAGGTTCAATTCCTCAGCACCACTTACACAGACAAAGCCTGAAATGGCACTGTGGCTCAGGTGGCAGACTGCTAACCTTGAGCCAAAGAAGCTCAGGGACAGTGCCCAGGTCCTGAGTTCAAGCCCTAGGAGTGGCAAAAAAAAAAGTTCCTGCTTAAAAAGTAGAACCTACTATCATCTATTAGCCTTTAATTGTTCTTTTTCTTTCTTACTTTGTTGTCACATTCTGAACTTGCTCTCCAAAGACTGGGAAGAAGACAATATAAGAAACTGATCATTCCACATGAGCTACAGTCCATCTTTTAGGTAGTCTACTACAATTTGTTTACATCCTTGTCCTTTGAATCGTATGTGAAATTTTGAGGTGGTGTAAGCCAGGTGTTAGTTTTTCCATTTTAACCATGACCCTGGAGCTCAAAATGTTTTGTTAACTTTCAAGAAATCAAACACAGATAGCCAATTCAGAGCTGCTCAACCTGTGTTGGGCCTAGAATTGAAGAGGAATGTTTATCTCCTTCATGTAATCAAATGCTTCTGTGATTAAATACTGGCCTGCACACACACACACACACACACACACACACACACACACACACACACACACATACAAATTTAGTAAAGGAACTGCTCTTTCCCTCATGTATTCAAAGGAGGCCTATCTCCCCAGGACTGCTGTCTTCTTAGGGGTCAGCAAATGAACTGGTTTGGTGGCCTCCTTTATACCTGGGCAGCACGTTTGCTGCTGTGGAAGGGCTTCCACATTGTATGTGAAGCTGGAGTTACTGGCTGTGGATCACAGAACACTGTAAAGCCTGATGGATAGTGGACCTAAGACCATTCACTAAGATAAAATGTCTACATCCAGTAGTCTTCAAGGATCAAAGGTGTTTGCTTACTCTTATTTAATTTGATTCCATAATGTCTATTACAGAAATATCAGCAGTTTGTCTTAATTGCAAAGAGTTTAACATACTTTCTTTTTTTTAATAAGTTTTTTATTGTGAAAATAATGTACAGAGGGGTTATAGTCACATGAGCAAGGTAATGAGTACATTTCTTAGCAAGCATGGTTGCCTCCTCCTTGGTTTTACCCCTTTACATGCTTTCTAATGAATACTCAAATCAAAGATAAACCTCATGGGACCAAATGATGCATTTCTTTCCTTCATCAGGTAACATCATATAATGAACATATGTGCTTTTAAAGAATATGTTCATACTTGCTTATACTCAAGTATATATATATATATATATATACACACATATGTATGTGTATATATATGTATATGTGTATAGATATATGTATATATACATGTTTATATATGTATATACATACGGACTGTAAGCTGAGCACTAGTGGCTCACACTGTAGTCCTAGCTACTCAGGAGACTAAGATTTGAGGATTGTGGTTCAAAGCCAGCCTGGAAAGGAAAATCTGTGAGTCTCTTAACTTCAATTAAGTGGTGCTATGGCTCAGGTGGTAGAGTGCTAGCCTTGAGCTGACGAGCTGAGGGACAGCTCCTAGGCCACAATTTCAAGCCCCATGACAGGGTATACTGTAACATCCCTCTTACCCCCCGTCATGGCTTCCTAGGAGGAAAAATTACTTCCAGTTAAAAACCTATTTTTTTAATTTATTTATTTTTATTGTCAGAGTGATGTACAGGGGAGTTAGAGTTACATACATAAGGTAGTGAGTACATTTCTTGTCAAACTTGTTACCCCCTCCCTCATTACTCTCCCACTTTCCCATCCTCCAATCCCCCCCAAGTTGTACAGTTAATTTCCAACACATTGTCTTGTGAGTACTGATGTCACATTGGTTCGTCCTTTGTCCTTTGTCTCACCATTTTGTTGTTCTCCTTCCCATCCTTAATTCAGATGAATGTATACACAATACCCAGGGTACCAAAATCAAATACAGTGACAACAAGGGATAAATCAAAGGGGAAAAAAAGCAAAAAAGATAAAAGAAATCACATAGTACATGAAAAACAGCAACAACAAAGAAAATCCTCTTGTGTCCTTGTCTTGGAGTTCATTTTCCTTAGCATAATCTTACATGGTCATTGCACATAGCTAGTGAGCTGCTCTGCTAGGACTATCCTAGATATACACTAATTATTAAAATGAGGGAAACCATGGGACCTAGGTTTCTTTGGGTCTGGCTTACTTCTTAATATGATTTTTTCTAAGTCTTTCCATTTCCTAACAAATGCGGTGGTGTCATTTTTTCTGACAGGAGCATAAAATTCACATATATATATACAAATATATATATACATATATGTATATATATATATATATACATATATATGTGCCACATTTTCTTGATCCATTCATTTACTAAGGGGCATCTGGGTTGGTTCCATATCTTAGATATGGTAAATAAACATAGTTGTGCTGGTAGCTTTAGTATGGCCTTGTTTGTGGTCACTTGAGTAAATGCCAAGAAGTGGGATTGCTGGGTCATAGGGGAGCTCTATGTAGAGTCTTTTGAGGAACCTCCATACTGCTTTCCAAAGTTGTTGAACAAGTTCACACTCCTACCAACAGTGCAGTAAGGTTCCCTTTGGCTAGATCCCCTCCAGCATCTATTGTTATTAGATTTCTTGATTATTATCATTCTAAATGGAGTGAGGTAGGATCTCAATATTGTTTTGATTTGCATTTCTTTTTTTATTGTGGGGTTACAATTACATGGGCAAGATAATGAGTACATTTCTTATCAAGCATTGTAGCCTCCTCCTTTGTTTCCCCTTCCCATCCCATCCTCCCCCCACTAAAGCTATCAGCATGACTATGTTTATTGCAGCATTATTTACCATAGCTAAGGTATGGAACCAACCCAGATGCCCCTCAGTAGATGAATGGATCAAGAAAATGTGGTATATATACACAATGGAATTCTATGCCTCCATCAGAAAGAATGACATTGCCCCATTTGTTAGGAAATGGAAAGACTTGGAAAAAATTATATTAAGTAAAGTAAGCCAGGCCCAAAGAAACATAGGTCCCATGGTTTCCCTTATTTGCAATAACTAGTATATGTCTGAGTCAAGCAGAAAAGGTCAGATAAGTTGATGTTAGGGAAATGAACCCTAAGATATGTATTCAAATGATTTGCATTTCTTTTATGGCCAGAGATGTTGACCATTTCTTGGTGTGTCTATGGAACTGCATTAAACCACAGAGCTTCTGCACAGCAAAGGACAATAACAAGCAAGATCAATAGAAAGCCCACAGATTGGGAGATCTTCAATAGCCATACAATGGGCCAGGGTCTCATATCTAAAATATACTTAGAACTCAAAAAATTAATAACTTCTGTTCTAAAACAACTTTTAGATGTTAGCATTCATGTCCCTTCAAGAAAGCATTCTGTGTGCATCTCAGCTGGAATATATTGTCTCTCTTCATGTTCACATACATACACTTTCAGATACACCTTGGTTTCCATCATAAACTCTGTACTTGTTCACTGATTTATCTTCCCACAAATTGTAAAGTACTTTGGTCAGGAAATTGTTGTGTACACCATTGGTTCTCACTGTGCATATTTGTGGAGGAGAGTAAGGAAGGGCGAAGCAAGGGAGGAAGGAGGGAAGGGGAGAACTGAGAGGATGGCAACAGGGAAGGAAGGGAGAAAAACGAGGGAAAGAACTAGGAATGGAGGAAGGAAAAGAGATACAGAAAGGGAGAGAGGAAGGAAAGAATGGAGGGAGGGAAGGCAAGAGGGAGGGACAAAGGAAGAAAGATAAGTAATTATTTGATCTGGCCGTGTTACTTGCTAGCAACTGTTTTTGTGGAAAATACAGAGTTGGTCTTTGGATGGTTTGTTGTTCTTTTATGCATCTTTCAGATTATGGTAAAAATAAAGGATAACTTAGCTCTTAATGAGCCTGCACTTATTCCTCAGGAGAGGACCAACTTTTTCAAGATCTGGTCCATTATCATTTATGTGGAAATCAACTCCAGATTAGATAGATCCCTTATCACTGAACACAAGTCTGAAAGCTTTTATCAGAAACAAAATGGAACCTGAAAATCACCCTTGTTGAAGAAGGATGTAGAGGGAAAGATATGTTAATAGAAGAGAACTCCCAGACTAGATCTACTATGGTGAATGCTCATTATCAGAGGGAAACACAGGACCACCCCAACAAGACTATAGAGTTTATCAATACAACAAAAGGGAAAACATAGACAGAGATTGACATTGGTTGTCAATAATATGGGAACACTTTCTCCTGGAGACTCACCCACCCAGAACTGGCTATAGCAATGTTTATCTCCTCCAGATACCTCTTCATTCATCTTTCAGAATGGATGACAGTGTTAGTAAATTTTGGAGAAGCTCTGTGTTCTCTCTAAGGGGCTCTTTTGAAGATTACAAAGGTCTCAAGCTAGTATTCTGTCATCTTCTATTTAAAGAGTACAAAGGCCAGGTGCTGGTAGCTCATCTGTAATCCTGACTATTCAGGAGGCTAAAATCTGAGGATCAAGGTCCAAAGCCATCCTGGGCAGGAAAGTCAGGTAGACTCTTATCTCTAATTTACCACCAGATAACCAGGTGTGGAGCTGGTAGAGTGCTAACCTTGAGCAAAAATCTTAGGGCTAGCACTGAGGCTCAAAGGACTCAGTTCAAAGCCTAGGACTAACAACAACAAAAAGTAGTACAAAGGAACAAAAGCACTGTAATTTGTATAGTTTTAATAGTTGTTTTTCTTTCAGTGATCACAAGGAAATAAAGAATGTATTCCCTTTTAGGCTGAAAGAGCACCATTTTATAACTTAGAATGCTTCCTTATAGTTATAGGTTTTTGTTTGGCATATAGTTTTTAGGCTTTTAGTCAATTGATTCAAGAGATTGTAAACATCTTTTCAGACTAAGTTCATGATTCGGAATGATTCTGTGATTGAGATCTGTCATCGTTCATGTATCTTCCTCCTACCCACAGAAGCTTTGGTGAGGAGGCCTTGCTCTGGGGCAGACCCACTGATGTGGGGGAGGGGAGTATCTTCCAAGACCCCTACTACTGAAGGTTTGAAGGGAATGTGCTGGCAGTGATGATTCCATACTGATTGTACCTGGCTGGCAGCTACTTTAACAGGCATCATAATTTCAAAGACCATTAAAATGTGAAAAAATGTGCATTTTTGAATTGACAAAGTAATTCACACCTTAATGATGGGAATGATCTGATTTTTGCTTTAAAGGCTAAAATAATTCAGAATGAGAAGTAAAGTGATTTCAGAGCTAGAGAGAGCCAAGTTCACATTCTTGGCCTCTCTACCAGCTATTTTAATGAGGACAGTTTGTCTCAAGTCCCTCATATGTGAAATCTGCTTTAGAGGATTATAAATTGGATATCATAGGTAAAAACAAACTTCTGTGCCCTGAGTAGTTGTCCAAAAATACGTTTTCTTTGCTTTTTGAAATAAGAGACCTGCTGGTGCTTTCCCAGCATTTGATCATTTTCTGTATCCTATTTAAAGTAGAAATTGTGAAAATTGGCCACGTTTCTGTGTCTAATAAAGAGTTGGTTAATTTTAAGCATGATGGGTATATTCAAATAACTGCTTTTTTAAAAAAAATATATTTCACCTACAAAGGATACTTTCAGGGCTGTGTTGTAGGTTTTTTTTTTTTCCTTCTTTCAGTCAAGAATGTGAATTTTGGCTAAGACCCAGTAGTGAATCAGCAACTAGTCAAAATTCCAAGTTTTTTTTCCCTCCTATTTTTTTTAATTCAAAATTTAAGCAAACATTAGCTAAGAGACTAAATCATGTCTTGAAGTAAAATTAATCTGACAAGGCTGTTATCATTTTAGTACTCTATGTAAGCAATAATAAACTCCAGGTGACAATTAAAATCAAAGGATTATCAGTGTCATTCCTGGTATTATTTCTGTATCAGATTCATAGTAGATCACAGAAAGTCAATTCTCAGTTCAGAAGGTGACTGAATGTCATCGCATTGATTATATTACTTGTCGTTGTTTATTTCTATTGCTTTTTCCATCTGGCCAACTATGGAATTATTTCAGTTCTGCTACGGAAAGGAACAAGTTTCAATCTTGCTGACAAAAATGGAGCGCAGGACTCCTCTAGAGTGCTCTGTTTTGCTTTTCCTGCCTCTCAGGATCGCAGACATGGGAAATGACATCATAATCATCGAAAGCTACCGTTTGAGTTAGAAGGATTTTAGAGAAATGGATGTTTTCTCTCCTCACTTGCATGGGTTTTACTGTGCTATAGATTTTTATGATTCCAATCACAGACAATGAGCAGTCTGAAAGCAAGAGTTGGGAACTTGTTCAGTGACAGCTCCTCGGTGCTTACACAGGAACTGATTTATGTAGGACATTCAATAAATTCTTATTGACTATAATGAAAATTAGTAAGAAACGAAGGAAAATTAGGAGTGGAAATCAGCAATTTAGAGAAGATTCTTGATTTCTTAATCACACCAATAAAGTAAGGCACCTAGTTTACTCATATCAATCACCAACTGCATTTATAATTAGAACTATAATTTTATCCAGGCCCTTGAATCCATGCCTTCTAGAGAAAGGCCTGGAAATCTATACTTACTGTTAGTATGTTTGATGACTTTTACACTCAGACAAGTTTTCAAAACTCTTAAGTGCAATTGTGTTTTTTAAAAGCACAACAAACAATATCTGTATTGATAAGACAAGAATTTATTCATTCTAAAAACCAACTTAGTGATGAAAATATTAGGATGTAGTTCTGAGCAGCAAAGTGACAGGAAAGATTTCTTGGCTTAGTCTTTTTTTTTATAAAACCAGTCTTCCAGAATGTTCTATCACCTCTAATTGGGCAGAAAAAACAATGGCTTTCTTCTGTTTCCTGGACCTAATCTTCAGTAGTGAGAAAACTTGCATAAAAGGTGTTATGGTGGTATTGATTAAGAGAGGGAGCAACCCCGAAAATCAGGAACCTTTTCTACCTGGGTAGTTGCATTATAACTATTACTCTAGAGGTAATGAAAATGCAAGACACTATTTTCAAATAATATAAATGTAAACACAGGAACATTTATTTAGGTTCTATTTTCAGTATTTTCTGTTTTCTTAACAAATTGCATAGTAATTTTGTCAAGCTCTGGTAATTCGCGTGTTATGTATCTAGTCATGTACAACTGGATGCTCTATCTACCTATGATCTAAGTTATTATCTTTAGTTGTACAAAGGGGTTTCAGTTCAACATGTCAGTTTATGAGAACAATACATCTTGATCAGTGTCACCTCTTTTGTGGTTCTCCATCTGTCCAAACCCCAACCATTCCCTTCCAGTTACCTGTCCCATTTTTACATATGAATGTTAAATAATATAACTGTAGTCATCACCCTTCCTCTCTCCATTTGTCTACCCTCCCAATTTTTCATTTTTTATCTTTGGAGTCAGACTCAGATAAAGGTTAAAAATAAAAAATATTGGGTGACACAATAACTCAACCTCAGAGGAAAAAATAGGTTTGAATTTCCATATAATTCTTTTATCAATAATTATATAAGTAGAGATTTTTTTACCTGCTTTAGAATATTATTGCTTTCTTTTAGTAGGACATGTTGGTATACTATAGGTCAATCATCAGAATTCCATTATAATAAAAGTTGACCCCACTGACATCCCACAAGTCTCTTGTGTCTGTGATGCTTGCTGACTCACTTTTAATGAGATTTTTGCAGTGAATAGCCAGTTGAAGCATTTTTTTTTCCTTGTGAATCACTATTTGTCTGTCTGGAAACCTATTTTGTTCTGTTTGCAGGGCACCTTTCACTTGCTAATGATCTGTGTAAATTAAAGAGAAAAGGGAGGAGAGGCAAGGTTAACTTTTTAAAATGTCTTTGCTCTGAGTGAATAGCAAGCCAGAACATTTAGCCTCTGCCCCTCCTTTCTCCAAGGAAAACTTTCCAGACAAAATGAACAAGAAACACATAGTGCATTGCACTGACCACCCAGAGATGCTAAGTGATGGGAGGGAAATGCAGACCTCTAGCAAACCAGTAGCATTAGATTAGGTGACTTCTTAATCCTGTAAAGATTGCTCTATCACATTGTTCTGAAGATCATTTTACTTCAGGGTCTGAGAATATGTATGGCAAGATTTTCCCACCAGGCATCCACTGGAATAGAGTAAAATTCTCTATCAACCAAGTATCTGCAGATGCAGGCACAGGACAGCAGGAGTTCATACCTTTCCCAAGCCTGTCACTCATTTAAATATCCAACATGAGAAATAAACATTCAAATTATTTGAATCATCTTTGTTCTGCATCTTCTCTTGTTTACGTTTTTAATAATGTGTGTGTGTGTGCACACGCGTGTGCGCGCATGCGAGTGTGTGTGTGTCCCTGAACCTGTCCCTGAGCTTTTTCTGCACAAATCTACTGCTCTATGACTTGAACCATAGCTCTACTTCTGACCTTGGTGGTTACTTGGAGATAAGAGTCTCCTGGACTTTCCTGCCTAAGTAAACTTTAAACCATGATCCTCAGATCCCAGCATTCTGAGAAACTAGAATTACAGGCATAAGCTACTGGCACTGGGCTCTTTCTTAACAAAATTTGGTGTTATAAAGGAAACTAAATAGAGCTGAATATTTGCAAATGAAGATGTTTATGGTTATTTAATAGTTACAATGAGTAACTGGTTAATTTATACAGTTAATTAATTATACAGTTTTTTTTAATTGACATATTTGAATATTTTAAAATTCTGCTGTGTATTTTAAAATTGAGGACTGCTCAACATTTGGACACTTGAGTACTCTGGGACTTGGCACTTCTTTTCACCCCTGGTTTTGTTGGGATTGCTTTAGAAACGAATTATAAAGAGGAGTTTGTGATTACTTTGAAAACACTCACTATAATAAATAGCAATTACCTAACTGAAACCCAGAAAAATGACTAAATAGAACCTTCATGACATTTAAAAATCCTTCAAGATGCTGTAATACTAGCTACTCAGAAGGCTGAGATCTGAGGATTGCCATTTGAAGCCAGCCCGGGCAGAGAAGTCTGTGCAACTCATCTCCAGTTAACCAGCAAAACGCCAGAAGTGGAGCTGTTGCTCAAGTGGTAGAGCACTAGCTTCCTGCAAAAAGGCCCAGAGTTTAAGCCTCAATACTGACATAGAATTAAAGAAAATAAATACCCTTCAATGTAATTTCTTAGAAATGAGGTTTATAAATATACAAAACTTTATGAATAGGCCAGGTACCTAGCTACTCAGGAGCCTGAGATCTGATGATTGCAGTTCAAAACCAGCCAGGGCAGAAAACTTTCCATCAGACTCGTATCTCCAATTAACCACTCAAAAACCGGAATTGGAACTGTGACTCTTATTTCTAATTAACCACTCAAAAACCAGAGTGCTAGCCTTGAACAAAAGAGCTCAGGGACAGCATCCAGGCCTTGAGTTCAAGCCCCATACTGGACTGAAAATATAAAACAATAAATAAATAAGAAGAACAAAGAATGGGTCTTTGTGTGTGGTATTCCCCAGGGCCAATAGTAAGACATTTTTTTCTGGACAGCATAGGAGTTGGACCCTGCAGATCTTTCCTCTGCATCTTTCCCAGAACATGACCCAGTTTTTAAGGCCCCTTACCTTCTTTTGACTATCTGGCACAGCTAAATGTGTTCATTTTTATTCTACTGAGGTTGACTGTGCACTTACAATAAGCTTATAAAGATCTCCAAATAAACATTAGGCTGTATTTCTGTAAACAGAGTTAAGGAAGTCCCAAAGAAATATTCTGTGCTTTCTATTCTCATCTTTATCCTGCCAGTGGATGATTGTGACTCAGTTGTGTTTCAAACACAGAAGGCCATTTACTCCAGCTACTTTTACTTCCTCTCCCACAATCTACACTTAAGACAAAAAATGCTCATGGCTGTTCAAAACTTTCAACATTCAAGATGGAAACAAAATAAAATAGTCAACTTCTTGCTTAAAACTTTTGGTCAAATTTAGGAATAATCCTTTATTCCAATTTCCCTCTAACCTACTGATGACCTTCTCAAGAGAAAAGTTCATCCTATGCTACTAGAAAAGATTCAGGTGATAAGAAAATGATAAAGTACATATGCATGAATTCTTGATAAACCCTCTAGATAGTAGTGTTAATGTGTGTATCGTCTAATTAACTATATAATTTGAACCTTTATGTGGCTGGAACATAGTGAGATGAAGGAAGATCATGCCACGCAAATGTTTACAGAATGTAAAAATCACTGTTTTTGTGTCTTACATCTCAGAATGTAGGGCTACATACAAGATGACTATCATCTTGAGCATCTGGATTCCATCCAACTGTTTGTGCTCAAGTTGCAAACCAGCTTTGCTTGGCTTTCAAATAGTATTTTTTGGTCAACTCCCTTTATTTTCACAATGGCAAGGACCTCGAAAACTGTCCTGAAAACTATATTGGGCCATAGACCTCAGCACAGAGTACAAATTCAGGGAGGATTATATACGTGTCTTCACTCTCAAAAACAAAAAGAGAATTCTGGAATTCTTGAGTATTGTAATCAAATAGAAGATGCAGCCTGTCATTTTTGTCTAATTTCCTGGATAGATAAAGACTGAACACCATGGTTTCTGATTCACATTTTAGAAGCTGAATATTAATAATTCTGGATATGCAAAATCTATTTAAATCATTCTAGTCACTAATCTAATCTTGTTTTCTAAAGGAGGATTTGGCAGAGCAGAGGCAAGTAACTTGCTAATATATCATAAGAGAATTTCGTGGCAATATTTTAATAATTGTTGCCTCTGACAAAAGTTGTTTATGTTACTAGAATAACTGATGCTCTAATTGGTGTTTATGGATCATCAGCAATGTCTTAGTGCAGTACTAGGCATTGTGTGTATACTAAGGATGGAGGAAAGTATATTCTAGTTGCTCTTCCTTGATTTGAGTTCTTTCCTATTTACTATAGTTCCACACTGGAATTACTTTTATATGTCGATAAATACTATATGTAGTTATTTCACCAACATGGGAATATTTCTGTTTAGAAGAGAAACCAGATTTACTTTATTCCCGTAGGGTTTAGTGACTTAACTTATGCTGTGTGTTATCCGGTTTATTTCTGTATATAAAACTCAGCTTGCTAATAACACCTAGCACTTGTACCTGTGGGATTTTTTTTATTGAGACTGAGTCTTGAATTCAGGGCCTCATGATCTCATTTGGCTGTTTCCCTCACAGTTGGCACTCTATCACCTTGAGCCTCCTCTTCTAGCTCTTGCTAGCTAATTAGAAAGAAGAGTCTCTTGGTCTTTTCTTCCTTAGGCTGGCTTTTGAGCCATGATTCTCAAATCTCAACCTCCTGAGTACCTAGGATTATAAGAGTAAGCCACTAGCACCCAGCCTTATTTTTAAAATTGCTCTCAGTTACCAGCCCCAAAGAATAGATTAAAAATGTCATCCTTAAGATTAATTTTTGGGATAATTCTGTTCTATACTGTGTTTCAAGGTTCTTAACTACTGACAGTAGTAGTTTACTTGATTCATGTTTCTTATTGATTTTCTTTATTTACTGATTTGCTTGCCCTTCATCCCACATAAACTACTTAACTCATTGTCTCAGGGTCTAAGTAAAAGATAACTCTACCAAAGTCATGATCATGTCTAATGCACCTTAATTGTTTATGTTAGAAAAATGCCAGTTCTTCCAACATCCCACCATTCCTTTCCCTATTCTAAACTCTTGAACAAGTCTAAATTCTACCTTTTGGTAAGACATTAGCCAGGGTCTTTTGCCACCCAGGTCTGACTTACTACATTTGTATTTTAACCAGCTCGGGTTATCTTATCAATCATGAACAGACAGGTTTTACTCATCAGATAGTGATCCCATAGTTTCAGCATTTACAACCCTCAATGCTTCCTATATTCTTTGCTTTGGTGATGTTATTTCAAGTTTAAAATACTATCTGTGAATTCTAGATTCTAATGATTTTATGTCCATTTCATACATTTCTCTGAAACGTGTGTCTGTCTCTGAAACTTGTGTCTGCCTACTTGACATGGATGGCTTAGAGGTCTGTGAGACATGTCATGTCCAATGTCAACACTGAATCCTGATCTCTTCCAAGACTTCTCTTTCTGTGCCTTTGGCAACTTTAACCTTCTGGTAGTTTAGATATTTTTTTTATCCTTACAATCTGCCTGCAATCTGATTTTTTTTAAATCCTCCTGTCCCTAACTTCAAAGTACATTCCAAGCCTGATTCTCACTATCTCTATGGGTGAAATCCTGAACAAGCTAGCATCAGCTCTCAACTGTATCTAACTCTGCAGTCTGCTGCTGTCTGGTCTCTCCTTTTAAAGTGCCAGGGCACAAATCATGGCCTTCTACTAAAAACAGCCATGCAATTGATCTCTGTATCACTCAAGGTAAAAAAAAAAAAAAAGCCACATCCTTTCAGTGGCCTACAAAGGCAGACTTGAAGGGTTCCTAATAGCATTCTTTCCCTTTTCTTACACCGTCATTCACTTTGCTCCAGTCATATCAATCGATTAATGCATCCATCCCTCAGCAGATCTAAGCATTGTGTTCTGTGCCAGCTGACTTCTAGTCAATGTGGTATCCTATATCTTGAGGATCAGGTTCTAGCAGTTTTTAAGTAGATTTGAGTAGTTTGAAGGTGTCCCAAGAAATTATATATCTCAGATTTCTGCCCCCTAGGTTTTGAATCTCAGATTTCTCATCCCTGCTCCAAGCAGGAAAAGAAAAGGAAGCATATGCCTATCACTGGAATGGCAAGTATCTGAGAAATCATATTACAAGGCAACTAGATCCTTATTGGCCTAACCAGCTAGGACATAGGCATATTTCAAAGAACCTGTTACAGCCATGAAGAGAATCAGGACTTTTCATTGTTGTTGCATTGCTGCTGTTCTTGTCAGTTAGGAAGAAATGTGCAGATAAATAGCAGTTTCAACCACAAATGATGTAAAATTACTCATGGATTATGCTGAGACCAGGTCCAGCCCACTTCTGAACATTTTAATCAGAAAAGCATTACTACATTCACTTGTATTTTTTTAATATTAGAATAAGGGCTATTTATTGCCATCAGCTCAGGAAATGACCCAGTGTGGCCTTGTAAGACAGAATTAATTTGCAGTGACTCCAGCTGAAACTTGGCTGCCTTTTAACTTAATAACTTGGGAACTGTCAGTATCCTTTGAAGTTAATGATAGTTATAAAGTGCAAGTAAAAATTTTGCTAAAGGAAATCAAATATACTAAGGCTAGCAAATGACTGGTCTGTCACTAGAAGGATTATCGAATGTATGAGGGGGAGGGTAGAGGGTGGAGCAACGATCCTAGTGTCATTTCTATTTGCTCTTGTGTTGTTTTGGCTTTGGGATTCTAGAAGGCTCAACAAAATTTCCCCTTAGAAATGAAATTCAAAACATCTATAATGGGTTTCAAGATGTGGGTACAGGAGTAGAAGCAAAGGTATTTGTGTTGGAAACACATTGCAAGCATTACCTCCTGGGTAAATGTATCTGCACAGCAGGGCATCACTTGGTAAATTAATGCACAGTTACTTGCTTTAGTCTCTCTGCTGCCATGGGGGGTGATTTTCCAAATAGGTATATAGAGCCCCATTTTAATTAGGTTTTATTCTCTTAATGAGTGAAGTAACTGGCTGAATGCAGAATAAAAGATTTATCAGTACCGAAAGAATATGCCACTGTTTGTCTACATTGTGTGAAGTAGCAAATGAGTCATTTCTAGGAAGCATGGGGGACACACATCATGTCGGTGTGCAGTATACACGATTCTAATTTCCAAGGTTATTAGCAGCATGGAAACTTCTAATGAGGCTGGAAAAACTTTGCTCCCTGGGAGCCTCCTGGCCTTTCATTACAATGATGCTACTCAGACTGTTTCAGCACAAGCAGCCTCTTTTTTCCTTCTTGCTCTGTTGAGGGCTTATTTCCGCTTAATTTATTGATTGGAAGGGTTGCCAGATCAACACATCCCAGGACTGTAGTTTTCTGTAGGTGATTGAATAAATGAGATTGGCATGATCTATGCGCTGGAGTTCTTGGGGACTTTAGGCTTCCAGGGGCAGAAATGACAAGTTTTTGGGAACCTATCAACTCAAAAGATGCAGCAGCCAGTTTAATTTTGTTAAGTCAATTAAGGAGAAATTAGAAGATTCTTCTTAAACACAATGCTTCAGAACTCCAATACTTGCTACAATTTGCCAGAGGGAATGAAATATATGCTTATTAAAAGTGTACAGTTCTTCCCTTGGAGATTTGACGTGGTGATGCTCAGGTACCAGAACTTTTTGTCTCATCATCTAGCTTCTTCCCTTCCTTCCTTCCTTCCTTCCTTCCTTCCTTCCTTCCTTCCTTCCTTCCTTCCTTCCTTCCTTCCTTCCTTCCTTCCT
>NW_012267326.1:2576302-2591684 GCF_000151885.1 Dipodomys ordii
TTCCTTCCTTCCTCCCTCCCTCTCTCCCTCCCTCCCTTCCTTCCTTCCTTCCCTCCAAGTCCTCTCTTCCCCTCCCTCCTTCCCTCTCTCCTTCCTGCCCTTCTTTCTTCCCTTTCTCTTGTTTTCTTGTTTGCTTGCTTGCTTGTAAGTGTTAGGGATGGAACCCAAGGCCTTACACATTCCAGACGAATGTTCTATCAATGAATAACACTTCCAGACTCCAAGTTTTGGCTCCTTACAAAGCTTTTCAGGTTGTTCCTTGCAGGAAAATTCAAGAAGCAATCCTCTCGTAGAAACAGGCAAGCAGTAGGATAGGTGTGAGACTAAAAGTACTGTGCTTGGTATGTTGTAAGTCCTTCACTTCCTCATTATGGAGAATTTATTACTTAGACAGCATTTAGTGCCCATAACAACATGAGCACTAGAGTAGAGCATTTCTTCCCTCCCCAAATGGGAGAAGCATCTTGTCTAATAACACTTCATCTCTGCCAGTATGCAAATATCAAGTCACAAATAGCAGCTTGATGCCATTTTTTTGTGGTTGTTACTCTTTGCCATCGGATAAAAACTATTTTTCATTCCTTCATTTGAAGAAGTCATACGTTATTTTTATTTGTATCAATTAATAGTATGAGGAGAAATCATTTTACCGTGTCCACATAGCTATACAATTCAAGAGGATCACAATCCCAATTATTCTTAAGCATTCTCCTTCTTCTGATCTCCCTATGTCCAAACCAGTCTCAGTACCTTTTCTCGAAAATCTAGATATTAGTACAAAACACATGGCAAAGAGTATGCAAGTGTGGTATGCAATCTGAGAATGTGAATTTGAAAAACACACAGCACAATATAATCTTTCCCACTCCCATCAGACAAAAAAGACAATGCAGTTTAACGCACACTTTCAACATGACCAAAAACAGCATGCGGAAGTGTTTCATTCTAGCAATCTTCTGTGCCTTGTCTCTGTCTTGAAAAGCAAGCCAGGATAATGAGGGATAAGATTCTTCTGGCATAAGAACCTGTATTAAAAATAATTCTAATCAGTAATAGATTATGAGCTTATTTTTGTATTAGTATACATCTAAAAGCCATTACTCCATCAAGGCTGTACTTCATACTTTTTCATGCTCTGAGATCATTCTGAGAATTTTATTTATTCTCCTTGGATCATGTAGTTCTATAGAGTTTTTTCCTTACAGCTGAAAAATTATTTGATAATTTGACTCTATCTTCTATTACCCAGTACAGCTCCTCTTTGGATCACTCTTTGGAATAGAATTCCCAATCCTTGCCTCTTGATCACTCTTTGGAATAGATTTCCCAATCCTTACCTCATCATAGAATTTAAAGAAAGAGATAGTCTCAATGCTAAAATAGTCAACTACTTTTCATGTAAATGATTTGTGATACATTAGGGGTCTGCAAAGATCCGCCAGGAATAGACTGGTTAACACATTTCTCCACCTCGAACCCTTCATCACTGGCACTTTCTTGACTTGAAGTATAATAGGAAAAGTTTAAACCAAAACAAAAGATGTTACCAAATGAGGTCTATTTTAAACCGTGGAGTATTTGGTTGTCTGTGTCATATGTTATAAATTAATCTAAAATTTGTTGTGTGCCAGACTTCATTCCCAACTTTGAAAGTTTCTGAAGGTACACAGAGTAAAATCAGACTGCATTTTGTAATTTGAGAGGTTGGAAAACATATTCAGATCCTGAACCTACTAAAAATATAAATCAGAATAATAACTCTGTCTCTGAAAGTTGAAAGTTTTTGTTACTGTTCTTTATCGGGAACTTTACTGGTCTTTGAAGTTCTTCCAGGCACAAAAGTTCCATTAGAGGAAATAGTCTAGTTTGGGTAAAGAGACCTGGAGGGGGATTCTGGCAGATTCTGATGATGAGTCTACTTTGGATGAATTGTGAAGAGGTTTCACTTAATCTCTGCTTGAAAGACCCCACAATTAAATAGTATTTCCCTACTTTTTTGGAAAGTTGGGAATGACCTTCATGCTTGAGTATAAGAGTATAGACCTATTCAGTATGGACAGTATAAAGTGAAGATTCTTATCTCAGGTCTACAAAATTAAAATATTCCAGGACAAGAACCTGGAGATTTTATTTTCTTGCTAATTTTCCTTATCATAACATATTATTTTTTCAGTTCTGGAAACATTTGTAAGACTGACTTTTATGTGTCCAGTGTATTTATTCTTTTTCTAAACAATTTGTACTGAAATGAGGAAAGGTTCACAATAAAACACTTAATGATAACTGGGCATGGTGGCACATGCTGGTAATTCCACCCAGTGGGAGGCTGGGGCAGAAGGAAAATCATAAGTTTGGGGCCAGGCATTGCTACATGGTGAGACACTGTCCCAAAATGAAACAAACAAAAATCACAAAAATATAATGACTAGGAAACCACAATATATAAGTAACCCCTGTTATATGCTTCATAGAGATCTAAACACCAACCATTAAAGGTAAAAGAGTTATCTCTAGATGTGATAGAACATATACTTCCTTTTTAGCAAAAGAGAAAAAACAGTTAAACTTTGGAAAATAAAGATAACTTTTACATATGAAAACATATACTGGGTCATGTGCATATATTCAGAAACATATCTATGACCAAAGTGTCATAGATACAGGGAACATCACAATGGTGTAACTCCTTTGAACAACTAGCATAGTTTAACAAAATGAAAACCAGGAAGCAAAATAGTGTGTTATCCAGAAGGAGAGGTCAAGGAGGAATAGGCAAATGAAAGGAGAAAGGAATGGTCAGCAAATACAGTCCTAATATTCAATATTAGGAAAATACAGTCCTAATATTCAATATTAGGAAAATGGAACCCTGGATCAGTGGGTATGGTTGGAGAGATGAAGGAGAATGATAAAAGAGATAACTTGATCAAGATGTGTTGTACTCATTGCCTGATATTGAATTGAGACCCCTTGTATAATGATATAGATAATTTTTAATGTAAAAAATAACATTAGAGCAATAAAAAGATCATTTTTAGATGTTTTTAAGGAAATAGTTGTTGGAAGCAAATCCTAAGGCTCTTCAGTCCCCGTAACTATGCTACACTAGTTACATTCTAGAAAGACATGCATAGGACTGTCTATCATAAACAAAACAAATTCCCTTGATTATCAAAGTGTGGTATGTTGCACAAAGTAATTTGCACCAGAGTTGGATCATACATAGATTCCATTATTTCAAAATGGAGGGGGAGGGTCATTAAAGTAGTCTTACATTAGTCCATTCAATCGTCTCTGCTATCAATCAGATAGTGACAGCATTGGTTCCTCATAAAGAAAACTTTAGGGTAGTATATGTTACACTAAATCATTCCGTTTCTTCTGTTAGGTAAACAGTGAGAAGGTCCACTGCCTCGACTCCCCTATGACCTTGGGGGAGTGCTTTGCTTCCCCTGTTGCTGTTTGGGTTTTTGTTGTTTCCCCTTCTAGGAATGGAGATGATAATGTTTCTAAGGATTGCATGAGCTAATACATGTAAGAAGCATAGGATATTATTTCTCAGACAACTATACAATAATTAGCTACTATGGCATTTATACATATTAGATACTTCAGGGAAACTTTAGCACTAAGAAGGAAATAAAAATCATTCATACTGTCATCCACAAGACAAGTAGGATACCATTTTAGTGTCTTCTTATCCTCCTTCATCATCCCAGCAAAAAATTGTAAGAAATGAATCTACTCATATGTATTTTATTTTAATGACATGTATTATTGAATATATTTATTCAATAATAATGAAATTCATTATTGAATGTTAGGTAAACTAAGTCATATTGTTATTATAAATGGTTACAGAAAATTATTTTCTTTAGAGATATGCCTTTCCTGATATGGAAAGGCATAAATAACATCTATTTTATGCGTATTTTGGTGTACTATTAAAGTACTTTCTAGAAAGTTTATGGCAAATGTCACTTTTAATAAAATATGAAATGCTTTTTTGTGGTACTTGGGTTTTAAATCATGGCTTCATACTTACTTGGCTTGTTTGCTCATTGCACTGGTATTCTACCACTTGAGCCACTTCTCTAGTCAACTTTTTTTGCTGGTTATTTTGGAGATGGGGTCTAATGGATTTTTCTGCCTGGGCTAGCTTTGAAATGTGCTCCTCCTGACCTCAGCATCCTGAACAGCGAGGATCACAGAGTAACACTCTGGTGCTCAGATTGAAATAGTCTTTAAACAACAGTAGATTTCTCTTTGGAAGAAAAAAGGATGGAAATTACTTTTTTTCTTAATTTTTTATTGTAAAAATACTGTACAGAGGGGTTACAGTTACATGAGCAAAGTAAATGAGTCCATTTCCTATTGAGCATTGTTACACCCAACTTTATTTTTCCCTTTCCTCCCCACCTCCTTAACACAGAAATGACTTGTTAATGTTTAGTTTGCCTCCGTGAGTTAAAGAAATTAACCACTGTGTATTTCATTGGCATGACTGTATGTTACACTGTGATGCGTAGTATCACATGGACATGACAATGTCCTATGTATTACAGGGATGTCAGTATTCCTTAAAGAATATACTTGTTAATTAAATGTACACATTCATGGAGGTAATATCTGTGGAGTCCCTCCTCAAGGAGAGGAATGCAAACACAGGACATTTATTTGGAATTATCAGTCTCTATGAGGAGCCAAGACCCATGGTACTTGGCCAGGTTCCTCTGGCCTGTGGGCATAAATTCCAAACACTAGAAGCCAAGGGAAACCCCTTAAAGCTGCCTTTCTAAGGGAGAAGGAACCCAAAACAAACAAAATAACAAAATAAGGTTGATGACTCTCATCCACAGTGAAGGGTCTTGAACATTTTATGAAGCGATAGAAGTTCTAGTTTCACTTATTATGAACAATAACTGCTCTCTTTTATTGGGCACACAAATGGTGGCAGGCTAATTGTGACTCTTTCTGACTGCCTGTGATCCCAAGGGGTTCTCAGCTTGTAGGTCAGATGGTGAAGTGAGTCCTGAACTTGGAGGGAAGGAGTTTGCCCAGGGGTTTGTAATTTTAATTGGGGCCACAGCCTCATCGTCAAATCCAACTCCAAGTTCTCTGTTCTCTCCCATTTATACCCCAGGCTCTCAACTTTTAGTCTGTTACATTTCTGTGTGATTTTTGCCACTTATGCATATTAAACTTTTCCTTACATATGAATGTAAGTAAAATAAAACTTTAAAATGTAAACATAAATTAACCCCCTTCTTTTTACATATATAGAGACATAAAAAGAGCCCAAATGTTTTTCTCTAAAGATACTTCTCCAAATAGTTCATCTGCCCAGCTTCTGAGTCTAGATTCAATCATATTTACATGCTTTCTATTTTGTGACAAACAGATCTGTCTAAGTGGAGTTTTTAATGGCTAAAATTGTATGCTTTCTTAGAGCAATGCAGTAATTGATAATTATCTGTGACAGATATTTTCAAAAGCATCTATTTAAAGCAGAAGGCTGGGACATACAGTAAGTCTTATATGCTAACAGGACAGACACTGGCTTCCCTGATAAGTATGATCTAGTTAAAGGCTACCACATGATATACATTCCATTTCAGGCCATTTCTTGATGCAATACAGAGCAATAAATAATAATGAGCTTTTCTCTTTTTTTAAAAATTCTAGGACTGATAGTCTATTGCTCAAATTACTGTACAATCTTCCAGGTAGATTTGTGTTGTGAGAAAGATTTTCCTCTTACTACATGATATTCAATGAGAGCAAATAGCAAGAGGACTACCTTAGGCAATAGTTGATTCAAAAATGAGTTAGGAGCAAATAACCAAGTTGTTCTATGTGATCTGCCTGAAAGCATCTGTCCCTTTCTCTCTTCCTGTCTGTTGCCAGGCCAGGATGTCACCTATAAGGGACCCCTGTAGAGCTGCCTAATGAAAACTGCAGCCAATAGGGACACCAGAATCAGCAAACAGGAGCTTTAAGAACATGGGCTTCCTTCCTGTAATGTTTTCAGTTTGTCTGCTTTGACTCCAAGGTCTCTGATCCATTTGTAGTTGAATCTGGTGCAGGGTGATATATAAGGATCTAACTTTTTTCTACAGGTGTTTAATTTTGCAAGCACCATTTACTGAAAAGGCTGTCTTTCAGTAAAAAGATTAGGTGGTTATAGATCTGTGGGTTCATTTCTGGGTCTTCATTCCTATTTCATTGGTCCTCAGTTCTGCTCTTGTGCCAGTACCAAGCTGTTTTTATTACTATGGCTTTGTGAACCCTACTGCATTGTTGGTGGGAGTGTAAACTTGTTCAACCACTTTGGAAAGCAGTATGGAGGTTCCTCAAAAGACTCCACATAGAGCTTCCCTAAGACCCAGCAATTCCATTTTTGGGCATTTACCCAAATGATCACAAACAAGGTCATACCAAAGCTACCAGCACAACCATGTTTATCGCAGCATTATTCATTATAGAACCAACCCAGATGCCCCTCAGTAGATGAATGGGTCAAGAAAATGTGGTACATATATACAATGGAATTCTATGCCTCCATGAGAAAGAATGACATTGCCCCATTTCTTAGGAAATGGAAAGACTTGGAAAACATTATATTAAGTGAAGTAACCCAAGCCCAAAGAAACATAGGTCCCATGCTTTCCCTTGTTTGCAATGACTAGTAGGTGTCTAGGACAAGTAGAGAGGGTTAAATGCTACATATATATATATACATATATATATACATATATATATGTATATATATATGTATGTGTGTGTGTGTATGTATATATGACCATATACGGTGATATTAAGTGAAATGTACCCCAAGACAGGCACACAAGAGCTTTTTTTTCTTTCTTGCTATTGTTTTAAATGTATTTATAATGCACTATGTGATTCTTTTGTTTCTTTTGTATGTTCTTCCCCCATGCTATAACTCCTGTTTTCACTGTATTTGATTCTGGTGTTCTGTAATTTGGGGAGAGGAGGGGATATAGCAGAATGCTTAAATGTGGATGCAGGTTGACCCATGGTTGATGATGAGATGTATAGGACACTATGTTGAAAACAAACTTTACAATGTCAGGAGGTAGGGGGGGAGGAGGAGTTGGGGAGGTGGGGAGGGAGGGATGGTAGGGGAAAACCAAGGAGGAGATAACAATGCTCGATAGGAAATGTACTCATTACCCTACTCACATAACCATAAACCTGTATAGTATTTCTACAATAAATATATATAAACCAAATTTTTTTAAAAGAAGAACATGGGCTTCAATTCTAGCTAATCAGGAGGCTGAGACCATGAGGATCGAGGTTTAAAAACCAGCCTAGCAAGGAAAAGCTATGCGATTCTTTTTTTTTTTTTTTTTGTCGGTCATGGGGCTTGAACTCTGGGCCTGGGCACTGTCCCTCAGCTCTTCAGCTCAAGGCGAGCACTCTACCACTTGAGCTACAGTGCCACTTCTGGTTTTCTAGTTGTTTATTGGAGATAGGAGTCTCACAGTCTTTCCTGCCTCGGCTGGCTTTGAACCGCAATTCTCAGATCTCAGCCTCCTGAGTAGCTAGGATTACAGGCGTGAGCCATCGGTGCCCGGCCAAGCTATACAATTCTTATCTGTGACTAACTACAGAAAGCCAAAAGTAGAGATGTGGCTCAACTGCTAGAGTTCTCTCTCAAGGGAGAGCTTGAGATCCTGAGTTCAATCTCCATGAGACAAAAGCAAAAAGAACACAGATCCTTGGTGTCTTCCTTTTGTTGGCTTCTTCATTCTCCTTGTATCCTGTATTACTCCTTAGGAAGAATTGAGAAAGAAGTTTCTTCAGTGCAAAGTGTGCATGTTTTAGGTTTAGTTAATTCTAGGAGAAGGGGTTCTCTGTCTTATTGAACTTAATTTATGCTGCAAATGGCTAGCCACTTAGCTCATGAACTAAAATGCCCTCTTCTTTTTTGGAGTAGCTCAAGGCTGCCATCCCACCCCCCTAGAGATAGCTGGTTAATCTGCACGTGTGCATTTCCAAAACAAAGTAAGCCTGTCTAGATAGATTTTATCTGGTAACATTTTCTTAATCCCACATAATAATAATTTGAATAAATTCAAGGGCATAGAACATTTTCCTTGTTTCATTATTACAAAAAAAAAAACCCCACACACAGACATTTTGATTCTTTGAACACCTTTTAAACTACATACTGTGTCAGCGTCTGTTTGTTCTTGTGGGACATGACAATTATCTGAAGAGAAGCAGCCAGATTTAATCTGACAGCCACAGACGGGAGAAGAGTGCTACCAATCTAATTATCCAGTAATCTAGTCAGAATGGGAGTAATTCTAGGCCTTTCCTGGCAGCTAATCACATTTCCTGTGCATTAGCAGCCACACGTGGGGTGGGCAGCTCTTAGGAACCAGGTTTTTTGGCCCTTGTGGCTTCATGTGCTTCACACTGGGACAATTTCTTTGTTCATTCTCCCCCCAAAGTAGGTTTTTCAAATCCTACTTTGTTCTGTGGTTGTCTTACTTTGACTTCAAGTTCTCAAACTGGTACGTTTTGACCTTCCTTTCAGATTGCTGCAGAAAAGGAGCAGGTTAATTCTGGAAGCCATTTTCTTATTTGCTTGTTCAGGGATAAATGAAGGTGATCAAGACAGGTGGACCTGTTGCAACAATGAGAAGTACAAGTTGTCATGTCCAAAACGAGCTTTACAACCTTGGTGCGAGGGAGGGGAGGTGTGGGAGGGGAGGGGGAAGGAGAAGTATTGGGATTGGGGGGGAGGGGGGAGGCTGGGAAGGGATGTGAAGGGTAAACAAAGGAGGAGGCTGCAATGCTTGGTAAGAAATGTACGCATTATCCTGCCCATGCAATTGTAACACCTCTGTACAGTATGTTCACAAATAAAATAAAATTAAAAAAAAAAGAGAATGTGCAGGGAAGGAAATGAAAGAGGAGGACATAGTCTTCAGCAAAGAAGGCATCGTTTGTAAACTATCCATTTCTTTTCTGTACCTGTGTGTGACTTAAGAGAGAAGGTTTACTAGAGAAAGGGCAAGAAAATTGAGACAGTGCAGATATTTAGACCCCAATTGTGTCTGCAGGTCAAGCTCTAGGCAACTGAGTCATGTTGCATTTCTGTAATTACAATTTGAATGGGGAATGCAAGAATTGACTAAACATGAAAATACTCAGATGGAGAAGGGGATCAATGGTTAATATATGGCTAGTTTCTTTTATCTCATCCCTGTAAAGTAGGATTGTTTTTTGATGGAACTTGTTTTTGACGCTCAAAAGTTGAGATGTATCTGAAAAATCTGTACATAGCAACTGATTCCTTTTTTTTAAGTCCCATATTTGGACCTCATCTACTTTTAGAATTATTGCCTGGATTATTAGGATGAAAGTATTTGAATTCGCTACAGGAAATTTCCAGTCATGATTAGGTTTATAATGTAATACTTAGTCCAAAGTTATCCTAATCAAGGGACTTCCCAAACTATTTCCTCTAGGGATAGAAGGGAATGCGAAGACCCAGTGGATCATGCCTATAATCCTAGCTTCTTAGGATCAAGGTTTAAAGCCGGCCCAGGCCTAAAAGTCCATATTATTCCATCTCCAAGGAAATCAGCCATAAGCCAGGCTGGAGATATAGCTTAAGAGACTGAGCACCAAGTAAGTGCATCACCTAGAGTTTAACCCCCAGTATTGCTAATACTGCCATTACTGGCAACAAAAGAAGAAAAGGAGGAAAAAGAGGAGAAGGAGATGGAAGAAGAAAGAGGAGGGAGAAAATCGAAATCTCACAAAATTAAGGAGCGTTGTCCTTTTCCAACTAAATAGAGGGTTTAAAAAGGTTGGAGATCCATAGAACCTGACATGCATTCATAGAATTCCATCTAACAGCCATAAAAGTGCTAAGCAAGACACAAGCCATGCCGTTGCTTACCAATTTGGCCAAGTGTGGAGGCTTTCCAGTTGTCAACACTGATGTCTCCACAAGGTCAGAGCACTCTTCATCAGAAGAATTTAAACAATCTGAAAATGAAGTGAAGACTCTTCCTAGAAACCTCAGTTCTTGGTGCTCGTTGTTTTGAGTTCAGAGTCCATAGATTTTGTCTAGAGAGTTCAGCAAAAATATAAATAAACCTGTTTTTTTTCCTACTTTAATGCCCTTAATGCATGAACTCAAAGCATAGGTACTGTTACTTAACTTTTTTGATCAATGCTGGTATTCTATTGTTTGAACCACAGCTCCATTTCTGGCCTTTTGGTGGTTAAAAAGTCTCATGAACTTTTCTGCCCAGGCTGGCTTCAAACCATGGATCTTCAATCTCAGCCTCCTGAGTAACTAGGATTATAGGTATAAGGCAAATAAATATTATTATTTTTAATTAGTGACCAGTATATAACATGACTTTTAGCAAGTTATCATAAGACCAAAGGTGGAAAATTCAAGTCAATAGCAAATTTCAAGTTTGGCTTTTTTTCCCCATCAATCCTTCTATTAGCCTGAATGTGCATTCCAATCCACTAAGGTCACTAAATGAAATATTTGCCAAACAGAAATTATGTTTAAGCATGCCAATACTACATGAGCTTATACAAAATATTTCATGGGAAATTAAGATCATAATGACCCATCCCTACAGAAATGTTGCTTAACCATGGTTCAATTCTTACAGAGTCAAAATGAGAAAAAAATAATTCCTCCATGTCAATGACTTGCAATGACACCAGCATCTCATCGTTTCTAATTGGCCCAAATAAAAGGAACATCAATTTTTACATGCCTCAAAGCTGTGTCTCAGTACAAGTTAATGTAATTCAGAAAAGTGGAAGATGTACAAAGATGTACAAAGATTAACAGCTGATCTGAGCAATGGAACTTCTAGTTATTTACAAATGTGGTGCTCTCCTTGCAGCTTTGAACCTTAGATCTTGAATTACTTAAGTGATTAGGATCTGCAAATAAGAACAATGGTCAAATTAATATCTGCTGAATGAGTCAATCTTTGTAAATGTTCAGCTCTCTATCTTATTCATTCTTTGCCAGGGTGTCTGATGCTGTCCAAGGAATGTGCCAGAACAAAAGTGTCTTTGTATTAAAGAACAGTAATAAATTCTGTGATTGCCATATATGAATTATCAATCTGCCCTCGATCTAGTTAGTTTCTGTACAAAAGGTACCATTGATTTTAAGCCTTGGCAATTTTGTTTTGATCCCATGTATAAGGATTTTCCATTGTATTTTGCTATTTTCAACACTATATTTCCCATTATCTTTAATTTGAGGTTTACTTTTATTAAAAAGAAAAAAACAATTGTTGTAACACATTTTAGTTTACACACAATCTATTTTGGGTTTGTGACAGTGCTTTCTTAGCCAGGAGTTTCTAAGGATTGTTTGTTTGTTTTTTACAACATGGATGGTATATTATCTGTGTTGACAAAAAAAAAATCTTTGGCTTGGTGAATTATCCCTGGTCATTATCACAAAGCCTTCTTCCCTTGATGGTCTTTTAAACTTATGCTAGCTGTTTATATGTGATTGCTTTTCACATAATCCTACCTTTGGGATTGCTGTGAAGTTCTAGATTACCTCGAGTTTTTTGAGGAACTCTTAAGGGTCATAGATCTATACCTGACATTCGTCAGAGAAGGTCCTCTTTCCCTCCCTATGCAACTAAATAGAATGACCATGTGACCAAACACCTGTTGAAAAGAAAGTCACTGTGATCAATTTAAATAAAATTGAATCTTCAGGTGCTCAGTCGCTCCATGTAAGTAGTATAGTACAGTATAGTACAGTACAGATACAGAGTATTTTTGCATTGTGGAAAGTTGTGGTGCACAGCCCTTTCTGAAAATGCTTGATAAACTTATTTAGGTGAATTCCTACATCGACTTTAGAGGCAGGGAACAATTGTGACCATACAATCCCTGGTTCAATACCAGAGGCAGCAAAGTTAAGATTAATAAAGTGGCCGGGTGCCGGTGGCTCATGCCTGTAATCCTAGCTACTCAGGAGGCTGAGATCTGAGGATCGCGGTTCAAAGCCAGCCCAGGCAGGAGAGACTGTGAGACTCCTATCTCCAATAAACCACCAGAAAACCGGAAGTGGTGCTGTAGCTCAAGTGGTAGAGCGCTCCCCTTGAGCTGAAGAGCTGAGGGACAAGCGCCCAAGCCCAGAGTTCAAGCCCCATGACCGACAAAAAAAAAAAAAAAAGATTAATAAAGTGGCAGAGCAACTCAGAAGGTGTATTTATACCTCATCATGAGTTCTTACTGCAATCATTCAAATCATTCAAATATTGGTTTTATTAATTCTTTAAAGGGAACTAGGAAAACAGCCACTTGGCAGTCCTTTTATCTAACTGTAGTTAACGTGCTATTTAATGACTCTAAAAAATACACCCACCATTAAATACTGCTTTAGGTATTGTTCTGGGCTACTTTTCTGGTATTTTTACTTTTTATGTACTGTATTTTTTAAATACCATTTGTATATTCTGCCAGCCAGGGGCTCACTTCTCATTTTACTGTCCTTACCATAGTTTTCCACTGTTCCTTTCCCTTCTTTTCCTTTTCCTTTCCCATACCTTTCCTAATTCTTAAAGATATTTAAGTGTCAGAGGAAAAGAAGAAAGGATAGTTAAAGATGCCTTTTTAAGTAAGCATTTAATCAGTTGAATTTCCCACATAATTTGGGTTAAGTGGAAGTGTTTTTAGTGCTGGTCAGCTGCCTCACAAGTTAATATTCCTCATTCTGAATGTGGTATGAAACTTTTAAGGTTGTCTGCAGACCATATATCAGGATTTTACTTTCTATCAAGCACTGAAACCTGACTCTCATAGGCAAAGGCTGCTTTACCAGGTTAGGCCATGTCCTCTCTGTAGATAGCATTGTTTATTCTCTCGAAAAACTGATGTTCATCAACCCCCCCCATATATGTCTGTCTTAGTGTTTTCCCATGAGATATGCTCATGGCAAAAACCTGAATGTCTCATTGTAATATTTCTAGGTAGAGTGAGAGATTCACTGACAACTAAATAGGCTGGAATAATTGAATATAAAAATAAATGCACAGACTAAAAGAAGTTAGGTTACTCTCCTGCTCTATTAGAATTTTGAAGAACTCAGCATGATTAGGAATGTATTATAGTTTTCCCGGGCTCTGTATTCAGAAAACAAGGTAACCTACTTCAAAGATGTGTTTAGACAAATTTCTAAGTTTAAGATTTGAAGATTTCACAGTACTCCGATCTAGGTATCAACCCCTGATTCACAGGTAAAAGTTATAATATAGGAAAACATAGGTAAAAGTTATTAAGCAGGTTTCTTTAAAGAAAAGTTCTAAATCTTTTGTGAATGTCCTTTGCTTAACTTCAGTGTTCTATCTGCTATTCTTCCCCAGAAATACCAATTCCTGGTTGTTCCTACAGGCTGTGTATATATTCTCTGTGTGACTGGATGTCCTTCTATACTTCAACTATTTTATTTTTTTGGGTCCGGTCATGGGGCCTGAACTCTGGGCCTGGGCACTGTCCCTCAGCTCTTCAGCTCAAGGCTAGCGCTCTACCACTTGAGCCACAGCTCCACTTCCGGCTTTTTTCTTTTTGCTTATGTGGTACTGAGGAATTGAACCCAGGGCCTCATGCATGCAAGGCAAGCGCTCTACCACTGAGCCACCTTCCCAGCCCCTATTTCAACTATTTTGAGAACTTGTTCTCACAATCTGACTTCACTCAGTCATTCCATTTACACCAAATTATAATCACTGCCTTATTAGCTAACTATTCCATGTGAAACCATACCCAATTTGTAATGGCTTACTATAACTATTATTATCTCATGACTTTTGTGCTTTAGAAGTTTGGGAGTGGCTTAGCTATGGGCTTTGGCCCATGGTTTCTCCTTTGGATGCACCCCAGGTCAGAGGAGCTCAGGTGGAAGATCTACTTCTCAGATCATTCATGTGCAGATTTAGTTTCTCTTGGGCTATGGACTGGGACCGAAGTTGTTCTTTTTTTGTTTTGTTTTTTCCATATAGGTATCTCTCTGAGGCAGCTCAAGGTATGGGAGCTCAGGTCACTAAGCCAGCAAGTCCAGTATTAAACTGAATACAAAGAAGGTGGCAATAGTCATATTTTATAAGTTAATATTAGGGACAATATCTAATCACTTTTACTAGATACTATCTGATAGAAATGAATTCTTAGATTCATATAGTCATCAGGAGAGGATTATACACAGTATTGAGTGGCTACCAGGAGGTAAGGACCTTTGAGAGACAAGCTTCTTAATGCATTTCTTGCCCAACGTGGTAAACAGTGAGTTCCACACTTCTCCTTTACAGTACTTCCCCACTGAGTTACAAGCACTAGCTTCCATATTTTATTTATTGTCATGTCTTTAGCATGGTGGCTACTTGAGTAGCAGAATATTAAAAAAGTCATTTCCTTTTAAGCATTTGCATCACAATGTTTCAGAGGCAATGGATCTACTGAATGGTAAAAAAAATCTTAGAGAAGTACAGCTACGCCAAAAAAAGCCAAGGGTAATTCCTGAGAGACATTATCTTCTGTAAAAACATGCAGTAAAATAAGAAGACCTGCAGAATGCATAGGGTTGGGCAGACTAAACAAACCCTATGATACTTTGTATTCCCCAAACATGTATATATGCACTGGCAATGCAAACTGAAACCCTAGAGCTCATCCTGGCTCCTTCTGAAGGTAGGTGTTGGAGGACATTCAAATCCAGAGACTCCATATTAAAATTTCAAAAATCACATTCAATAGCTTTTTCATTTTCCTATAGTTTCAACATAGGAGAATTGGCTTTCAGCTTCTTGAGCTAATCCCACAGCCTTATCAGTTTGATTAGCATACTAGACAGCAGAGAGACTCTTGAAGTTTCTAAGGCATCATTTGTGAAGGGAAAGGCAGTACTGTAGAATTTTGAGCTTTCATCCCTGTTTATTATTTTCTTTATACTTTTATATTTTTATTATCTTTAGTTTGTAAAGAGCTTTCAATACAACAAATAAAGTTATACGTAAAATGTATCTAGATTAATGTTACTCCTTCCATCTTTCCCCCCAACCTTTCCAACCCCACCAGTACTAGCACGTTAAAGGCTTACATTTTCACATATGTACATTGAGTGTTCTGATCACCCTTCTCTCCATTTATCTGCTCTCCTCACCTGAACCTCCATCGCTGAAACAAACATGTTTCAGCTTAGCTTCTTTTCCCCTTACATATCTCAAAGGATCTTATCCTTTCTTCCTTTCTTCTTCTTCTTCTTCTTCTTCTTCTTCTTCTTCTTCTTCTTCTTCTTCTTCTTCTTCTTCTTCTTCTTCTTCTTCTTCTTCTTCTT
>NW_012267326.1:2592474-2968472 GCF_000151885.1 Dipodomys ordii
TCTTCTTCTTCTTCTTCTTCTTCTTCTTCTTCTTCTTCTGGGGTTATGGGGCTTGATCTCTGTGCCTGAGTGCTGTCCTGAGCTCTTCAGCTCAAGACCAGTGCTCTATCACTTGAGCCAAAGCACCACTTCTGGTTTTCTGGTGGTTAATTGCAGAGAGTCCTGTCCCGGCTGGCTTTGAACCGTGATTTTCAGATTTCAGCCTTCTGAGTAACTGGAATTACAGGGGTGAGCCACCGGCACCCGGCTAATTCCTTTCTTTCAAGAAAACTTTCTCCTTTTCACTCCAAAACATTAAGAAGTTTGGAAGACATCGAAGAGGAACCCATACACTGGCATGAAATCTTTATGTCATTCTCTTTATCTTTATTTACTTAGGAGGTAACTCTTGTTTTTCCAAACAGAGAAAAGTACAGGAGAACAAATGGTATCCTTGTTCAGAGCTTCAGAAAACCTCCAAGGAAACAAAGCAACTTCGCCGCCCTTTAGGAATATGGACTGGAAGGTGCCATTAGGTCATTTTGACCTAACAAATGCATAACGTTGCCCTCACGTCAGATGTCATACAAGAACAAGTATAAAACTTTTGGTCTAAGTCTTCTAATTAATGTCTATGCCTCCCTCCTACACTCCTTCCCTTTCAGTAAGACATTACTACTCACTGCACTATTACTGTTTTTCTTTAACTTATGCTTTCATCCTTTTTACTTTCTTTTCTCTCTTTTTTTGGTGTGTGTGTGTGTGTGTGTGTGTGTGTGTGTGTGTGTGTGTGAGTACTGGGGCTTGAATTCAGGACCTTATGCTCTTGCTTGGCTTCTTCACTCAAAGGTAACACACTACCACTTGTGCCATACCTCCAGTACCAGATTTTTGCTGGTGAATTGGAGATAAGAATCTCAGGAACTTTTCAGCCCAGGCTGGTTTCCAACCTTGATCGTTAGATCTCAGCTACCAGAGTAAACTAGGATTACAGGTATGAATAGCCAGTGAACTGCTATTTTTTTAAAGAGAGATTATCACTCTGAAGCCTTGTCTCTACTCAAATTGCTATACAGCTCAGGAAAGGCCAACAACTCAATACACTTATTTCAGTCTCCCAAGTGTTGGTTCACTCTATCAATATGTAATAAATCAACATGGCAAAAAACAAATATTTTTTCTTTCCTATTATGAAGAAAAATTCCCTCCTAAACTAATGAGATTTTGCTATGTAGCTCCGGGGGCACAAATTCTATTTGATTTAATTCTACATGGGCCAGGTACATTTATTTTTGCATGTCAGACCTTTGTCATCATTTTTTAATTTTTTTTGTCTTTCATGGGTCTTGAACTCAGACCCTGGGTGCTGCCCCTGAGTTATTTGTCTCAAGGCTAGTGTTCTACCATTTTGAACCACAGCACTGCTTCTGGTTTTCTGGTGATTAATTGGAAATTACAGTCTCACAAACTTTCCTGCCGGCTCTAGTTTCAAACCATGGCCATCAGATCTGTCTCTTGAGCCTGGCAGTGTCATCAAATTGTAACACATGAAATTCCTTAGATTCATATAAGAACATGCATGCTCTAATTTACGCAAATGAAATAAATATATAATTTGAACCTATAAAAATGTGTAGTGTCTGAATGCTTATGAGTTTACATAACAATGTTGTTATGGGTGATAAGTGTTTATTATAAGCATATGTGAGAACTGAGGAAAGTCAAGGAACCTTCTAGACAGCCACTAAGTCCTCAGAGGTTCTGTTATCAAATCATGGGAGAGGTGGTAATGATAGATTGTCATTCATGACACAAAGTAAAAATCTATTCACAAAGTAGATATAAAAGCAAATCTACTAACCAAGTACATACAAAGGCAAATCTATTCACCAGGTAGATATAAAGGTAATTCTACTCATCTGATAGACAAAGGAAAATCTATTCACCAAATAGATTTTATTTTCTACCAAGAAAATGTGTATGTACATTTTGACATTTCTCACTGGTAACACCTGACTGTGTCAGTGTCCAGTGTGGAGAGCCTTTGTGTGGTCTTTCATTTCAACCATGATTGCATGGATCCTTCCATGTACTTACATGCTTTGACCTCTAATATTAAAAACAACAACAAAAATAGGGTCCCGCAGCACACAAGTTCTTTTGAAAGGTTAATTCTCTATTGGAATCCCAGTTGGCAAGACATTCATCTGACACTATCCAGAGGATAGTGTGTTCAGAGTTTAGTTCCACATCCTCACATGACTGTCATTTGGTGTTAACAGTGCTATCTGTGATATTTTTAAAACCATATTCTCACTTTGTGCATAGGAAAAATGACCTAGAAATTTTAAATATATATATTTGAATTCTATGAGGAACTTTGCCAGTACATTAAACCCAAGAAAAGAGAATTCTAGTATAACAGAAAAAGTGTCAATTATATATAGTATTTGTCAACGTTCTTGTTTGGTATACAGATACTAGGTAAGAAACTACTTATAAAATTGACTTTCAGGTACCTAAATATATCCAATTTATTGGAGCTGTGCTGTTATAAGACATTCATCTTATTATTTGGAAAACCTAGTAGTCCTAGCAACATTTCAGAATTTATTAAATATCTTGTTTTTTTTTTGGGGGGGGGAATCCTGGTTTATTCATCAAGGCAGAAATATGGTTTCTTTTCCAAACTTGAGGTCCCATTATGGCTCTGTGCTTCAGGATAAATCCCAACTACTTTATTTGTGGTATTCTTGAACTTTTTTTGTTTTTATTTTTATTTTGTTGTATTCTTGAATTGGTTTTGAATTAAAAAAAAGGAAAACTATATCCTTATGAAACCAAAAAACAAGTCATTAGACTTTCACAGAAGATACTATGAAACTTATCTGGTTAACCCTATTTTAGATTGTTTACCCGCTGTGGGAGGAATAATACATGCAAAACATGTTGAATTATTGTTTTCTTTCCTTAGAAATAAAAAATAGGAAAAGCAGTGTAGCAGTAGCTTATGCCTGTTATCTGAGGATAACAATTTGAAAACAGCCTGGGCAGGAAAGTCTATGAAATTTTTATCTCCAATTAACTAGTAAAAAGCTGGAAGTAGAGCTGTGCCTTAAGTGGTAAAGAACCAACCTTGAGCAAAAAAGGTAAGGAATAGCACCAAGGCCCAGAGTACAAGCCCCAGTGCCAGCAAACATACACATAGAAAATAAATAAAAACATATTTCAGCTAATAAAATTAGAGTAGTCAAGTACGCCCAGAATACATTTTTTAAATAAACTATTTTATTATAGGCTGGGAATTAGAATACTGATTATGATCATTGTCCTTTAAACAAAATAAAATCATAGACTTTTGTGCAACTAAATGAGTGTTTCTTAAGCTCCTGTCATGATAAATTTAAAATTGAAGAGCCATTTATGGTTTGCACATGTATATTTGGAAGTGAAGCAAAAATCATTTTAATTTACCTCAATTTTCAAACTTAGGAACCCAAGTATACATAATGCACATGCAAATGCATGTATTGCAATTTTTGTTTAAGAGTTGAACAGTGTTTATACATTTAGTTTTAAAATAGTAATTGTGCTTAATTTTAAAGTAAGATCTTTTCTGGCTTCGTGTGTGTGTGTGTGTGTGTGTGTGTGTGTGTGTGTGTGTGTGTGTGTGTGTGTGTGCCAGTCCTTAGGCTTGAACTCTGGGCCTTGATCGCTCTTTGCTCTACCACTTGAGTCACAGCAAAACTTTTGCTTTTCCTGTGATTTAATCGGAGATAAAAGTCTCACAGACTTTCCTTCCCAGGCTGGCTTCAAACTGTGATCCTCAGATCTCAGCCTCCTCAGTAGCTAGAATTATAGGCTTGAGTCATCAGAACCTGGCTTCTGGCAATTTTTTTTCACCTCATATTTCAGTGGTTTGGCTCCTCTTCATGACCACTTCACTTGTTTGTATACTGTAGTTAATTACTCAGTAAGTGCTCAGATGAATTCAAGTCAGCCCTAAATATGGAATTCTATCTGTACTGTATGGTGATTTTGAATACAGTATTGAAACAAATAATATTCATTTAAAATTCACTTAAAATATAAAAACAAAAATACTTATAACAAATTCACTTATAACAAACAAAATTTACTTAGAATGATAAATATACAAATAATATAATTCCTCCCAATTGTAATCCTAGCTGCTTAGGAGGCTGAGATCTGATGATCAAGGTTTGAAGTCAACCCAAGCAGAAAAAGCCAATGAGACTTTTGTTTCCAATGAGCCTCCAAAGAGACAGAAGTGGAGGTGTGACTAAAGTGGTAGAGCACTAGCCTTGAACATAAAAGCTAAGGGATAACTCTCAAAACCTGATTTCAAGCCCTAGTATTGCAAAAAGGAAGGAAGGAAGGACGGAAGGAAGGAAGGAAAGAAAAAACAACAGATGGTTTGTTAATCTTTTATTTGTTTTGCTTTGCTTTTAGACAGGCTCTCTCTATGTACCCCTAACTAATCTTAAACTTAAAATCTTGCCTAAATTCCTGAGTGCTTGAGATTACATGCATGGGTTGTCATGTCAATCTATTTTATGTTTTAAGTTCATTTAAATACTTAATTCACACCTAGGCACATACACTATGCTTAACTATATTTACCTCCTTCTTTTTGGATAGTTAATGACAATAATAAAGAATCAGTTTTTGGTTGTTTGAGGCTTTTTGTTGTTGTTGTTATTGTTTAATTTTTTTTGTCAGTTGTGGGGCCTGAACTCTGGGCCTGGGCGCTGTCCCTCAGCTCTTCTGCTCAAGCCTAGTGCTCTACCACTTGAGCCACAGTGCTGCTGCTTCTGCTTATGTGGTGCTGAGGAATCCAACCCAGAGCCTCATGCCTGCAAGGCAAGCACTCTACCACTGAGCCACCTTCCCAGCCCCTGTTGTTTTATTTTTATTGTGCCAATCCTGGGACTTGAACTCAGGACCTGAGTGCAGTTCCTGAGCTTTTTTGTTCAGGGTTAGCACGCTACCACTTGAGCCACAGCTCCATTTCTGGCTTCTGAAGATAAGAGTCTCACACATTTTTCTGCAAGGACTGGCTTCCAATCTTGATCATCCCATCTCAGCCTCCTGAGTAGCTGGGATTATAGGTGTGAGCCAACAGCGCCCAGCAAAAGATCCTCCATTTTGATCATGATTGTCATGAAAGAATTACTTGATTCCAAATAATTCAGAAGTGCAAAACTTTCTATATGCTGGAGTTTTTCTGAAGTCATCTACAGACTGGGAAATGTATGCAGAAGAATGAGACAATTATATCCTCAGCAATACTTTTATCCTGTTTCGTTTTTTTTCTAATATAAATTCTCATTTTAATAAAAGCAGTTCATCAAAATTTCTAAATGTTCCCAAAACCATTTGTATTATTGTGATGGGAAATGAAAGAAAATACTATTAAAATGGCAATATTTAAATATCACCAAGATGTCATCAAGAATACACGCAACTAAGTTGAACATTAAAAATTAGATAATAAAACCAGAATTATATATATTTTCTCTTTCTGCCTCTGGTCATTTAGTATTTGGTACAAATCAGTGGTATCTGGCACTCCTGCTACTCAACTTGCCATTAGAGGTCCTCTATAGATCTAGGGTGGGGAAATGTGGGGGGGCATTTGACAAAGTAGCTGGCAGAACTTCATTACATTACATATAAAATAAGACACACAAAATTTTAACAAAGGACATTATTTTTGAAAGTGTAAGTTTATTTAAACTTGTACCCGAAAACAAAGCTAAAAAAAAAGCAATACAAACAACAAAAACAATTTAAGGTATTTAAACAGGCAAGACATTTGAGAGTTTGAGTCTCAAATATCCAGAATTTTATGGATAAAGCCTGTTTCTCTCCCAGGTCCCAAGCCACATGCTTACCTGTGAATTTCTGAACTCTGGAAACACCAACTTCATAATTATTTTATTCCACTAGAGATGTACAGCTTAATGTGCATTTCCATCTCTTTAACCTGACCATACAAGAAGGTTGCAAGAAGTTGCAGAAAGGCAGGAAAGCCAGGAAATGGATAACAGCCAGTTTTACATCAGTGGGATTGTAGAATAGAAATTAACTTCTACCTTTGAATTTCATACAGAGCAGCAGACTAAGACAAAGATACATGGTTGGGGATATAGTTAACAAAGAGTCGTTATTTGGAAAACAAAATGAGAAGCCTACCTAAAGAATTGTTTCTGTTGTTCGGATTTGCTTAGAAATCTGTCAGAATGGGGCTGTGGCAAAGCCTTAAATCAATACAGAACTGGCATTTAATTCCAGATCTGTTGCTTATTAGCGATGAGAGCTCAGATAAGCTCCTTAAAACTCTCAGAGTGACATTTCCCTCATCTGTAAAATTGGGATGAGTGTACTTGCATTGCACAGTATTTGGAGGATTACAGGTATTGAATAGAAACTTTTAACCTAGCACCTGATGAGGAAAGATCTACCTGAGCCATTTCTCTATGTCCTTCTCATGGTTATTTTCACGATGGATATTGTTATCATCAGAATGCCATTCCCAAGGAAAGCTTAACACAGAAATATAAATACAGTGACTTCAGAATTAATGCTTCTTTATTTCAACTGCAGGACTGTAAGCTATGAACCAAAGTAAGGATGCTTTTTTTTGTGTGGGGATTAGATAAATACAATCATACAAGATTTTTACATGGAAAATGCGTTTTTACATACGTGTCTCAACGGTATTAGTACATAAATGATAGGATGCATTTTTGTAGACTCCTACATGATAACAGTCCTTGTATATAAACTTTAATTAACCTGATGACTCTCTCATACTAATAACACACTCATTGTTCTGTTGGCCAATATCAATTCAACATTTTTCCACCAAATAGGCTATTCTTTAACAGCAGTAGCAAACAATATAATGCATTTCTAGCAATTAGTAATTTCTGTCACAACTCTGCCTTTTCTAATTGCCATGGGTCAAGTTTATTGACCACAATGCCATGCTTGGGAAAGTCACAAAAACTGTTGCTGTCTCCCTTCACAGTGTCTTTAATGAAGCACATTGTCCATATCTTTGTAAACCTTGCCATCCATACATTCATTCAGAACACACTTTCTCGATTCAAGAAGGAAAAGGGATGGAGTGACTTTTGTCCTTTCTGAGTTGACTTTATTCCTTTCTCCATGTCTCCAAGAAGTAAGTGACAGTGAAGAAATCTGCAGAAACCTCTATGTGGTATCTCTGCCCCAACCTCTTTGCCCTGTATACACAATGTTGAAAGGAGGGACCAGAGAAGACTGACAGGAAAGACTGCACCCCGTTCTAATTTTTTTCAGTATTTTTTTAATTTAAAAATACTGTACAGAGGGGTTACAGTTGCATGAGTTAGGTAATGAGTACATTTCCTAGCAAGTATTGTTGCCTCCTTTGTTTTTCCCTTACCATCCCTTCCTTCCCCACTTCCCTAACTACTCCCTCCCTCCTTGCCCCCGAGTCCCCTGCTCCATGCCTAAGTTGTAAAGTTCATTTTCAACATAGTGTCTTGTATATCTCATTGTTACAATAGGTCAACCTGCATCCCTACTTAAGTATTTTGTTTTTTCCCTTCCCCTCTCCAAATTAGAAAAGTATATATACAAGATGCAGGGCATCAGAATCAAATACAGTGAAAACAGGGTTTATTTCATGGGGAAGAAACATACCAAAAAAAAACAAAACAAAACAAAATCACATAGTACATTATGAGTACATTAAAAACAGTAGCAAGAAAGAAAAAAGACCACTTGTGTCCCTGTCTTGGGGTTCATTTCACTTAGCATCATCTTATATAAGTGAATCTTACAAATGATAAAACTGGTATATAATTAGGGTAAGTTTTTTTTTTTTTGTTTCTGAGTCTGGTCATGGGGCCTGAACTCTGGGCCTGGGCACTGTCCCTCAGCTCTTCAGCTCAAGGCTAGCGCTCTACCACTTGAGCCACAGCGCCACTTCTGGCTTTTTTCTTTTTGCTTATGTGGTACTGAGGAATCAAACCCAGGGCCTCATGCATGCAAGGCAAGCACTCTACCACTGAGCCACCTTCCCAGCCCCTAGGGTAAGTTTTGATGATGGAAAAATGTAATTTCTTAACTGCTTAGCAATATGTAGTAAGTGCAAGTTCACACTCATTTGTCACCAGTAAGATTTGTCCACAAAGTTGGTAGATGGACTTTGTATCAGGAGATCCCCAAACATGAGTACTCAGTGACATCTGTTAAGCACCCTGAAATAAGGGAGTAACAGCTGGATATGACATCTGATACTTTTCCAAGAGAACCGAAGAACAGCCAAGGAGAGGATTGGTATATGTGTTTGTTTTTTGGTGTGAAACACTGTGTACGTGTGTGTGTGTGTGTTTGCACGTGCATGTGTATGCATGCATGAATTTTAAACATTGACAATTATTTTCGAGAAATACTAACAAAACAGAGATGACAGTTTTGCTTTGAAATGCAACCAGACACTTTCACGGCTCCTCTCTTTCATTCTATGCCACCCCACTTTCTTCCCTCGTGTCTTCATTTTTGTCATAGGGCTAAGAGCATCTGGGCCTCTTTTTTTCCTTGAGAAACTCAAGGACCATGGAGCCAGTGAAGATTAATGGGGTCATTTGGTTAAGTGCTTCTTGCTGGGTAGAAGAAGGATGGCAGATGAATACTAAGTAGCATTTGAATCATGTGTGGTTTCACGGAAAGAGAGCCAGGCCATTTAGCTCCCCCTCTGCAGGGAGTAATAAAAAAAGGAACTGGGGAGGAGAATGCTGAAAATATTTCTTCATGACTGTCTCCTGTGGTGACTCGTGACATGGCAGAATGTTCTAAGAGGTTGTCTTTGTATGCAATGTAATCTGAAGAGAGCAAAACCTGCACAATGTGAGCTTGTGAGTTCAGAGCTGTTGAAGTAGGGGAAGCAGGTGTGGATAGAAGATGCTTGTGAACTATGTGCCTAATGTTTAGGCTCCTCATCCTTTTCAAACTCTAGTCAATTATATTTTTCTATCACTGGATATTCTCTGGAGGCATGTGATCTAATATCACCTACTGAAAGAGCCCCACAGATCATTAGATTACACTAACTGTTCGATTTTCTCTCCAATATTCTTGGTCAGTGGTCATTATTTGACATGATGATTCAGAAATCCAGTCTTTTCCATCCCTGAAAACTGCATCCCCTTCCCATTAGCTTTGGGAATGTAGACTTGTAGAGAGTTACTGAGAATGAAACCAGAACGTGGCAAAGGTAACATCCGTCTTAGTACTTAGTTAGGAACCATGGAGGATGGGATAATGTGTTTGTTTGTTTTGTTGGTCCTAGGGCTTGAGTTTGGGATATAGGTACTGTCTACTGCTCTACCACTTTGAGCCACAGCACCACTTCTGATTTTCAAGTGGTTAATTGGAGATAATTTCCTGCCAAGGCTTGCTTCAAACCCCAGTCCTCAGATTTCAGCCTCCTGAGATTACAGGGGTGAGCCACTGGTGCCAGGCCGACAGGGTGTTTTTTGTTTTGTTTTTTTGCCTACCCAGATATGCTGGTAGCTTGAGAAGCACATGCTGAGCTGCCTGCCTTGAGGATTAAATGGATCTGAAGTTTATCTTCTCAGCCTACTACTGGAAGTATCAAGCCTTTAATAAACTCCAGGATTACATTATGGTTACATGCAGTAGATTCTACCAGTAACATTAGGGTCTGTATGGGGAGATACATTTTTGATGGTTCCTGTTTCAACATTTTCCCTGAACCCTTTGTCTGTTTGTTTTGTATATGACCTCTCTGGAGTGTCAGCTGCCATTGCTTAGTCTGGCATCTTTATTTTCTTTGTATGCCGAAGATGAAATACTTAAATGGTAGAAAATAACTATCTCTTGAAACTGGAAGCTTTTTTTTCTTTTATAAATTGCTATTGTAAAGTTGCTATACAGAGAGGTTACAGTTACATAAGTCAGATAATGAGTACATTTCTTAATATTTTTTTATTTAAAGATACTGAACACAGCCGCTTTATTTGGTGGTTACTGCCATGGAAATTCCCTACATCTCTTTTTGTGTCTTTGGGATTCCTGCTAGATTATTTAACTTATATCATTGTGCTTCCATTAAGAGCATCTATCACTTTTTCTTGTCTACTTAACACAGTATAATTCAGCTTAAAAGTGTACAATTGTTAAGGGTGTTTTAATATTCATAACTTAAACCTTTTAGGTCTGATGGTCATCTTTCTAAATATTCATTTTTCTCCTCTCTCATTTCAAAGGAAGCATAATTTTCTTTCAGTGGACTTCTAAAGCAAGCCAGGACTTTGGCTAATGTTGGCAATGCTATGCTATTGGGCTTCTTTTCCAGGAAAGATTATGGAAAGGAGTAGATTCTTACTTTTCCCTTCTTCCTCCTTACATTTGTTCTTCTGCTATATTTCCATAGTGAATGGTGTGACAATAATAACTTATTAAACGTAGAGAACGTTGACACTCTCAGAGCTGGAAATACAGAGACTGGCCTGGCCAGAATTTCAAGTCTCACTTCCAATGCATTGTGGATCCTCAGTCTACATAATTTTAGTTTTTACACGTATTTATTTTACTTATTATTATAATTACTAATTGAACGATCTATGGACATTTGCTAACAGCATTTTATAGCATGTATTAGAGGAATTTTCTATATTTAAGGACTTGTTACATTGGAATGCTCTATTAAAAATATAAGAGATGAACAGGGAATGGTACCTCAGGTCTGTAATCCTGGCTACTCAGGTGGCTGAGATCTGAGAATCTCAATTTGAAGCCAGCCCCCTAAGGAAGTCCATGAGAATCTTATGTCCTCTTAACCAATAAAATCTGCACATGAAACTGTGGCCCAAGTGGCAGAGCACCAGCCAAAAAGCTAAAGGCCAGTGCTGAGGTCCTGAATCCAAGCCCCTGTACTAGCACAAAACAAAAGAAAGAAGAGACTATGAAAAGAGGAGGCGTGTGAAATCTGTGATCATATTTAGTCACATGCACACAGACAGATTTGTATTATAAAACTTTATGGAGCCAAGACACTTTTTGAGATTAAAAAATATTGAGAGTTCAGTTACACACTTTGGTATTTGCAAAAGAAATACCAATTTATATCACTTGTTTGTAAGCACTGAAAAATGAGAGGGAGAATTAAGATTAACTGAAATTAAATAAATGTTTGCTTATCTTTTTGTGAAAAATAGACACCAATATTTATTTTTTAAATTTATTTATTTATGCTGGTCTTGAACTCAGAAACTCATTATCTTGCTCAGTTTTTTTTTTCCTTACAACTGCCGCTCTACCATTAAACCATACCTCCAGTCCCAGAATTCATTATAAAAACATCTTATGAGAGAAAAGGAGAGAGAATGAAGTAGAAGGAGATAGAAAGAGGAAGAGAGAGAGAGTCCTAATAATGACTGCTACCATCTATGAAGGATACAAATGCCTAGTAACCCTTGAAGTCACTTTGTATGTAGCACAAGATAAAATATTTCAAGTGTAGATTATCAATAATGTCATTTAGAAGGTGTATCAAAAAAGAGAACAATTTTTTGTAGTTTTTGTTAATGATCACAATGACATTTTGTGGTCTTTAACAAATTATGCTTTTGATTATCCTAATAATTTGATAATAATTCCAACACAAGGGAAAAAAATCCCTCTTGGAGGAGTGCACAAATGCATCAGAAGAGAAGAGTCAAAGATCAAGAATCAGAGGCTGGGAAGGTGGCTCAGTGGTAGAGCACTTGCCTTGCATGCATGAGGCCCTGGGTTCGATTCCTCAGTACCACATAATCAGAAACAAAAATAGCCAGAAGTGGCGCTGTGGCTCAAGTGGTAGAGCGCTAGCCTTGGGCTGAAGAGCTGAGCTACAGTGCCCAGGCCCAGAGTTCAGGCCCCACGACCAGACCCCCCCCACCAAAAAAAAAAATTAAGAATCACCACTAGCAGTTGGGTGTGTATGTGAATGTTCCCTAGTGGTCTCAGGAGGCCAACAGCATGTGACAATTGTAGTGATTGATTGCACCATGGCATCAATGAGAAGCATGTCACAATCTCTTATGAGTCATGATATCCACAACTTTATTCTTAAATTATATTTAAATTATATTTCAGAGTTATATTGGTTAACTTAAAATGTCCCTTGGGAGGTAGGATTTTGTCTATCAGTTCATTCTATGTCTACAACAAGACTAGTATCTACAACAAGACTACAATAACCAGAGTTCCCTTCATATTTTAGACTGATAAATTAGTTAATCAATGGGAAAATGGTTATGGCTTTAACTTCTTAGTTTAATTAAAAGTAAAAATGGCCAGAAACCTGTGGCTCATGCCTTTAACCCTAGCTAATCAGAAAGATAAGATCTGAAAACTATGGTTCCAAGTCAATGTGGGCATGAAAGTCCCTGAAATCCTTATCTCCAATGGACCAGCAAAAAGCTGAAAGTGTAGCTATGGCTCAAGTGGTAGACTACCAGGCTTGAACAAAAAGAAAAACCTTAGTGCCAATACCAATGCCCTGTTCAAGGCCTAGGACTGGCACACAAAAAATAGAAAATGTTAAAATAATTTTGAGTAAATACTTCAACTACACTAATACATAAGCATGAATTGAACTCCTTGGAAATTGAGGCATTTCCTCATATTCATTTTGGACCTGGAAATTCACCACCAATCAATAAGAAAGAAAAGGATCCAGAAATTTGAGATGCTGACTTCCAGAGAATTACATGCCAACTACATTTGTTGATCAAAGTTATTATTTATTATGATTTGTCATTTTTCCCAAAGTCAAAGCATGACTCCTTTGTAAACAAAACACAATAACTACAAAAGAATTCACCATCATCTAGGAGAATAGAATTGAAACAGGAAATCTTTTCTTACCAGACTCCAACTGCATAAAGTTTCATATGAGAAGAAATATTTTATATTTCTTCAGTGAAATAGACATCAAAGCCAAAAAAAGTCTTAAAACATCAAAGCAAAAAAAGTTCTTTAAAAAACACTTAAATAGTTTGGACAATGCTAATGAAAGTCCAATTCTATATGTTAACTGAAGTGAGCTTCACACTTTCATAGGTTCAGAATATTCCTATTTCTGAACACCAAATAGGAAAGTAGTTACAGATGACTCATATAAAGCCATTCTGGCTCTATATAATGTAAGGAACCATTGATGAAAAAAGTTACAAAAATGAAGTCACTTATTTAAGTTGGCTAGTAGAGAAGAAAAATCTTTGAAAAATCTTGGAAATCCAAGTGGAAAGAGTAGCATAAATTGCGAAGGTCACTGTTTGGTGAGAGTAACATTCCAGCACTCTAGAAGACACCAGCTATAGAAAATTATAAATAGTGACCACAGCTACACATATGCAAACTTTGAGAGAGAAATCTGGTTCTCACTATATTTCTGGAAGATTAACTTTTAGCTAGCTATTCTTCTTCAGGGGTTTCCCCTACAGTATAAACAGGAACCCACTGAAGAATAAAATTCTACCTTTCCTCCAAGGAAACAGCAATTAATTATGCATCAGTGATCAATTCTGTCATTTTTCCCCTTTGCAACAGGAAAATAAAATAATTCATGTACTACAACTTTAATTGGAGTTAATGATCCTATGGTTTTGAACCAGTAATGCTGGATTCTTCCCTCTACCCTTCCACACCTTGTCCATCTCTTCCCTTCTCAATATAATGATGATGTCATGAGCATAAAAATTCCATAGCAGTCCCTCTTCTTTGCAAACAGAACCAGTTGCAACACAAACAGCTCTGCTCAACAAGTAAGCCTCTACACTGATGTTTCTTTCTAACTTGTCTAATGTAATCCAGAGCCATTTCATTTGAGAAACTACTCAGTGGTTAACAAGTTTCAGAAGTTTGACTTTTTTCATTCCAAGTATTTTGCATGCTCTAAGAATAAAAAAAATTATCATCCATATCTGGCACCATGGTAGGGATTCTATATAAAACTTTCCAATACAGTCTAGATAAAGTTTCTAATCTCAATTAAATACTAGTAATGTTATCTGAATGTACCAGTTCATATCTGGGGTATAATGAAATTGTCTTCAGTGAATCCATCCTTGAACTAATCTACAAGACTAGAATATTGCAGTTAACCCTATCCTCTGTGCATTTAGTGTCTTTTTCATGATCCCTCTGTTCCATTAATTAGAGAAGCTCTGAGAATACTTACATACAGAACCAGTCCCTGGGTGTCTCCTCTGCCTGGACCAATGTTCTGCCTCTTTCATCTTTCTACTGTTGCTTTGAAAATCATCTTCTTGATAACTATCTCAGCTACCTGTTAAAAGTTTTGAAATCCCTGTTTCTACTCCAGTTATTTCTTGCCTTCATGACCACTCTTTCTCTTTGTAGGACTTACAATATGTAAATAATCCATTTTTCCCTATTGGTTTTTTTTTACCTACCAGGAGGAAAACTTGCTAAGGGATGAATCTTTGTTTATAGTTTTCATTACTATTTTCCCTAAGCTTGGTACCAACTGCTACTTAATATATGTGTGTATTTGTCTAGTAAATGAATAAATGCATATTTATCGCATTCTATATCTGCACAGAGATTTAAATTTTTTATTAGGGGAGTAGACATGGGGATCATTGGGTTCAGAATTGTATAGTAAACAGATGGGTTAGAAAGAAAGATAAATTGTTTTTACAACTGATAGATGGAGGATTCATGACCAAATATGTTATTATATAGAACTGATTTTGTCTGTAACCCATTCCATTAGTTGAATATTAATTAAGCTAAAAATATAGTCTTATCACTGGCATATATTTCATAATTTTTATGAATAACTATATAAATCTTCCAAGTGAACGTCTTTTGTTCAATTGATTACTTTGTGAAGATAATTTTCATGCTTATATTATACAAATAGGGATAAATTCATCATAATTACTGATATTTAACTCTCAATTCATTAGCTCGGAAGTTCAATAATTTACTTAAGTCCTACTGACCTGTTCAATTCAATGATCCAGCAAGGGTTTACCCTGCTATCACAAAGCAGGGCAAATACAAACTCACTTTTACTACCAAGTATTTTACTCACTAAACCAATTGTTGAAAAAGCTAAGGGAAAGCACCAAAGCTCCGAGTTCAAGCTCTAGAACCACACCATCAACAACAAAAAAGATATGGAACACAGTGTTTGCTACCAAGAAAAAACTATATGGAATATACTGAAGATTATTAATGGGCAAGATTCTGAAGGAGAATCTTCAGAAATGGCAATGTACTGCACATATTAATATCTAGAAATATGCAGCATTGACCTAGTCTTCCCTTTGCCTTGATAACATTTTTGTGTGCAGAAAATACTAAATCTGTTTGTCTAGATTTAAGATGTAAGAGGATATGTAGAAGTATATAAACTAAATCCACAGACTTCATCAATTCCCTAAAGATAGTACATGAATTATTTCACGTACACTTGTAATACTGAACATAATGAGTATTTTCATTTTTATTTTATTTTTTTTTGGGTCCGGTTGTGGGGCCTGAACTCTGGGCCTGGGTACTGTCCCTCAGCTCTTCAGCTCAAGGCTAGCACTCTACCACATGAGCCACAGCACCACTTCCAGCTTTTTTCTTTTTGCTTATGTGGTGCTGAGGAATCGAACCCAGGGCCTCATGCATACAAGGCAAGCGCTCTACCACTGAGCCACCTTCCCAGCCCCTCTTTTTTTATTTTTATTATGTACATCTCTACAAATTTTGACTTAGGAAGTAAAGTGTTAAGTAGCTTATCAAAATCAGGGCACTAAATGGTTCTCTCAAGCCACATCCCCCACTGTGTTTGAGCTATGTAATTTGCCATTGATCTAATTACTTTGATTAAACCAAATTATCTTTTTCATGGGTTGGGTATGTTTGATGTTATATCTCAGTTATCTAGACCCAAAAAAGCACTCTGGGTATTTTATGTGTATGATGTGCCAATACTGGGCCTTGAAATCAGGACCTGGGAACTGTCCCTTAGCTTTTTCACTCAAGGATGGAACTCTACCACTCAAACTACATATCTACTCTGGCTTTTTGGTGGTTAATTGGAGATAAGAGTCTCATGAACTGTCCTGCCTGGGCTGTCTTTGAACCACAATCCTCAGACCTCAGATTCCTAACTAGTTAGAATTACAAGAGTGATCCACTAATGTCCACCTAAGCTCGGGTTCTTTAATAGAGGAATAACTTAGAGAAATGTGAGGATTAGAGAACGAATATAGTGAGAATCAATAAACATAGATATTATAGCAAGAAGCTACTACTACCCCTAAGCTTGGCCAAACAATACTGGGAGATGGTGTTAGCTATAGAGCTATAAAGCTCTGTTACTGCTAGAACTGATTCCTAAGCGTGGCCAAATCTTATTCCTGACCCAAGCTAAGCTTTGCCCTTTCAGTCAGTAGTGGTAGAGCAAGCTGGAAGCTAAACTAGTATAGCCAAAGGTTGCTAGTCCCTGTAGCTGGTTGCTAACTATGATAGTGGCTGCAGAAGCCAAGGAAAAAGTTTCACTTCCATCTGTGACTACCTTCCAGTCTCATGCAAGTACCTGCCATTGGAAACACTTTCTGGGTGTTAGCTAGAAAGTACAGGAAATACAATTTACAGGACTCCTAGGGTACAGAATAATGAAAGAAAGGAGGAAAAATATCTTCACAGAGACGAGAACATAGAGAAATCCAGTTGGAACTTATTGTACCATAGAAGAGCTTACATTTTCCTTTGCATATTTTTTTTTGCAGGGGACCTGACACTGGGACTTAAACACAGGGTCAGAGCACTATCCATCTGTCAAGGTTGGCACTTTACCATTTGAGCCATACCTCCACTTTTAGCTTTTATCTAGTTAATTAGAAATAAGAGTTTCACAGACTTTTCTGTCTAGGCTGGCTTTGAACTCAGCCTCCTGAATAGCTAGGATTACAGGCATGAGCCACCAGCACCTAGTCCTTTGCATTTTTCTCCCCTCCCCCCTATTTTTTTGCATTTTTCTACCTGTGACATTTTTCATGTGTTTTCAAGTATGGCTCTCAGGTATTGAAAGGAAATCTTAATAAGTCTTTTATAAATTATCTCTTATGATAACTTAGAATGGAATGAGTCTATTGTAAAGTAGACTTAAAATGTAGCAAAGTCTAATGTTGAGAGATTAGATCCTATTTGTAGTGAGAGATGGGTGTGTTGTATTCACATCTGTTACCCCTTTGCTCAGTCAGTGCATTTTCAGCCAGTTGCTGCTAGTATTGATTTCTGCTGGTTCGTTACTGAGCTGCCAAGTTTTCTGAAAGTTCACCCTGAGTTGAAAGTACCTCACACTCAGGGGCATCTGCTGCTGTATTGGATGAGTTCAGCCATACAAAAATGACTTCCAAGGTGGCTCATGCCTGTAATTATAGCTACTTAGTATGCTAACATCTGAGGATTGTGGTTCAAAAGCAGCCTGGGCAGGAAAGTCCATGAGTCTCTTATCTCCAATGAACCATCAGAAAACCTGAGGTGGAGCTCAAAGTGTTAATCCCCTTGTCTTGAGCAGAAAAGCTCAGTCAGTGCCCAGATCCTGAGTTCAAACCCCACGACCAACAAAAACCCCAAAACAACAACAAAAAACCCACCTCTTCCATTGTCTCAAGGCAGAATAAGCCTACAGCATAGAGTAAACTCCAGAATCTTCCTTACCTCTATGTGAACCTCCGTATTTTCCTGGCTTTTCTTCCTTCTCTTTTACATCATCCCTCAATAAATTAGTCATATGCTCTTATCCCAGGCCCTGCTTCTTGATCACACCCTTTCTTTTCTCTCCTCTAAATTATCCTCACCTGAGTTACCTCATTGGTCAATAGGCAAGATTAAGTCACAGAAAAATCACAGAAAGGCATCCAAGTGCCTTGTCCTATGTTGTTTTTGGAAATAAACCTAGTGTTCTGGCGCTAGAATCATCATGTAACAGTACTACAAGTCTGAGTACAATGTCAGAAATGCAGTATCACAATTGCTACCTGTATCATTTCCCTTAGCACCCACAAAAATTGTGTTGAGTGGCTGATGGATAAAAACAAATAACCTAAGAGCCAAGCTGTCCCTAGAATATTGGATTACTGACTCCCACACCTATTTCAGGGTTCTGTGGGTGATTTTGTAAGACTTTGCACAACTGTAGGTTCTCTCATTCCAGGTTATTTCCCCATTTTGTTTCCTTCACAAGCTTTCAGAGGAAAAAGTTTGTTTCAAACCACTTCTACCAAAGGAATGGTTGGCTCTTTACTGGAACAGACTGAACTTGTAACTATCAGGCAGAACTATTTAACTTGGACTCAACTATCAAGAGCTGTGTCCTAGGCATTATTCCAGCTATCCTTCTGCATACCTTTTACACCAGAGTCCTTTGCCAAGGTTTACTTATCCAAATGATAAGGTCTTACCAAAGAACTTTTATCTGGGATTTTTCACGTGGGCTTTTATTTACTTACCATTTCTAATGTAATGTCTCCTAAAAGAGAGACAGCCTTTTCTTATAATTGTCTATTGGTCTCTAGTGCTGATCAAATACTTTCACATAGTAAAATGACATAAAGGCATCTTATTATAGGTTGGGTTGTGGTCTCCCAAAATTCATATATATCCTCTCACCTCTAAGTATGATCTAACTCGGAACTGGGATTTTTACAAATGTAATTATTTTAGATCTTAGTTAGCTTACTTTTCTTTCCATTATTTCTCTACTCCAGGGTCCAAATGCAATTATTCATTTTGTTGTTTTTACATCCAGTTTCAAAATATTTACATTTTCTTATATAACGGTCATAACCAAGAATTTTCTATTTCAGTTCTGCATTTAAATGAAATCTATACAAACTGTCCATATTTTATATACTAATTCAATTCTTGAATTTTCATATTCACATCATAATTTTCCAAGCTTTGTTAGCTAGACATTTTGGAGAGAAACCTTTGGAGTGCTATGTTCTAGTATGGGTGTCTATTTTAGAATTTCCCTTTGTACATTTACATATAGATGATACTATAACATTTCATTGCATCCCAAAGCTCTTAAAATTGGTTTGCTCATTTGTTATTTGGTGAGTTTTCATGGTGGTATTATTGAAGTGGTCCTGATTGTCTACCTAACATCCTGTTCCTGGACAGATGCCTCAAGGATTTTTCTCTATCCTTGAAATGACATCATTTTGTTTGCTTACTATCAAAAATGTCCTAACTTATGGCAGACAATTTTTATGTATAGGTTTGTGAGGATCTTCTTTTTTTGCCATGATGGGGGGAAGGAGAGGATGCCTACAATTTTTAATGTTTTGTTTGGCCTGGGTACCATGCCAGCAACTTCTTTTCAGTGGTAACTGTTCTCACTCCACTTTTCTGTGCATTTGCTATGCAGACTCTCAGCTACTCTCTGTAATCCTGCCCTTCTCCCCTTCTTACTGGAGATAGCTTTGAGCTCCCAGTTGTTTTGTTCTTTTCTGTATTTTATTGGGTTTTCTGAGAGACAGAAAGCCCTTTCCCCCTACTGGCTGTCTAAAAGAGTTTTACTTGAAAATTAAATATGAATGAAGACTAATAAGCATTGTTACATGCTTGGAGTTAATGTAGCCTAGTAGAAAACCCTTAGTCAGACAAACTGAGCTTGTGCTCTGGTTTGGTCACATAGCTCTATAGGCTTGAATAGATCCTTAATAGCCTCTGAGCCTCCATTTCTTTACAAGGTTATTGCAGGGAGATGCCAGTTTAATAAATTACATGTGAATTATCAGCAGAAATGCTAACTATATCACTTTATTTACTTAAAATGACCCAGAGTTGGGCACTGATGGCTTGTGCCTGTAATCCTAGCTATTCAGGAAGCTGAGATCTAAAGATCACAGTTCAGTCAGCCCAGGCAGGAAAATTTGTGACATTCTTATATCTAATTAACTATTAAAACAGCCAGAAGTGAGGAGTGTGGCTCAAACAGTAAAATGCTTGCTTTGAGCTTAAAAAGTAAGGGCAGGAACTCTCAGGCCCTGAGTTTAAGACCCAGTACCAGCCTAGAAAAAAGAAATAAGAAAAAAAATAGGAACTGTAGGCTTGCTCTGTGAGGGAAGTAGGAACTCACTCTTCTACCAAGCTCATACCTGATTAGTAAACTTGTCCTGCTTTGTTCTCTACCTGGGTTAACACAGGATTCAGAGCAACTTTGCTTGATAAAGATGTCCTACTGGGCAGCCTTTGGTGCAAGAAAAGCAAAGGCAAGAAGGGCGGAGGAGGTGGGGGGGGAAGCAAATCAGACCTTTGTTTTCAAGTGCTCAGAGGCACTCAATTTAGAAAGAGTTCAGAGGAGACTTAGAAACACCATTTGAGATTAGGAAGAAGTCCTTATATCTAACCTGAAAGAAGCAAGCAGTATTTGACCTGAAGAAGAGAAGTTAGATATAATGCTCTAGCTATGACTTGTGGCACAGATGAGATTAATAAACAACCCAGATTCTTTTTTTGAGTGATTATGGAGCAAATGGATATTAGCATTTATTGTATTAGTGTTTATTGTATCAGTAACAATATCCAGCCACTGAAAACAGGGTTGGGCCTCTTTGTAGGGAGGACAATGGAAATGACCACTTGCTTCTCTAATCTATGCCATAATTCTTTGAGTTATGGCAGAGATTAAATTATTAAAATTATAGTGCTTTGTGTAGGCAAGGAAAGTGTTTTTAAGCTATCTCACCCAAGGGAGACATAGCATAATAGCATATAAGAAAAAGAGCTACTGGACAGTGTCCTAAAGCAAGCTGGATTGGCTCTGGGGAGAAGTCAACAGTGTGCTGAAGTCTTAAAGGAACCATATTCCTATTATCCAGGAAGAACAGGGATTCTGCATGCAAAGTCTGGGGCCCATCAACTGTATTTTATTGAGAGTAACTTTCAACGGAGAACACTAGCCACAGCCTTGGGTGAAATGGTCAGTTTCTGTACGTTTTTAAAGCTGGAGAGATTATTTATGGTTATTGTATATTACTTACTGAACTTTAGATGACCATTTTGTTTTGTTTTGTTTTGTTTGCCTGGAGCTTTGTTTTGTTATTTTTTTAAAACTAGGGCTTTTACTCAGGGCCAGAGCACTCTTCCTTAGTATTTTTGCTCAAAGTTGGCATTCTACCACTTGAGCCACACCTCTACCTCCAGCTTCATGATGGTTAATTGTAGATAAGAATCTCACAGACTTTTCTACTTGCTCTGGCTTTGAATACAATCCTCAGAACTCAACCCCCTGAATAGCTAGGATTATAAGCATGAGTCACTGGTGCCCAATCTGACATCCATTTAATCATGTGGTAGATATTAATGTATTAACACATACTATGCCAAGTAGTCTTAGCATCACTGAGTGTGTATCACTTGGGAGCTGGTTTGAAATGAGAATCCATGCAAACAGATCTGTTAATCTCTGTGTGTATGTGTGTGTGTGTGTGTGTGTGTGTGTGTGTGTGTGTGTATGTATGTGTATGGTGTATTGGTAGTGCAGTTTGAACTCAGGGCCTAAGTGCTCTCTCAGCTTTATTATTCAAGGCTAGTGCTTTACCACTTGAACCACAGCTTAACACTCAGCTTTTTGTTGGTTATTTGGAGTAGTCTCTTAGAACTGTCTGCTTAGTTTAGCTTCACTCTGTTGTGATCCTCAGGTTTCAGCCTCCTGAGTAGCTAGGATTATAGGTGTGAGCCACCCACATCGGTTTTAGCAAACCCTGTAAGTGATTTCTATGCATAGTAAAAGTTGCAAGACACTGATGTTAATTACTTTTGACTTGTTAAGGTCATATATGAGATTCTTGTGTTTACTTTTTTTTACTCTTGGTAACATATACCCATATACAAACAACTTAGATGCCGACAGAGTAAAATACCCATCTGCAAGATGCTTCAATTTTTCTATTTGCCACCCAACCTCTTAATAGTGTTTATTAGAGTATTTTCTTTGTCATACAATAGATTGCCAAGATCATGATTAAGAAGCTTATTCAAATGAATTTAAAATGTTTAAATGGAAATGACCTGAGGATGTAATTGCCAAAATTTAATCAAGGATTTAATTTGTAGCTGAGACCAGCCAATTTTTTTTCCATTTTTCAGTTCACTGTTTGTATAAGGAAATTAAAAAGTATGGGCTCACAGACTGAGCAGTGAACCCTTGAAACATTGTGCACTTGCTCACTTATTCTCATTAGGCATAGTATGTCATTCTGTTCTCTGGAAATTGTAGTTTCTAATAACACACCAGAGCAAGTGGGAAAAAATAAATTATAACTAGATATTACATTATATATATGTTTATAGATATAGATACATCTATCTATCTGTACATACACATATATGGAGAGAGAAAAAATGTTCAGGTGTTATGAGTTATTGCTAGAGCATCTTAACTCATGCATGTTGTGAACACTAATAGCCTAGGTTAGGAATATTACTCTTAATTCTGTTTATAAGGAAATGTTCTTGTGGTGGGGTGATCATTTCATCACAGCTACCCTTGAGACAGAAACTGAGAGGATCAATGTTTCCAGGACAACCTGTGCAAAATTTTAGTAAGACTTCATCTCAATAAACAGGCTGGCTGTAATGGCACACATCTGTGATCTCATCTATGGATATCTGTAGATAAGAAGATTACATTTCAAGCCAGCTCTAGCAGAAATGCAGGCCCTATCAGGAAAAATAAAGCAAAAAAAAAAGCGCTGGAGACATATGTCAAGGGGTGGAGTACTTGCTTATCAAGTGCAAGGCCCTGAGTGCAAACACCAGTAGGACTAAAATAAAATACGAAAGAAATAAAATAAGAAAGAAATGGCCCGCTTTAGCAGCTGTCTTCACCTGGCTGAAGGAAAAAGTCTGACTTAGAACTGGGTGAGACTTCATGTAGAGTAACATCGTATGGTCTCCTCCATTCAGCAAATGGTGATATATTTTCATTGAGATTTTAGCATTTGTTTAAAAAAGTCTAAGCTTCAAATTCTTTGTAGCCTATGGTGTTCACTATTTTAACTCTGAAATTTCCAATATGGATTTAACAGAATAGAAGCTCATCAAGTAGGGTGTGCCAAATTCAGCCTAATGTCTTTATGCTTTGAAAAAATAAAGAAAAGAACAAATGATATTTGTGATGTTCAAAGCCATCTGGAACAACCATGATTTTCTTTATGAAATGAAGTAATATTTTGTCTAGAAGTATCTGTTATACTACTGCAGATTATTTCTAATACTTTAGATGCGAGAAGGTTAATGAATTCTAATAAAACACTTTCCCCTTGTCCAGGCACTAGTGGCTCATACCTGTAATTCTCTCAGAAGGCTAAGATCTGAGGATCACAGTTCAAAGGTAGCCCAGGTAGAAAAGTCCATGAGACTCTCATCTCCAATGAACAAAAAACTGGAAGTGGAACTGTGGCTCAAAGTGGTAGAGGGCTAGCCTTGAGCAAAAGAGCTCAGTAACAGCATCTGGGCCTTGACTTCAAGCACTATGACTGACAAAAACAAAAAAAACAAAACAACCAGTTCCCCTTCATTTAATCTGTGTGTGTGTGTGTGTGTGTGTGTGTGTGCCAATACTGGGGCTTAAACTCAGGGCCTAGACTCTATCCTTTACCTTTTTCTGCTCAAGGCTTGAGCCACAGCTCTACTTCCAGCTTTTTGTGGTTAATTGGAGATAAGAGTCCCACAGACTTTTCTTCCCCAGGCTGGCTTTGAACTTTGATCCTCAGATCTCAGCTTCTTTAGTAGCTAGGATTACAGGTACAAATACACCTTACCTCTAAAACTTAGTATGAATGTATTAGCTAGAGTCTAGTGGGATTTTTTTTTCTTGTTTGCTTGTTTTTCTGGGTGAAATTCCCAAACAATGGAATATATGAATCTTCTCTTTTCTCTGTGCTGTTCCTGGAACTTGACTTCAGGGTCTGGGCACTGTCCCTGAGCTTTATTGCTTAAGTCTAGTGCTCTACAACTTGAGCCACAGCTCTACTTCTGGCTTTGGTGGTTAATTGGAGATAAAAGTCCCACAGACTCTCCTGCCCAAGCTATCTTTAAACCATGTTCCTCAGATCTCAGGTTCCTGAGCAGCTAGCATTACATAGGTGTGAACCACAGATGCTGACAATACATGAATCTTCCAAGTAGATTGTTTAATCGTCTTTATCCAGATAGAAAACATTAACTGTTTATATGTCTGAATGTGTGTACATTGTAGTAGACCTCTGATACTTCTCTTAGTAAAAAGTTCCTGAAGGATATCACATGGTAATTGCAGCACTACATATTTGTTCCTTCATATCTTTTCCTTGCATCATCATGAAAATGGGGTTCTAATTCTCAGCCTAATTGTCAGCTGATACATCCTGCTCACAATTATTTACATTTTACTGATCAAATGGGTCATCAAAGTTAGAAGAATGTGAAGATATATGAAGAGAAAGCTATTCAGCTTCCTCTCATCTCCACACTCCAAAAAAGCCTGGTGTAGACTGACCACAGCTTTCCTATGCTCATTGATCCTAAAGATGGATAGCCAAAAACAGTAAAGCAATAAAAGCCTGCTTTTCTAAGTCGTTGTTGTGGTTCATTGATACTGACTGCTGGCTGCCTGGAGTTGGATATTAAGAAGGATCTTGAGGCAATATACATAATTTAGTGGAAGGACATCGGGATGGTTCAGTGATAAGGGTAGAAACTAAAGCTGGGAAGCAACAGGCAGAATAATTTTTTATTTTTGTTGTACATCTGCAGAGCGAATTGCAGAAACAGGCAATGGAAAAATAAAGGAAAATGCTGACAACATCTTAAAAACACTTCCTGTTCTAGGTTCATATATAATCATAGTTATTCAGGAAGGTAAGGTCTGAGGATCAAGGTCCGAAGCCAACCTGAGCAGAAATATCCTTGAGATTCTTGTCTCCAATTAATCAGAAAAAAAAAAAAAACACCTGTAATGAGAGGTGTGACTTAAGTCATAGAGTGTCAGCCATGAGAGAAAAAGCTAAGCAAGAATGTGAGGCCCTGAGTTCAATCACCCCTACTGGCACAATAAAATAAAATAAAATAAGTAAATAAAATAAGGTAACAGCTGTTCGTATGGTAGTCATTCTTGTGAAAGGGATATCTAAATGGGTTTTGAATCCACAAAGTAGGAAAGATGGAGATAGAACTGGGGCTGTCATTCTGAGCTTTATCATTCTGAGAAAGAAAATGTGTCATTATGTGCCTTAAGGCTGACATGCTTCTGGAATTACTTTTCCATGGAAGTGTAAAATTTGGAGTAGTTAAATATTTGGATCACTATTACTGAGGGGTAATAGGTCTACAGTTCAACCATTTTCAAGAGGCAAATGGATACTAAGTAAGCAATGGTTATTCTTAGTGTGTGGCAGAGGTGGGAGGAATGAAGGGCTGAAAACATCAAGCTTTGCTTTTATCTTTTACTTCCTAGCTTTCTTTGTAACACTTCAGCAGATGTCAAGACAATTTGTTTGGTTCCTCATAGCTCTGTGTGATCTCTCTCTTCATGGCAATGTTTCCCAAGTGTGAGTTGTTTGACTCAATTTTCAAAGCAAATACATATGACAAGTCAGTAGTATTTTTGAAAACAAAGGTTATCACATTTTTCAAAGGAGGATAGGCAGGAGCAAGGGGAAGTGAAGGATGTTGAGAATAGAGTGTGAGTTCATTTCACATGGCAGTTCTCTGAGATTGCATCACAAATGTACTGCCAAACTGAACATCAGCCAAGGGGAATATAGCACTGGAGAGGATGATGGGAAAAAGGGCCCAGATGAAAGCAAAGACTAATGGTAGCCAAGGGGGAGGTTAAGAGGTATGTCTGGAGGGGAGGGAGGTTCCTTACCAAGTCTCACATTAACATGCCACTAGTCCTATTCAGCCCAGACTTATAAACCTGCAAAATACACACATGCATGTGCATGCTTGCACACATGCACACACAAACATATCTGGAAGGGAAAACTATTTTATGTCTCAGGAATGTTGCTATTGATAAGGTCACAGGAAGTATTTCTGGGTGTGCATTTTCTTTCAGAACTTGGAACATAGGCAGCATGTCTTAACCCAGCTCAACTTTTCTTTCCTATCACTTTTAAAAAATGCATTTATCTTTAAGAGCCAAATTAACTTTTCATGATATGGTTTCTCAGCAGCTGATATTTAAGCATTGGGGAGCTGGACAAGAATAACTAAGCAGTTTTGTAAAATAACTGTTGCCAGAATTGCTGGCTTGATGGGTATGGTGTCAATCGCTTATGGAAGATTTTTGTCCTCTTGATATATAGAGTGGGTTTAGAATGAAACTGCTTGATCCAGGAGAGCTGTGAATGGCTTAATAAACAAAAGAAACATCAAAGTATATACCTGCAAAAAAATCACTATTTAAACTCAGGTCTCCCATGTATGGCTCATTTTCTGTTTTGAATATTACATTGCATAGAATTTTCTCACTATGTACATAAGATAGGTTTAGTAGTAGCCTAAACCAAAATTTTAAGGTCTACCAGCTAAAATTCAAAAAGTAAAGTAGATGTTATCCCTGATCATAGCAAAAGAAAATCTCAATATTTAAATTGTTATCTTTGATGGCTTCTTCTACTTTTGAGCCTCTGAAGAATATTAAGTACCATATAACAAAGTTCTTAAATGCTTAAGCATGCTAGGACTTTTGGAGACACATAGTTCCATAATGTGAACTACATATAAGTTTTACCATGTTGTGTGAATTTGACTCATTCTCATAATGAAATATTTGACAGAACTACTTACAGGAGGGAAAAGAAGATTTATTTTAGCTTATGATCTCAGAAGTTTTAGTCCATTGTTGGCCTGTTGATCAAGGTAAGGCAAAATATCTGGGCAGTGGAGGCATGATCTACTTTCCTCATTAAGGAGAGAAAGATGAAGAGGGAGTAGAGAAGAGAAGGAAATGAGGAAGGAGAGAGAGTTTTAGAACAAAATATAGCTCCACAAAAAGGGAAATCCAGTGACTTGCTTTCTCTAGCTAGGCCCCACCTCCTAAAGTTCCAGAACTTCACAAATTAGCACCACCCAGGGTAACCAAGCTTTAAATATATCAAACATGTTTCTGTTGTTTGTGGGGCATGAACTGAAGCCTGGGTGCTGGTCCTGGGCTCTTTATCTTTTCCTCAAGGCTAGCACTTTACTACTTTGAGCCATGGCTCCACTTCTAGTTTTTGAGTTGTGGATTGGAGATAAGAGTCTCTTGAGGACTTTTCTGCCTCCGCTGGCTTCAAACTGTGACATGCTATATACCTCATTAAAAGATGAAATGGACACTACTAGAACTGATCTCAGAACCATAAAAGATTCAGTTTCCACAACGCAAACAACAGTGGAATCCATAGGTAACAGAATTAATGAAATGAAAAATAGAACTTCAGAATCAAGGATAAAACAGAGGAGCTAGAACAAAACGTCACAAGTATATACCATTTTCTTGACCCATTCATCTACTGAGGGGAATCTGGGTTGAATCCATATCTTAGCTATGCTAAATAGTGCTGCTTCTGTGTAATTCCTATTTGTTTTCCTTCACAAGTATCCATTTTACAAAAGGAAGAATATTAATTACAACCATTTTTCTGCACATGTAGAAAGAAATCATTTGCATGAAAATAATGAACCATGGTACTTGAATTTGAACAAATAAGCATTATGGCAAGGAACATTTTATTTATCCAATGAGCTTTCTTTAAGAGCTTGTATGCATGACTATAGGACTTGACCAGGACTTCCCTGAGTCATCACAATGACCTTTCCAGTCAGTCTTCTATGCCCACTTTTTGTCATGCTTACTCCTCACCAACACCAACCTCACCAACCCAACCAACTGGGCAGGTAAGTGAAATCAGAGAGAACCCTGATGATGGTTTTCCAGCATTTACAACAATTATCCTCCTCCCCCTCTTCCTCTTTCTGCTCTTCTTCCTCCTCTTCCTCCTCCTCCTTCTTCTTTTTTTCTTCTTTTTGTCAGTCCTGGGGCTTGAACTATGGACCTGGGCTCTATCCTTCAGCTTCTTGCCCAAGGCTAGAGCTCTACCACTTGAGCCACAGTGCCACTACTGGCATTTTCTATGTAGTTTATTGCAGATAAAAGACTTTGGTAGATTTTCCTTCCCAGACTGGCTTCAAACCACAAACCTCAGATCTTAGCTTCCTGAGTAGCAGGGATACAGGAATGAGTCACTGGCTACCAGCTAACAATTCATCTTAAATGAAAGCAACTTTACATTTTGTGACATTTTCCCTGTTGGAAGTGGAGGGGTGTTAGTTGCTATGGTAAGCTCTTTTGACTTAAGTGGTCTGGATCATGGATGCCAAATGGCACCAAGTACATATTCAGAAGAACTCTGTTTCTAGCCCTTACCAATAAATAAAATCGCAAGTACAGTGTCCAGGCCCTACTGAGGTTAAGCCCCAGGACCAGCACACACAAACAAATTTACAAAGACCAAAAGTGAATTAAATATAAGAACAAAAACTCAGCTACCATTTTTATATATGCCCTTCTTTTACATTACATAGCCAACTTATGGCCAAAATAATAGTCCATAACTTTAAGTGGCTTTATTTTAATTTTCGTTGCTTAGTTTTCTTTAATTTTTTTTGTGTGCATATGTATCATTTGTGGCATTAAAAATGAACTTATGCTTCTGTTGGGAGAAGGACCTTTTACATTTAGTGAATGTGGAGTTCCTCATGCACTGCATAGATGCTTAAGTCTAGAAAATAATTATCATAATAGTGCCAGAGAAAAATGAGGCCATATGTATTGAAAGGGAAGCCTGTTTTCAGTATGTGATGCCCCTTTTATAGTCAGATGAGATTTTCTTCCTTCATTTTTAGGTCTTACTTATACCTTTATGCAAACCATTGCAAATGGTATCCAAATGAGGACATAGCTATTTATAACAGAAGTGATTTCTAAAAGCCATCAAACATAGAAAGATTCTTCAGCCAGGATCCTGTTTAATCCTAGACCTTCACAATGCAGCTGGTGCCTTGGGTAGTTAAAGCCATGTGATCATCCACAAATAATCAAAAGGAGAGATCTTCAAAGACACAGTCTACAGGCAAGATGTATTATGTTGTTTAGTTAGTTCTGACAAAATCATTTAGGCATTTAAACAGTGTTACCTGCAGGATTTCTTTTTTCTTCAGCAAAAAAACATACATTCAGATTTGTAAAGCCAACAATATCTGTTGCATATTTGACATGAGTTGTCTCAATTTAATCCTATCTTTTGTATACTATACAGGCACAGAACTAATTATTTTGAGAAGTAACTGATAAATAACAACTGGTAATTAGAAACAAAGGCTTTGGGATATACCTTGTTGGTACACTTGGGAAATGTTGTTTCTTTTTAAATGTAAAATATTGTAGCATAAAAGCATTCACTCGTGAGAAGAACTGCATTGCATTTCCCTTTGGTTTCTTAATTCTTTTTTAAGCTACTGGGAAGAATATCGTATTTTCACAATGATCATTGGCCAGAAATGAGACACACAAAAAAAGAAAAGAATGCTCTGGCTCTTCATTGTAGTTATAACTGGCTTAAAGGGATAGTAGCTCCATAGAATGAAGTCAAATTTGTAGGGTGTAAAAAAAATATAATTATATATACTGTAATAGTTAATGGTTGAAGATATTTAATTTGTGTCTACATGTGTTGTGTATATGCATATATGTATACATGTGTGTTTGTATGTGCCAGTACTAGGGAGCAATCAGGACATCTCCTTTACCTTTTATGCTCAAGGCTATTGTTCTACCACTTGAGCCACACCTCTACTTCTAACTTTTTTTTGGTTTATTAGAAGATAAAGTCCCACAGATATTTATGCCTCAGCTGGCTCATGAAACCATGAGCCTCAGAGCTCAGCCTCCTGAGTAGTTAATACTTTCTTGCCACAATATATTATTATTTAACAGTCCTTAACAGATAGAGTTGAGGACAGAACCTTCCCGTTAGTTTCATGGGGCATCGCAGATAATGTTGCTCTCCTTTAGCTCTACTCAATTTTACTATGCATCTGTTAGAGCCAACTTTCTCAGCATTCCTCATGGTAAGATGGATTTTTTAGCCTTCAATTGCTTTTTTTTCTCATTTGATTTCAAGGTCTAAGAGACGTTCCCTTAGCATTGTTGGTTAAGTCTAGTGTTCTACTACTTGAGACTCACTCCACTTCCAAAGTTTTGGTGATTAATTGGAAATAAGAGTTCCTGCCCAGGCTGGCTTTGAACTGTGATCCTCAGATCTCAACTTTCTGAGTAGCTATGATCACAAATATGAGCCATCAGTGCCTGGCTTTTTGTCATCTATCATTTTCGAAGAGCCCTACACCTGGAAGAATGTGGTCCTTCACATTGTAAATTTTGAATTTACTTTGATATACTGAAATGTTTCCATTTTGATCAGTAGATATAGTTGAGTCAGGCATGGAAGTCACGTCACAGGATGGTTCTTGGCACTTCAGGAGATTGATGAGGCAGTGTTCTCCTAAAAATAGGAGAGGTGAAAATTAGTGAAGGGATCATGATTTGGACTTTACATTATACCTTTAAAACTTGCTGCCTTTAAAACATGCTTTTATTGGGTGCTGGTGGCTCACGCCTGTAATCTCAGGAGGCTGAGATCTGAAGATCTCGGTAAAAGCCAGCCAGGGGAAGGAATGTCCATGAGACTCTTATCTCCAATAAACCACCAGAAAAACAGAAGTGGTGCTGTGACTCAAGTTGTAGAGTGCTAGCCTTGAGCAGAGGAGCTCAGGGACAGATCCCAGGCTTAGAGTTCAAGCCCCACAACCGAAGGAAAAAATAAAACAAAACTTAGTTTTAAAAATGCTCCCCAGCATTATTCACCATAGCTAAGATATGCAACCAACCCAGATGCCTCTCAGTGATGAATGGATCAAGAAAATGTGATATATATATATATATATATATATATATCACATTTTCTTGTGTGTATATATATATACACACACACACACACACACATATACATATATTGGAATTCTTTGTTCCATCAGAAAGAATGACACACCCTATTTGTTAGGAAATGAAAAGACTTGGAAAAATTATATTAAGTGAAGTAAGCCAGAGCCAAAGAAACACAGATCCCATGGTTTCCCTTATTTGCAATAACTACTATAAGTCTAGGATGATCTTACGAGACATGTAGAAAAGGTCAAAACCTATGTACATATGGCCATATAAGATGATGCTAAGTGAGGTTTTGTCTTTGTCCCTGTGGGTTTTTTTTAATGTACTATGTGCTTTTGTTTGTTTTGTTTCTTTTGTATCTTCTTTCCCCATGGTATAACCCCTGTTTTCAATGTATTTGATTCTGGTGCCCTGCATCTTGTAAATACATTTTCTAATTTGGGGAGGGAAGGGAAATAACAAAATGCTGAAACAAGAATACAGGTTGGCTCATTATAACAATGAGATGTACAACTTGGTTTGGGGGAAGGAGGGGTTAGAGAGGTGGGGAGGGAAGGAATGGTAGGGGACAAACAAAGAAGGTGGTAACAATGCTTCATAGGAAATATACTCATTGACTTACTCATGTAACTATCACCCCTCTCTGTACAGTATATTTACAATAAAAATATATATTAAAAACTGCTGCCCCAAAATTCATAGAGCTGACCTTCAAAAATTATATTTTTGTTGGCTAAATTATACAGTTTGACTGTTGGGTGTATGTGTTTTATTCTATTTTATTTCTAATTTGTTGGGGAGGGGTTCAGATATGTCCTTCCCACATAACACATGTTGACCTCAAACTTGGAATCTACCACAGCCTTCTGAGTCCTGGAATTAGAGATGCATATTACCATGTGTGGTTAAAAGTAATCATTTTTAAAGGGATATATTACTTTAAGAATTGAAACATGTTTATTCAAATATTACTTCAATGTTCTTCTTGCCTTGCAAAATAGCAAATGCATAGTTTTAAGAGGATCTAGTGCTGGCCATGGTAGTTCAAAGTTGCACTATCTACTACTCAGGTGGCAGAGACAAGAGGTGAGCCATGGCAAAAGTTAGCAAAAGTTAGCAAGACTCTACTGGAAAATCAAGCCAAGCATATAGGTTTGCTCTATGATCTCAGTTACTCAGGATATAGTAATAGGTGGATCATGGTCCAAAGCCAGTTCTGAAAAAGTTATCATGGACATGCTATCTGAAAATCAAACTAAAAAGTGAAAGGACTGAGGTGTGGTTCAAGTGGTAGCATACTGAGTTAAATTCCTAGTACTGAAAAAGAGTATTATTCTTATCATTACTTCTGCATTCTTCATGCTATGTAGAAAAATTTAAACACAAATTATTATTTACACATGAAGAAACAAATGGAAACAAATGGTGGGTAAATACAGTCATAATATTCAACATACATATGTGAAAATGGCGTCAGGTTAGTTGAGGGGATATGTGGGTTTGGGAGAGACAGGGAAGAACAGTGGAATGGGTGACATTGATCAAAATACACTCTACTAATTCACATGTTAAATTGAAATCCTTTTGTATAACTACATAAAAATTTTTTAAAAGGATACATTGTACTTCATGAACTGATACTTTGAATTTAAACCCCTTTTACAACCATGTAAAGATAATAAAATTTAAAAATAATTAAAAGTATTTAATTCATGAGAAATGTGATAAGATCAATTTATAGCAAATATGTTTTAAATATTTCAAATCAATGTGATAAACAAAGCAGTGGCTATTCTCAGGAGTTAATTTTACTTGTGTGACAAGAGTTGATGCTTTGAAATAGTGTGACATTTTATCATGAACATTTTACCAGGAATTCAGAGAGATATGTATGTATAATTTGATTGTCCATGCTGGACAATCAAATGATCAATAATCATACCATTATTTATATAATAATATAACAGTTGCATTATGTGTATATATTATATATCATATTTTATACTATATGGATATACATTATATTATTCATAATATATACTATGTATTACATAATTAATTTTATAACATGTGCCATAAATATTAAAATACCCAGGTTCTTTGCTAGACCAGCAAAATGGAGCCTCAATTGAACTTGTTTATTAGTTTGTACAATGAATGCCTAATGTATGAGGAAGAGCTATGCAAATAATTGTGGCTGTGTTGTTAGATTAAAGGACCAAAAATTAAGTTTTCCTTCAGAGACAAAAGTCTTACCTTACTTCTTTATTGCATATCTTTATGAGAATATTTTGTAAGGGAGATGGTAAAAAACAGTGCTTCTTTTCATTGGCAACCCTGAATGAAGCAGACATTTCCTAAGATAGTGATTTTTCAGTGCACATATTTTTTAAGTGCTTCTGATGATAGAACCTTGGTCCATGCATATACTCAGTGTCATTTAAAAAACAGGGTTTTACATATTGGGAACATAACTCAGGGTCCTCTGGATTTTAGATGGTATAAATTTTAATTTTGACTTCTCTCATAGAACATAAAATAATATAAAATAATATAAAAGTTGGTAGATATATTTTGGTGAAAGTAAAAATTTTATGCAACTATCTCAAATTGTCCTTCACCTCACAAGGCATTTTAGTCAATGGGTTTTAGTCTCTTTCCTTTTGAAATTGGTTATATATTTTCATGATTTAGTTTTAACATGATTCAAATGACTAATAGTCTCTGAGTTCATATTGCCAAGCATTCTGAAAGTAATCACCATTATTTAATATGCTGATGGGAAAATAGCAGTCTAGAATTGTTGTTCAGGTTCCATACTTTAAAAAACACTGTTTTGTGATTTTGTTTTGCTAAACGGTATTTTGAACAGTGCCCTTGAATTCGTATTTTCTGCCTTCTGCTACGATTTGAATATTTGAATTAAGTTTAATATATGAACAGAGACTAGAAATAATGCTCTTTTTTTTTGTCTTTTCTTTTTTGGTACTGGGGATCGAACCCAGGACATTGCACTTGCTAGGCAAGCGCTTTGCCACTGAACTACATCCCAGCCCGAAATAATGTTCTTTGAAGAATTTCTGTGCAATATAACTAAGTAAAAGGAAGAATCTATCCCATACATATATCAGTCCAAAGGAAGAGGATATTTTTAAAATTTAGCAGCTACTTAAAGAGCTTTTCTATTCTTTGTGTGCAATTTTTAGCAAGGCCAATAAATGTGCTGAGGATTCAGTTCATTTAGAAAATACAAACTAACAAAGAAAGATCTATCATCTTATGTTTTGAAAGGCAAGTTTAGCTTCACAGGATTGCTGGCAGGAAGAGATATTATATAAATATGTCAATCATATTTTGACATCACAGTCTTGTATTGACAGTTTGAACATAAAGTTGAAGAATAATGCATAAATCTTCAGACATTAATTCCTATGAGTATTTCACAGAACAACCTCTCTTTGTATTTCTATTAAGTCTTATAGACCCATAATCCAGAAGGAAAAAAATACACTAAATGATTTTTGCATCTGTATCTCCTTCCAAAATGACTACCTGTCACTCGAAAAATGACCTTTTCTGAGAAGATTCACTCCAAAACTTCTCTCTGCACTTCTGTTAGGAAATGTGAGGGTTTTTCCTGTGGTAATTCTCCCCTTGCCGCTTGTTTTGGGCTTCTCTCCACACCAGCCAAGTCATTCTATGAAATAGCTAACTATCTGTTTAACGGGTTGCTCACTTCCTCTCAGAAAGAAGTGACAAGACATCTTGCAGAAATACCCCAAATGGAAAAGGAAAACCAAACAAAATGACATTTGTGATTTATTAAGTCTTTTCTCTGATGAACAAATACAAGTACCAGTTAAATTTTTATTTCTGGCCCAGTTTCTCTGGGTAAAGATTTATATTTCCATTTAGAGTTAAATTTAGTGGAAAAGTGGGCATTTATTGAAAGCAAATAACACATTTTTATTTCTCAATTTGATCTCTCATCTCCAAAATATGAGTGTGGATTTTTGCCAGATGCTAATGGTTCATAATTGTAATCCTAGCTACTCAAGAAGCTGAGATCTGAAAATCGCCAGCCTGAACAAAAAAGTTTGTGATACTCTTTACTCCAATTAACCACCCAAAAGCCATAAGTAGAACTGTAGCTCATGTGGCAGAGGCAGAGCATCAGCCTAGAGAAAAATCTAAGGAACTAAGTGCCAAGCCCTGTCCCAACACACACACACACACACACACACACACACACACACACACACACACACACACTGTAGATTTTCTTCTAATAGTTTCTGTAGATAGCTATCAAATCCAACATTGGTATCAATCAAACAAATTTTTAAAAATAAATCTTATGTGTGCATCATTATTACATTAATTTTTAAAAATAATTTTTAAATTTTTTAAAAGATATTGAGATTTGAACCTAAGGACTCTTGTATAGTAGGCCAGGACACTACCTTTGAACTACCCCCTCAGCCCCCTTCACTATGTTTTCTAAAATGTACTATTTCCACTTTAACTTGTCCTTGCATTCATAACCATTAAGCCAAGTTCATTCAGACTTTAAGGAACAATTATTGCTTGATATAACCTGCGTCCTTGTTCATAATAAGTTATAAAAATGAGCTAATGTTCTGTTGAGTTGAGACTCAAGATAATTTACTGACCAACTCACTGACAATAAACATGAAACACCAGAATGATGGAAGGGAGACAATTATCATCCCAAGATATTCTTATAATCCCTACACTATGTGGAAGCCTAGTAAAAAGCACACATGGAATATATATATATATATATATATATATATATATATAATTTTCAGCAAGTCTCTCCAATAACAACCAGCAAAGCCCATCTCAGATTCTTTGCTCCTGTAGTATAGTGAATAATACACTGCTAGCCTCAAAGTGGCTAGAACTGAGAGATCTTTTACAGAGAAGAGAGTATTGTACAACACTGAGGATAACTGTGCTCTTTTTTATTACGGATAAGTGATTGCTGTTCAAAGTTAGTCATAATATTTGCTTTATAAAATGTGAATTATGCTCATTTTTGCTTCAGCTTTTATAAGATCACATAATTAGGCTGAGCATGATGGCACATATTTCTAATTCCATCTGTTATGTAGGCTGAGATAGAAGAATCATGATCTGAAGACATTCCAGGCAAAAACAAGACTATAAAACTGAAAAATGATCTAAAGCAAAAATATTGTGGCTCAAGTAGTAAAACTCTTGCCTAGCCAGCATAAGGCCCTGAGTTCAAACCCTAGTAACATAAAAAATAAAATAAAATAACCCAGATGCTCGTGGCTCACACTTGCAACCCTAGATATTCAGGAAGCTAATATCTGAAGATCCTGGTTCAAAGACTGCCCCAGTAGGAAAGTCCATTAGACTCTGTCTTAGAGAACTAGCCTTACACATAAAAGCTCAAGTACCTAGTCCCTAATTCAAGCACCAGGACCAGCACAATAAAACAGAATAACAACAATATAAAATATATTATATAGCCAGGCTATAGCCAGGCACCTGTAGCTCATGCCTATAATCCTAGCTCCTCAAGAAGTTGAGATCTTAGGACCACAATTCAAAGCCAGCCCTAGCAGAAATGTCAGAGTCTTTTTCTCCTATTAATGATCAAAAAGCTGGACATAAGCTGTGACTTAAGTGGTAGAGTTCTAGCCTTGAACACAAAAACTCAGGAACATGCCCACTCCCAGCGTTCAAGTACAGGACCAGCCCACATAACTAAAAAAAACACACTATTCAATATTTTAAAAATCGCTGAATAATCATGAAGATTTACCTGCCTATTTCAAATGGTATATGCTATAACTCACTCTTTGTAATGGCTAAAACTTTTTACATGCTCACCTTAGATGAAAGCTATATTTTGCAAAGATTCTTTCCTTTATGATAAATCAACCTTTGCTGCATGATATCTGATAAAATAAATTTACTGGATTTTTCTTTTCTGTTTTTCTCAAATATTAAAATGAGGTGAAGACATCTGTCCACCAAAACTATTCCTTAAGACTGCATGATTGGCATGTATGATGCCTTGCAGGACAAATTTATTATGGAGCCAGGGCTTTTCTCCTATCTCCCCCTCCTCCTTCCCTGTCCCAGGCTTTGTCCTGATTGCTTGATGGATTGTGTATGTGCTCTCTTGGCTTTTCTTCGTTGGTTGAACAAAAATCCAGGGCTTTATGAGAAAGAAAAAGAACCTTTGAGTGGGAACCCAGAGAATTATGAGAAGTACCATGATGGACCACATGTTGCCCGTCACATGTTATGTCTGCAATTTTTTTTAGCTCCTTCACTATTCTCAACTTCCTAAAACCTTGAATACACACACCCCCTTTCCCACCCCCAGACACAATCTTTCTGTTTCCCCTCTTCTATCTAGATTGAAATACTATTCTTGTCTTATTCTTTGAAGGCCAATATAAAAAGTTTACCCATTCTTCATTCAGGTTTCTGTAGTCAGTATCAACAGGATCAGCATGGAGTTATAAAACAAAAGTTGAAGCAGATTGTTCCACACAGTGGCAAGACAAGTCTATATATTTCACATTTGCTTGTTGATCATTGCTATTAGAAGCAGGCATGGACAGTGCCCTCTGTGCCAGACAAGACCCTCGGTAACATTGAGTAATTGCTTGGGGGATCATGGTTTAACTAGTTACCTCTGTGCCTCTAATGCTTGTTTTACAATCAAGTTTGACAAAAGATATCATTCTTTGTCACATTCATTTCTACTCAAATGTAGAAGCATATTTTTCCCAACTCCCATAGCATATAGAGACCTTTGCTTAGTTCCCTGCAATTTGGGGGAAATAATTTTATATCTTAAAAAATTAATCCTACTATTAATGAGAACAAAGTCTTCTTTAAACATATGGAATATGGCCATCTTTGTTGCTCTTTTACCTTTAGAAATTTAACACTGTGGAGCAACTAGAAAGAAGAACTCTGTTCTGTGTTATTTGAGATCCAATATTAGTAAGGGCTAAAAATTGGATTGGAAGTTAGCATGCAAATGCAAGCAGTCATAATTTACTGGGTGAGTAGTTTGAATTTAAATTAGTCTATATGTTTTCTGGATTTCTAGGTAATTCAGAATTTTCTTAAAGTGAGAGTTCAAGTATGCTCAAATATACATTCTGTACGCAAGTCAAGGCAGGAGCCAGGTGGTAGTTTATACCTGTAACCCTTAGCTATTTGAGAGGTAGAAATCAGGGGTATGTATCACCAGGCTAGCCTAGACAAAATGTTAATTAGAGCCACATCCTCACCAATAGCTGAACATGGATATATATGTATATGTGTGTGTGTGTGTGTGTGTGTGTATCTGTCATTCCAACTAAGTAGAAATATAAATAGAAGGATTTTCATCTAGTCTGGCCCCAAACAAATCCATGAGACTCTCTATGGGGAAAAAAAAAAACAAAACAAAACTGAAAGCAAAAAACTAAAGCAAAAAGAAATGAGGGCATAGCTCATGTAGTAAAGCATCTATGTAGAATAGCAAGGTACTGAATTCAACACCCAGGATCTAAATTAATTAATTAACTAATCAAGTAGCAAATATACAACTTTCATGTACTCCATTCCTCCTGAATTTTAACATCTAGTAAAATAAAAAGAGTACAGATCTTTAAACACACACACATACACACACACACACACACACACACACACACAGAAAATGATTTTATATATGTTGAACAATTGTCAAATCCAGAGAACAAAGTAGTACATATCCAGGTTGTGGTTATTCATAACCAAATTTAGATCGTGCCCTGATGCTTCAGGCTGAAGGGAACCTCAGTGCCCAGCCCTGTTCACCTACCACTTCATTTAAAAGCATGTGTGGCTGTTGGTTATAAATAATTCCTTTGTTGAAATAACACTAAACTTCTCTTGTGAGTTTTACTATTGTCCCTACTGAAGTGGAATTTGTGTATATTAGGGTGGTGTTGTGGATTATACCTAAGGAGTAAATTCTTATTTTGCTTTTGCTATAGCACATGAAAGAAGGAGTAGAAAAACTGCTAAAATCTGAACATGCCTTCGGATTATGTGATCTTTTCTGAAGGAAGGGGAAGTGGGGATTAAGGAATGAAGATAAGTAAAATGGAACAAAAGGAGAGAGAGAGGAAGAGTAAGGGGAGGGATGAAGGGAGATGACACTTGTAGTAATGACTTCAACTGATTTCCTATAATGACTATTTGAAATCATGTGGACACACATAGTATACTCTCTGTACACCCTGCTTTCCTCGTGTTTCTTAAAGAGGGAATATTTTACTTCACACATAGATCCTACTCTGAATTATTAGTTTGACTATTTATAAGTATTCTTTTCCTTTGAGAGCTTTTATTCTGCTGGACTCTCAGCCTTCCTCTCCTTTTCTTCCCAGTGCAGAATTTTAAGTGAAATCCATGGCAGCCCTCAGGTAACAATTTCAAGTGAAAAATTAACCGTAATGAACTAACTATCAGAATAGTAATGCCAGGAAGCTGTGGAACTTTTCTAACTTTGACTAACAGATAATAGATTTTCTTTTTATTACTAGGAATCGGCATGTAGACAGTCCTAGAAACCAAACTCTGCTAATATACAGTGCCAACTCTTGCATAATTTACTTTTGCAAACAATCTCAAATTTAATCTTAGCCCAAGTTTAAAGCAGTTCCCACAACAAAGGTGTTATTAATTTCCCATCCAATTTTTATTTATTTGCTGTTTCTCTGTTGATGGGACTCCTGTGATACAACAGTAAGGTGATATAGGAAAAAGGGTGAGACTCTGGGTCACCAGCTTCTGTATTTCTCCTAAAACAGGAAGTGGCTCTAGGATCTAACTCCTCCTACTAGCCTTCATAAAGATGTTGTAAAAAAATTATGATTCCTAGGTTGGCTCTGGTGGTCTAAACCTATAATCCTAGCTACTAAGGCAACTGAGATCTGAAGATTGAGGTTCAAAGCTAACCAAGGAAGACAAATACAAGAGACTCTCATCTCCAATAACCAGCAAAAATCCAGAAGTAGAGGTATGAATCAAGTGGTAGAGCACTAACCATGAGAGAAAAAGCCAAGCAAGAAGCATTACTAGTTTCAGTTTTGCATACATGCACACAATATAACACTGATCCTGACCATGACATGTGGAAGCTCTCTTGCCTCATTCTGTCCTGGCTAACTGGGAGACTTTGATGTAAGTGAAGGCCCTACGTCTTTTTTTCCTTTTTTTTGTTTGTTTTGTTTTTTATTTATTGTTTTGGTGTCTGTCCTGGGACTTGAACTCAGGGCCTGGGCATGGCTGTCCCTGAGCTTTTGTGCTGAAGGCTAGCACCTTACCACTTGAACTATAGCCCACTTCCAGCTTTTGGGGGTAATTAATTTGACATCAGAGTCTCATGGACTGTTCTGCCTGGTCTGGCTTCCAATCTCAATCTTTCTCCAAAGTAGTTAGGATTACAGGTGTGAGCCACTGGGGCCCAGCTTTTTTTTTCTTTCCTTTCTTTCTTTATATTGTGAGTTCTAGGACAAATTTAGGTATGTTGCATACAACCAGCACACAGTATGCATGGAATGTAGTTGTACAAGATCAGTGGCATTTGCCATCATTATAACAAACTAATAAATAGTAGTTATTGCACCCATTTTATAGCTTGCTCATGAAAGGCAATAGCTCCCATTGCTGAGGGTAGTTGAAGCAGTTAATGCCACTCCTAGGTGAAGACCAGGTGGAAGGAAATGTGTGCCATGGGCTGTAAGGATAGAGAAACCATCTATCTGTAAACCAAGCATTTGTAATTACAAAAACAGCAATATTGGTAGAACTTTGGGAGGTTTTAATGAGAATCTTAAAGATACAGTGGGTCCTAATAAAACCGTAGACTGAGATAAATGTAGCTTGTTTTGTGCCTGTAATGAGGCTTGAAGTCAGGGTCTCGGAGCTATCCTTTAGCTTCATTCCCTCAAAGCTAGCTGTCTACCACTTGAGCCACAGCTCTGGTTCTGACATTTTTTGAGATTAATTAGAGATAGAAGTCTTACAGACTTTCCTGTCCAGGCTGGCTTTGAACCACAATTTCAGATCCCAACCTCCTCCTGACTTGCTAGGATTATAGACATGAGTCACTAGCATCAAAATCAAAATGTAGTTTTAATAAAGCAAAAACGTCTATGGAATTTTGGACAACATCCCCAATCCCTCTTTTCTTCTGCTGTTGTTTATTGATAAAAAACCACCTATTGATATACTGGCCAGCATCACCCACCTGTGTGTCCATCTCTCTGGAACATAGAGCGGGGGTGAACAGAGCTTCTTCCTCAGGTGATCCTTCTTTTATTGTTTTGTCTCGCTCACTCAGCTCCTTGTGTATTGTGTTAGCCATGAACAGACATAGCAGAGAATGTACTTGAAACAGTAACCTACTTTACCAAGGAAGAATACTTACCACAGTATACACGACAGAAGGAATCTTTCTGCAATTTGATATACCTCATTGGCCAGCAATGCATCCACCTGCAGATTCTACCTTGTCCCACCTGCTTTGTTATACTGATGATCATTGTTACTCTTCAGGCATAGTCCACATGCAGCAATGGAGGAAAGGCCATAAAGAAACTGTATATCCAGTGTTTTATTTTTTGAGTGCTCCTTGAAGTGACAGACCTAAAGCATGGCTGGGCCTACATTCCAGTGAAATGAATGCTCTTTCATCACACACCTGTTATTCTATTTATAGCCACAGGGCTTCAGGTTTGTAACTATCTTGAAAGTTCTGAGTAATGCACAGAATTCCACATACCTAGCAAATGCAACCTTGGCAAAATGGAATCCCTGGTGTGAGAGGAAAACAGAGAGAATCAATCATTTGCGGCTTCTAATGGAATAATAAAAACTAGAAGCCAGGCTCTGGCTGTAATCATAGCTAATCTCAGAAGGCTGAGATCTGAGGGGTCATGGTTCTAAGCCAGCATGGTAAAATAAGTCTGAGAGATTCTTCTTATCACTAATTAACAGCAAAACACCAGAAGTAGAAATGTAAATATGCATACATGGTTCACTAAAATCCACAGGTCCTTTAACAGAAAATAGCTGCCAATGCCAAAAAATAATGCTTAAATTAATAATATGTTCATATCATTAAATGTTCAATGTTTAGACTTCTCAAACGTTTCAGTTTGATTCTTGATCTAAATAATATCTACACATGTTAATTAGATTAAGTATGTTAAATTTTGTTTCCTTGACAAATCATGTTTTTATTTCCCTTTTTTCCTTGAAATTTAAAAATATACCACAGTAAATTATTTGCTATATAGATGTTGTTACAGTCTTCTGGTACCATTTAAGATGCTTTGTTGACCCCATGATTCCTGTAAACTTATAATTAGGACTTCAATAATTTTTTAATAGAGAGTGCTATTCAAAGGGACTTATATCTATAATTTCTCTTTATTTTGATGAGATAATAGTCTTTCTTGATCATTACCAATATTATTTAATCTGTTATGAGTAAATTAGTGAAGCTTCTTCACTAACAGCTTTTCAGATAGCCATAGTTATTCCAGCTAGCTATTCAAGAAATCTTGATTTATTTTTAAAAAAATTTTACTTCCTTATTGTGTGTGGTGCATGTGCACATGCATGTGTGTGTGTGTGTGTGTGTGTGTGTGCGCACATACACTCAGTAGTGAAGCTTAAACTTAGGACCTTGTACTTTCCTTTAGCTTTTTCCACTCAAGTCTGGCACTCTACCATTTGAGTCACAGCAACTCTTGTGGCTTTTGATTGGTTAATTGGAGCTAAGAGTTCTTAGTTTTATCTGAGTAGGTTTGTTTCAAACTGTGATCCTCAGATATCAGCCTCCTGGGCACTTCAGATCACCAGTGTGAGCCACCAGTGCCCAACTGGATTTTTTTTTTAAGTGGGAAGTGGTGTTTACAAAACATAATCGGGGCATTGGGACTGCACACTGATTTAGGTTTGGTAATTGTTTCTAAGTAGTTTCAATAGAGATATTAACATAGTGTTTTTCAAGATAACCTCATAATTTCATAAGTTAAATGCAGGCATGCATGCTTATTTGGTGCTGAGGATTGAACTAGGTTATATCTCAGTGGAAATTTACAGCCAAATTACAGCGTAGGAAAATTACTGTGTGTGTTCACTCTGAACTTACACCACCAACTCTGTCCCCCTTTAGGTCTATTTGTTTTGTTTTACTTCCAGTTGATTTAGATTGCTTATTTCATTCAAGCTTATTAAAAGTATGCAAGATATTAAAGTGTATAAAAATAGAATTTATAAAACCAAGTAAATGCAATCAACTCTTGTGTTTACCCCTTTCCTCTCCACATAGTTCCTTTCTTCCATAAAAAACATTTTTATTATCATTTTATTTATTTGTTTTATCATCCTTAAGTAGTTGTTCAAAAGGGTTCCAACGTAACATCTCAGTTTATGAAGACAATATATCTGCACTCATGTCGCCCATCCATCATTCTTCCCCATCTGTCCCTTTCCTCTCTTTACAAACCTGCTTCCATTTTCAGATATGTGCATGGAATATTATGACTGCATTTTCCCATCACTCCTCTCTTCATTCTTCTGCCTTCCCTCTCCTTCCCTTACCCTTTCCCTCAACAAAGCATGTCCCAGCTTTTTGGCATTCCCTTTCTTAAACTGTAAGTTAGTTGTTGAAAAGAGTTACACAGTGAGGATGCTCCCTTGTGTATACCGTACTTTAGTTAATATATGTGTGTATATATGCATATGATTTGTATATGTTGACATATGCATTTATAATGTCCAACTTCAACCCATGTTTTTAATTATTGTTTATCTTTTTCAAATAGGGAAATATGCATTCATGAATTTTATCTCTCAGCAGTTTTAGATTAATGGCAATGTACTATGTAGAGTATTTTCCACCCAACTTTCTACACACAGTGACATATCCCGGTGCTTCTTTGTAAATTAAGTATGCAAACCTTCCCTGTCCAAATTTACAGACACACACTGTCCTATTTTATGAATACAGTGAACCTAGCGAATCAGGTCTCACTTGACAAGCAATTGGCTTATTTCCAGTTGTTCACTATGAAACACTATGTCAATGAAGAGCATATATGAAGAATCTTTCTATAAGTACATTTTAGTTCTAAGTGTGTAGCCATTTTATAATGCTATATTGTAGCATGTGTGAAGATAAAAAATTGAAAATCCTCCATAATAATGGTGTGTGTGCATGCATGTGTGTGCACATGTATGTGTGTATGTGTGTGTGTGTGTGTGTGTGTACCCATACTGGGACTTGAACCCATGGCCTAGGCACTGTCCTTTATCTCTTTAGCTCAAGGCTGGTGCTCTACCACTTGAACTACAGCTTTCCTTCTGGCTTTTTGGTTGCTTATTAGAGAAAAGAATGTCACAGTCTTTCCTGCTGAGACTGGCTTTGAACCTGGTTCTACAGATCTCAGACTCCTAAGTAGCTAGGACTATAGGCATGAGCCACCAGAGTCTGTTGAAAAAAATCACCTGTAATCTTGTGACTTAGAAATTGCCTTTTCTTTTTACTTTTTTGTTCTGTTATTACATAGCCCATCACCCTAAAAGCATGAAGGAGGAAGATGTATACAGACTCCTGAAGCCTTTCTTTTTGCATCAGTCAACATTGTAGTACAAGTATTGCCCTCATCAAAAACATATTCTCCATAAATATTATTTCAATATCTTCATGATAAGGACATATTACAGCCTTCTGCTACATGATACTATTTACACTGACATGTAAACAATATATATATATATATATATATATATATATTTGTATTGCCTGGATACAGTACCTTATTCTATGATTCAGTATGTTTCAGGCTGTATCTGAAAGCCAATGGCACTGACCCTTACAGAGTATATAAGTCAGTATTTTTACAATGATGTTCCCTACTTTACTTCCACTAAGTCAGAGCAAAGGACCTGGACTTGACATTATAAGTGTAGATGTTCAGGTGTTATACTAGTTACACCTGTTGAGATTTCTAAGGAATCTTTCAAGATGTAAGCTTGATCGAGGCTACTTATTCAACACCCTCAATAAAAAGCCTTACTATGGTCCTATGTTACTTATGGATGTCCTGTCTTCCCTGAATCCTTTGACCTCAGGAATACCTTGCTCTGAATTTTTACTGTCTGTCCTTGGTTTTCTTATAGATGTTCCAGTCAGACACCAAACTATGGGGACTCTTTGCTGTACTAAACTGAGTAATTTCGTAGTGAAGGCAGGGACAACAATCAAGTTACTCTTCATTCTATTCCATGTGTTGTGTGTGAAGTATTCCCATTGAGGCAGATCATGGAATGTGAGCTGAAAAGGGTCCACAATTTCCCAAGAATACACCTTCTATATATCTCTGTAGGACCCAAGCTCCCAAATTATTCACTACATAAATGCTAGGCTGGCTCTAAAAATGAATAGTGAATTGTATCTGCTCTTAAAATCTTAAAGTTTTAAAGATTAGAAAGGCAAGAAAATCTATAATTATAGAACATTAGGTTTGGTAAAATGCTACCATAGGTATAAGTAGTCAAAATATAGGAAAGCCTAACTACATTTTTAAGGCACTTTTTCCAGGAAAAGTAAAGACACAGTAGAACTAGTTGAGGGAAAATAGAGGGGGCAGTTTTGGTAGGAGAGTAAGAACAAATTATAGGAAGGTTGAAGTTAAAAAAAAAGGTGAATTGCAAACTTTGATATCTGGCTAGAGGACATTTGGAAGATAGAGAAAAAAAGAGAAGGGGAAAAGATAAAGAGTATGACAAAGACTTTTTTCTGTTGAACAGATGGAGAAATGGGAGAGGTTAACCAGGGTCAGATCTTAAAGGGCACTCCTAATAAGGGTAAGCTTTCTAGAATTAGTTCTGAATAATGAATGGTTGTATATAAGTTTTTAGTAGTGGCTATCACTATCTAAAAGACAAACTAACAAAGCAAATAAATCCCACTGGAAAGCTAGACCAAGGAGTATCCACCCTCGAAAAGTTAATGATGACCAATATTTGTGTTTGTGTCAGTCAGTGATGCCACAAGTTATGTGGAATACTGACAGAGGTGTTATTTTGAGACATTTCAATGTATTATTTGACTTTAAAAACACCCCTTTGAAGTTTAAAAGGTGGTTTTTATACAGGAACAAAAAGTATGAAAGCTGAGGGTAGTGGCTCATTCCTATAATCCAAGTTTCTCAGGAAGTAGAGGTATGGATAATCACAGTTTGAAGCCATCTTGGGCAGAAAGTTAGTGACTCCATCTCAACCAATAAGACAGTTATGTTGGCATAGATCTTTAACTTTATCTATGTGACATAGGTAAGGATGATCATGATTCAGCCCAGTTCCAAGCAAAAACACTAGATGCTATCTGAAAAATAACTAAATTAAAAAAGGTCTGGGAACACGGCTTAAATGGTAGCTTGTTTGCTTTGCAAGCACAAAGCCCTTAGTTCAAAACTCATTACCACTAAAACCAGAAAAGAGATATGGCTAAATCTCCAAACATTTCCTTTGGATCAGGAATGGATCTTTCTTTAGGAGTGATACATTATGCAAATACATTTTATTTCCTTCTCCTTCCTTTTTACTTTTGTAACATGACCATATGTTGCAGTAATTCTTTCTTTTCTTTGAATCCAGGGTCAGAAAAAAATCCTCACCAGGGCATAAGAAAGTGCATAATTTCCTGTCTAAAGCCATAACAGTAAAAATGGAATCTCTTAAGTGCTAAAAATTGAATTTATTAATATAAACACGTTAGATTTACTTTGTTGCTGTTGAGAATAACTACAGTTTCAGTTTGTAGTTTTACCAGGGTTTGTTCTTCACTTTCTCTACTTGCTCTCTCAACTGGCGCTATTCTATTTGAACCGTTCCTCGAGCCCTTCGTTTGGCAGGTTATTTTGGAGATGAAATCTCAAGGACATTTTTGCCTTAGCTCACTTTGAATAACAATCCTCCAGGTCTCAACCTTTTATGTATCCAGGATTACGGGTGTGAACCATTTATGCCCAGCTAATATAGTTCAGTTGTTTTAAACTGTGCTTTTCTGAGTCATTCCACGTTTTAGCTCACCTCCAAATCATTTCATTCATGTCCTCATTTTATTCACAGGCATGCAGACATTAGTTCCCAGAGAACCATTGTCATAACTTAAGTGTGCCGCAGGACTGTAAGAAGCAGGCTAGAGGTGATACCTATGATTCATGTGCAGATGTCTGGAATTAGTGTTGGTGCTCAGATTTGCTAAGTACGGTGGTACTGGCTCCACAGACTTGATGTTAATCTTCATGTAAGAAATTATGGTGATTCCAGCCTTGTTTAATGCCTGAACACCAGACTGAGGGCCATGGTTGGAATTTCCCTTATTCTTCATCAGCTCAGCAGGCACAGCAGCGGGGCCTGTGCCTTCCCTCCCTGGCTGTCACTCATAGCAAGCTGCCTCTTGCAAAATGTGAGCCACTGAAGCTCCAAGGACATGATGTCACTTGCTGAAGGCTTCCAGTCTCTTGTGACAGAATAATTGGTCCCTGGTACAAAGGAAGCATATGCCATTGATTCTGACAACGATGCCATTTGATGTCAGGAAGAGAAATGATAAACAGTGGCAAATTTACCATATATCTAGAAATATGAGTTGCTTTCTGTAACATAGTCCTAGTGATGTAATTTCCTGCCTTGACACTCATGTTTTCCTGCTTTTGATAAAAAAAAGAATCTCTGGAAACACTGAGTTGTGTGTAATCCTGATTTACTCTGTTCTGCGAAGGATGCAGGCATTGATACTGGGAGCTGTCGTGACATCAGTCAGGACTTCCTGAGCTGAGCTGAGCTGAGCTGAGCAGGCTCTGTTGCCCTTCATTGTTCATTTCACAGTCAGTACTGGGGCCAGAGAGAGAGAAGAGGGGAGGAGAGCTGTCTAGGAAAGACATTGATCTCAGAGGATGCCTTTCACTGGAGCTGATGCTTAGGATTTGGCAGAGCTCAGAGTTGGAAAATGAGCACACCCTCCCATGCCTGAGTGTCTCCCACAAGAAACTCCTCAGGCAGAACTTGTATAACCAGTGACATCTTGAGACATTCTGCAGATCTTCAGGGATGGAGCCATGGTTAAACCTTGTCTGTATTTGATGGAAAGATGCCTTAGCAGATTTTTATCCCTGAAATCTTTGTGTAGAAGACATTTTCATCATTGAGTTTCCAAACCACCTGAAAAAAGTAGAAGGTGGGTGTTGAGTTCCGATACACAGAGCTAACTTGTATTATTTATATTCTTGGAATGAAAGGAAGAGAATACCAGGTTTGTTCAAAGACATAACTTTGAGGTCTCAGGGATCTTACTGACACTTCTGTTTTTTTTTTCAGTACTGGTTTTGGAACTCAGGGTCTTTCTCTTTTTTGTCTTTTCTTACTCAAGGCTGGCACACTACCACTTTTGGCTTTGTGGTGATTGATGAAAGATAGGAATCTCACAGTAATTTTATGCCCCAACTAATTTTGGACCATGATCCTCAGGTTTCAGCCTCCCAAGTAGCTAGGATTACAGGCATAAGCCAGGAGTGCCTGATGTGGCCCAGAGGAGGGACATGCTGTGTACTTTGCAAGTTCAAGGGGGATATATGTCTGTGTAAATTTTCTCTTCCTTTCCATGGGTTGAAAAATCTAATAGAAGTCAAAGAAATGCTAAGTTTAAAGCATAAAGTTATATATATATATATATATATACAGTTATATATATGGTATATATATACATATAAAACAGCTCCTATTACAGCTGGGTGCTAGTGGCTCAGACCTATAATCCTAGCTCCTCAAGAGGCTAAGATCTGAAAATTGTAGTTTGAAACTATCTGGACAGAAAGGTCTCTGAGGCTCTTTAACCATCCAAAAACAGGAAATGGAGGTGACTCATATAGTAGAGGGCCAGCCTTGAGAAAAAGAGCCAAGAGAGAGCAAAAGGCTCAGAGTTCAAGCCCTAGTACCTGCAAACACGCAAACATACACACACACACACACACACACACACACACATACACATACATACATACACATACATACACACAGAGAGATTATTAGGTTGAGCAAAATAGCGTTTATATATTCATCATGATATCTAGAATTTTTCAATATGAAATCAGAAATTTTATATCAGGGATTTCTATAACTTGTTGAATTATAGAATGTGTAGGCAGTATGATGGATGGAATGAAATTGATTGGAATATAGTGTTAGCATGTATGGAGATAACACAATGAAATCCTCCCCATAATTGATATAAACAATAAACATTTAACTAATAAATAAATAATTTATGGAATTATTTTTTCAGATGTTTACTTTGAAATAGAGTTCAATGTGCCAAAGGTTTTGCTCAATGTAGCACTAGACATCACTCTTCTCCACATGAAAACCAAAAACGTCTGACAAGTAACACTACTGAATCGGTTTTTTTTTTTTTTTGCCAAAACAACAAAAAAGTTTATTGTTTTTCTTTTTTTTCCCCCACAAGGAAAGACCATCGTTAGTGGTTTGTTTTTGTTTTGTTGTTTTGTTTTTTCCTATCCACTCCAACCCACCTAAGGCCAAGCTAGTCACAACTCACATTTATAGAAGTCAATGACACTTTTATTTTTGTTCCCCTGACATTTCTCTCCACCACAGGACAATATCTTACTGTTTTTCTTGCCAAACGAGGGCAGAAATGGAAGGACTGTCAAGTGCCAGTGAGCCCATTTGAGAACAAACAGGTCAAGGTTTTTCATTTTCCAAAGACGACAATATACTGAACCTCTTATAGTTATAAGTTGCAGTGCTTTCAGAGGACACTTTTATTGTGCTGTTTTATTGTCTAGTTCCATTGAACATCAAGTGATTGTCCCAGACTGTGAGCTGGCCCTCAAGTGCGACAGTGTCAAACGTTCATGGTGACACTCTTGACATGGGCTGAGTACTCCTTCCATTTAGAGAATACCATGCCTGTTGCAACAGAGAACAGATCAAAGTCCCTATTGACGGACAGCTGTGTATGCTGCTTTTGTTTTTAATTCTTTACCCACTTGACACTCTCTGATGGTGCTTGAGACAAAACAAGGCTAAGGTCCCCAGCAATCTTCCTTGAGAATGCAAGGGGCCAGAGTGTACTGAGATGATCTTCTCAGAGCTGATTACCTCCAGCTTGCATTTAATTATCAGACAGTAAGTTGTAAAGTATGCTCATTGTATTACTAGCTACTGACCTAAGTCTTGTGGGACATTTCAGAGGAGTGACTTTTAATATAGATCAATTATGAATATGAAGAATAACCCAAACCAGTAACTTTAGCAGGCATTCCATTTGAGAAAAATGAAACAATACATGCTATCATCCCTACAGATCTAGGATGGAGTCTTTTGGGGAATGAGTTATTTTCCTCATTAATATGTTAACAACTGCACAGATATAATTTCTTCCTCCTTCTTTTCTGGATTCCATACTCCCACCTACGTGTTGGGAGCTGGGATTGCTCTAGCAGTGGTTACTGGCATCCACTGGGAGATGGGTGAATCCAAGCTATTCACCACCCGTGGGAAGGAGACCATGGGTAGAGGCCTATACCTGCTTCTTGTAGGCCTATCAAAAACAATAGTAAAAAGATATCTCATCTGGGAACTATTGAAGGGTGTGATGACATCTATGTAGCTTTCAAATAACTCTTCTGTTTAGGTCTTGCTAGGAAATCTCAGCTAATGGGAGGTCTCTCGACAGACAACTTGCAGTCCCTAAAGAGTGTAGTTAATCCACTCACCTTTCCAGGGTGGGTCACATCCAGCAGCTAATCAGTGAAGATTAGCTAAGAAGTCTGGCCATCTTAGCCTTGCTAAAGATGATTAAGGGCCATTTGAGTTCCCACTGCAGCCAGCAGAAAACCAAAGTCAGACCTATATCACAGCCCAACTTTTCCCTCTGCTTCCTCTCACATCCTTACATGTGACCTAAAATTAAAAACAAAATATCTCTCTCTTTGATCTACCCACAACACACGCCACATTGTCTTGGGGCTAGCTTCTCAGGCTAGCCAAAGGGTAGTAAGTTGCATTTTAGAATTCTCACTTGCTTGTATTATAAATAATCACACTATAGGTCTATAACTAGTCACATTGTCAGATTTCAGACCTGTTCTATGTTCCATAGGTTTTTATCAGCAATAGTGAAAGTTCCCAGCTAACATTGAAAGTATAGAAAAGTGAATGAATTTCAGGTACCTCTCAGGCCTTCATCTCTACATCTAGGTTCCCGCATCAGCTCTTTATGGGATTAGAACAATCAAAAGTCTGTATTGTGTTATGTGAAAAGTATATTGAATTTACTGTAATGAAGCAGTTTTTATAGGGTTTGAGTGATGTGCATGGCCCTATGAAATTTTGTCTTTTTAAAGCTTCTAGTTGTGATTTAAGATTTTAAAGAGTTATTGCCTTCATTATCAGTAGTCACTGGAGCTACCAATTCAATTATCTACAATGGAGGGCAAGAAGGGCTGATGTAAACTGAAACTGAGTTATCCACAATCATTTATGTTTGTCTTCCAAGCACTTTTTCTTTTACTACATTTGAATATAAATGCCTTATATAATGCACACTGAAAAATATAACTTTTAAATAAACTGCCTGTGGATAATTGAAAAAAGACTATTTGCATGTGATTCTTCTCCAAGAAAATTCCAATCCTGTATCATTGCAAAGATAAAACATCACTTTATACCCAGGTCACTTTGTTTATTTGATTGTTTTCAAGAAATATGACAAGGCAGCTGAGTGAATATGGGGTCAAGAGACAGAATATTGAAACACACAGCTGGGTGCTGTTGGCTCACACCTGTAATCCTAGCTCTCAGAGGCTGAGATCTGAGGATCATGATACAAAGCTAGCCTGAGCAGGAAAGTCTATGGAATTCATATTTTCAATTAACCACAGATGAAGCAGGAAATGGAATGTGGGTCAGGTAGTGCAGCACCAGACTTGGGGGAAAAAGCTAAAGGACAGTGTCCTGGTCCTGAGTTCAAGCCTCAGTACTGGCATTTAATAGGAAGAAAGGAAGAAAGAAGGAAAGAAAGAAAGAAAGAAAGAAAGAAAGAAAGAAAGAAAGAAAGAAAGAAAGAAAGAAGGAAAGAAAGAAAGAAGGAAGGAAGGCAGGAAAGAAAGAAATAAAAGAAAAGAAAGAAGGAAAGGAAGGAAGGAAGGGAAAGAAAGAAAGGAAGGAAGGAAGGGAAAGAAAGAAAGAAAGGAAGGAAGGGAAAGGAAGAAAGGAAGGAAGGAAGCAAGCAAGCATTGAGATTTTTCTAAGTAACTATTCTTTAGAACCCAGCTATATATTTTCAGATCCCATCCATCATTTTTTTAGGAAATACAAATCATTCTGATGGAGAGAGAAGGGGCTCTGGTGAATTCTTTCCTATGTGTAACTACCAAGTTTGAATGTCATCCCACAATCATACTTGGTTGTTATACATGGGGGATTTCAATGAGGAAACCCTTTGAGCATGCTTTGAATTTATTATGATTTATTTATGTGCTTTTTCAAACTTGTGAATAGAAAGCTTTTAGCCTTTACATATCTATATGCACTTTTCCTTCTTTGAAGTCAGATATAACAGTAGGAAGGGTGATTAAACATTTCTTTCTTTCCTGTATCAGCAGTAGAAGGGAATACCTCACTGATAGGAAAGGAGCCTTCTTGCCTGGACTCCCAGTTGAAGCACTAGCATTGCACTGGCACTGTGTGTCCGCTTGAAGCACTGGCATTGCACTGGCACTGTGTGTTCGCTTTCTCTTTGCTTCTCCATATGTCTGTAAGGAAGAACCCATGACTATCACGAGATAAGGCTCAGAAGGTTTAACTGGGTCAGACCTAGCGTTCAGGACCACTATCCTAACTTTAGACCTGCTGCTTTTTGCAATGTACTGAGGAGTAGTGTTAGTTAGAAAAAAATAGTGAAACATTGTGCAAATCAGATATGGAAAGCATCGCCCTTTTCATTTCTAAAAATTTTCTTCATCCATTTTCATTGTCAGGGCACGGGTGTCACTATTCGTTATTGTTGTTTTATGGAGCTTTTTGTTTTCTTCTTTTCCTTATTCCTATTATCTTTAAATTGTACAATAGAGTAAACTATTTAAGAAAGCAATTTATGAATACAATATAACTTGATCAGTGTCACCTCTTTTAACATTATTATCCATCCCTCCCCTACCCACATTTTCCCTCACTCTTCTTAACTTTGTAAAATACATTGGATTCATTGCATTCTCCCTCCATTCTTCTCTTCTTTTGTTTACCTTTCCCTTTGACCCCATCCCACTCCTTTTGAGAACCTACTTCTTGATATATTATTTTGTTGAGCTTTGACTTTGTCTTTCTGAGGAATTACACTATTTGAGTTCTCCCTTAAATATACCACATATTAAAAAAAATAAACAAACCTCTTAGACTGACTCTAAGGCATTGTTCTTCTGATGCTTCCAAAAGTATCCACTAATGCACTAATTTCCAGATTGTTAGGAACCATTATAACATGAAAAGGACCTGAGTTCTTTCATTTATGAGAGAAGATTTAAGAATCTAGTAAGTGTTATACTTGGTGCTGGACACTCAATAAAATTTAGTAAAGAAAAGAGAATGCTGTGCACATTCATGCTGTTTATTTTCTTATGGGGAAAGACAGAAACAATACGAATTCTAGGGGCCAATTTATCACAATTTTCTCAATTGAACCTAGACATGAGCTTTTAATATGCAGAAATTAAAAATATTCAGAAGTATGAGAAATTTGCTTTCCCTGAAGAAAATTGTGTGCTCATCTATTCCACGAAGACAATGAACATAATCTTAAAAATGTGTAAATCAAGTTTGGGTGCTAGTGGCTCATACCTGTAATCTTAGATACTTGGGATGTTGAAATCTGAGGATCATAGTTCAAAACCAGCATAGGTAGAAAAGTCCAAGAGACTCTCACCTCCAATTAACCAGCTAAAGGCCAGAAGTGAAGCCATGGTGCCAGTTTTGAGTGAAAAAGCCAAGTAAGGATTGAGGGCCCTGAGTTCAAGTCCCCTCATTGCCACATTACACATAAAATGTGTAAATCAATAGAAAGGGTTAGCTAAAAAACAAAATTTAAGACATGTCCTGCTAATTAACATGATAATTTTTTCTGTTATAAATTGCAGTAATTACTGTTTTCTACAGGCATATTTAAAGTGTTCTACAGTGCACAAACTGTAATATTTTTCTTATGTTTCTAGGACTGTTCATCATATTTAGCCAATTTATACACAAAGATCAAGAAGCCTTAATTCCTGAGCTTTTTCTAATAACGGTTTCTCAATATTGGGTGACCTTCAGCCAGTGTATTAGCTGAGATAGAAGCTATATTCACCCATAGCTCACCTTCATTATAAACCAGCCCAGAGCTTTGTGTTTTTCACATTTATTGGAGGTGACATGTTTGTAACCCCCACATCTAAAATTTGATATGGAATTTTGGCCTCTTTCTTCCCTAATGCATCCTTTAGGCTGTCCCTGGAAATGATTTTTTTCCCCACATCTGTTGTTCTTTGTGCTGCTCTGATCATGTTTGGGAAGAGCTTCATGTTTCAAGTCTGTGTACTTGGCCAGAGTATGAGTAATTGGGTTATGTTCTTGGCTTCTAAGAAATTTGGGTATGGCCTAAGAAGCTGCCTGATAGACAGTCAGGGGATTGGAGCTGGGAGGGACTTCAAAGGCCACCTATTCTAACCATTATCAAACAGTAGAATCTCCGCAGCCAAGAGGGGTCAAACAACTGACCCTGCATCTCAGAAACCAGTTCTCTCCTCCAAGGTCACTCTCTTCCCATGACTCCATAAACACACTCTAATCATTGGCACGCCCTCGATTTAACCTAATAAATAGGATGGATGGTCTTAAGCTTTGGAAGGTTAGCTCTTGGCTATTGTCTTTTGTTATGAAGCTAACATCTGGCTCAGTGCAATAAGTGAAAAGAAAAGGAAAATAATAAAGCAAAAGAACTCCATTATCTACCAATGTGAAAGGAAATGCTAGTATAATTATTGATGTGGTTTCAATTGCTGTGAACAGTTTACATATCCTAGGGGGCAGGGCTTGTAAACAGCAGTCTCTGTGCTCACAGGTGAGGATATAACTATGCCTTTTCTTCTTTTTGTGATTGATGATGCTGGGGAAGTACTTACCCAGAATCAACCTTACCAACTTAGGTGAACAGAACCACTCCTTAATTTTTCATGTATTATCTAAGAGTAGAGGGTGTTTTCTATTTTTGAAAAAGGAGATTTAATCTCTTCCTACTTGTGACAGACAGTGTTAAGGATAGTAAAGTATTTAGGGTGTTAATGATACTGAGACATTTTTGCATATGTTGTGAGTTGTGAGAAGGTTTCTGAAAGAGATTAACATGATTCCGTAGACTAAATAATGACCTATCTTCACCACCGTAGGTGAATCTCATTGAACCTTGTGAGTCTGAATGGAACAAAAAGATGAAGGAAAGACCAATATTCTCTCTCTTCTAGAGCTTGAACATCTATATGCTCCTGCTCTTGGACATGGTTCTTGGACATGGACTCTAGGTTCACATTTCAGATTCTGCAGCTTAAAGTAGAAACTTCCAGATTCTCAGACATTGACTCAGACTCAATTATACCATTACCTCCCAGAGTCTCTAACTTGCATAGAGCAGATTGTAGAATTCAGCTTCCCTAATTGTGCAAACCAAATCTCATAGTGCCCATGGTATATGCCCTCTAGTTTATCTATGACTGTATCTGTCTATCATCTCTATGAATGTATGTATGTATGTATATATGTGACTAGCGAGCTAGCTATTATCTATCTGATTATTTGTTCATTATTAGTTCTGTTTCTCTGGAGAACATTTGCTGATACATTTTTTCCAAGAGGTGATAATTTTGGTAATATAAATGCTTTATGATTTTTGTAGTGACTAATAGTTATGGTAAATAGATTATACCACACTGAAGTTTAAAAAAAATTGTTACTCAAGCAGAAACCTCTTTCTGTCAGAGATGACATGTTTCTTGAAAATTCAGATTTTAGAGAATTTATCACATACAGGAAATTTCTTTCTGCCTTTTTTGTTAATTTCCCCTTTGTTAGAATGTTAACCCTCTCCTGCTCTGGGTATTTTTAATCCAACACAAGGATAATTAAAATCCTTGAGAAATGTTTATGATAAACAGTTTCATACAGTAAGAAAAAGGGATGGTCAATTGTGCTTTTTTCCCTAGATTAGAATACCAGTCTTAGACTCAAGGAGAAAAATATGTAAGGAGATGTACAGGCATCCCAATTCCTAGGAGAAATCAGTTGTTTCGCAGTTTTGTGAGAATATCCCATACTTGCTGTCCACATCTGTGCTGGTTCATGTCTCTACCAGCAAAAGGTAAGAATCTATTTATACGTGTACTTTCTGAGTTTCTTACTTAGGAAAATCCTCAGTGCCACCTCTTCATTTCACATTTCACACCTTTATGCATTCTCACACACAGAATCTCCACTGTTGCCAACTGTATGTCCTGTCCAAATATACTGGGGCCATCTAGGACCCCCAAACTTTACTTAAAATCTCTTCATTCCTAGGCCCTGAATTCAAGCCTCAATACTGCACAAAAAATAGTCACTTTTAATAACCATAAAATTCTCTATACCATATGGACATATAGTGAATTAAACTTGTGTAGACTATTTTCATAGCAGGTTACAATCAAATATATGCATACATGAATATATTACATACTTATAACAAATCTTTTATAGTAGCCATAAATATCTCCACGTGGCACAGGTTATATTATTAAAACTTTTATTCTGCAGCTACTGGCCTGGCTTGAACCAATTCTAGTAGCTGTTTGACTTTGAAATTGGGTTTTAAAATCCCAGGCCCAAAGTCCAGGAGTTTCAAATTAAGTCTGACCATTCTCCCTCATATGCCAAAGAGACATGATGAAGGTCAGAGAAAGATTTCTTAAATGACAGTCATGGGAAGCCAGTACATCATAAGCCATTTTCAGTGGTACAGACATTAATGTTAGTGGAGAGTATTGCACACGGGCTGAGAAAGGCATGTACAGTTAAAACATACCAAGTCATAGATAGTACCTAGTTGAACAGGTTTTTGTCCTTGGAGTTTCAGAAAACTGCTTAATGTGTTACTAGAACAGAACAGGAGCAAGGAGTGCTCCTGAGGTTTTGGATGTTTCCTTTAAGGCTATAAGAAGGCATTACCTGTTTGAGGACAAGCTTGTATTCCTTGTTTTCCATGAGAGATGCTTATCAGAGGAGTTTCTCTTTTCTTCCAGAACTCTGGGGACTGCAAAGAACAGTTCTGATCAAAGTTGAGGAACTTTTGGTTAATTCACAGGTCTCAGCATCTTTTTGGTTTCCCTTACAGTTTTAGGTAGTCTTTTATCTAGTTAACACTTCAGTGCCTCATCTGGAAAACAATGATTACAAGATGTTTTGCTTGCAATGGACATGCATTTCCTTTCCATTTCCACTCAGTTATAAATGGTATAAACCTTATGCATTCACTTCCCTAATTAGTGCCTCTCTTCTCTTCCTTCTATCCCTTCTCAGTCCAAGGATGGTTAAAAACAAATTTATAATTATTAGATTAAAATGGAAGTTTTCACAAAACTGGAGGCCCACATTCTCTTTTATATTTATGAATTGGTATTTTTTAAATGATAACTACTACATTATTGATTTTTTAAAATTCAGATAAAATTTCATTTGCTTACCATTTTCTCTTGTTTTTAATAAAAGCTATGCCTCAGAATCAGAAATTTTATTTTAAAAATTGTAATTATAATAGACACATAAACCAATTGAACAGGTATGGTATACTCAGGGAAGGATTTCAATGGTGTGACTCCTTGGAACCTCTAAACAGCCAACATACAGTTTTGTTAGTGGGAGTAAGAGGTCATGGAGAAAGAAGGCAGAGGAATAGAGAGAGGGAAGATGAAAGAACACATTCATTCTACATAATGTACATATTGACAATGTAAGTGGGTAACTTGAGGAGATAGATAGGGCAGGGAAAAATGGAAGCGAATGATGCAAGAGGTAACATTGATGAAGATACATTGTATTCAGAAATGGACATGTTCAATTAAACTTTGCAAAACTACATCAAGAGAATAAAATTTTTATTATAATATGTCATTTTTTACGTTTGTATCATTTTCATGGAAAATTTGAAATACAAAAATTAAAAATAAGAATGTATGTATGTATGTATATATGTATGTATGTATATATTTTGCTGGTCTTGGAACTTGAACTCAGGGCCTGGGCAGTGTCCCAGAGCCTCTTTGTATTCAAGGATCATGCTGTATTATTAGAGCCACAGCACCACTTCCAGCTTGTTCTTAGTAGTTTCTTGAAGACTAGAGTCTCATGGACTTTCCTGCCTGGGCTGGCTTTGAACTGCGAACCTTCGATCTCAGCCTCCTGAGTAAGCGTGAGCCCCTGGCACCTTGCTCTGAAAATATTTTTTTTTATTTCTCCCTCTTTTTCTCTGTATATCTATAGAGTAAAATAAATTTAAAAATAAAACATATTGTACATGACCATTGTTATTCAAAACTGATATATTTTGAATATTGACCTTGTTATTGAGGCATTTATTTTATTTTATTTATAAGTACTTATACAAAGAGTTTCGACTCAACCAGCCTGGTTATGAGTACAGTGCATCTTAGTCAGTGTCACCCTTTCCATCGTTAGCTCTATCTTTTCCCATCCCACTTATCCCCTCCATTTTCACATATCTACATTGTATATCCTGACTGTATTTGCACACCCTTCTTCTCTCCACTTGTCTGAACCCTCCTCTTATGTTATTGACTTTTAAAAATCTTTTAAACATTTCTCTGAAAGTTAACATACCTCTTCAATGGAGAAGTGTATACAGATATGCAGAAATGAGTGACTTGAACTTTTACAATTCTGTAACTTCAAACGTGGTAAACTATAGATATCACCATCATTGTGCACATAGGGTAATGCAGCATGCGGAGAAGCAGAAAGATTATTTAGTATGTTCCAAATCGATAGTAACTTGCTTAAGTGTCGTTAGTATGCCCGGTGGATTTTTCAAGGTCCTTATCTGTTTCATACAATTTGCATTTGTCAGAAAAGCAAATTCATAAAGATTGTGAAGGACCAATCTTTGTAAAGGAACCTATTGGCATTATCAGTTGACTCTCATAGGAAGTAAAAGCCAGGACTGTCGGAAATTATGGTTGAAATTAGTTAATGTGATATGCACACTGACATTTGTTTCTTTACTATACTATGGAGAGTTTTTTTTTTCATTTCCCTTCATTTTTAGTTTATGAACATGTAAAGCAAGCCAGGTACTGGTGCCCATGCCTCTGTCATCCTAGCTACTCACAAGCTGAGATCTGAAGATCATGGTTCAAAGCCAGCCCAGAAAGGAAAGTCTGTGAGACTCTTTATCTACTAGCAAAAAGCTAGTAGAGCTGTGGCTCACAGGATAGAGTGGCAGCCTTAAGTGAGAAAGCTAAGTGACAGCACCTAGGCCCCAAGCTGAAGCACCAGTACTGGCACAAAAATAATATAATTTAATAATAATACAAAAATATCTCAAGGTGGGGCTGAGAAGGTGGCTCAGAGGTAGAGCGCTTGCCTTACATGCCTGAGGCCCTGGGTTCGATTCCTCAGCACCACATAAGCAAAAAGAAACAAGCCAGAAGTGGTGCTGTTGTTCAAGTGGTAGAGCGCTAGCCTTGAGTTGAAGAGCTGAGGGACAGCGCCCAGGCCCAGAGTTCAGGCCCCATGACCGGACCCAAAAAATAAAAATAAAAAATAAAGAAATTTATATGAATTTTGTCCAGTCAATAACTAACAAAAAAAATTACACCATACATGAAATAACTGAAGGGCAATCCAAGGTTACTACTTGTAAGAAGTGTATAAAATCAGGTACATGCAACCAACACTATACTTTCTAGGTGAAAGTGGATATGACAAATCACAAACTTATACGTCTAATGGATATATCAACGTGTCCAAAAGACAGTTCTAAATTTGTCCCATCAAATTCAGCTCTCTAGCGCCTGATATGATACATAATGAATAGCAACTGTGCGGACAAATACATCAATGTCAGAACCCTAGTATATCATCCTTGAACCTTCTCTTCACACACCCCTCATACCCTATCCATCAGAAAAGAGGAAGACTGTCTGAAAAGCATTTTTATCATCTGTCTTGCCACATCTCTAATGATTCTCTTTATCTTCTACAGCAGCTTCCCAGGCTATAATATCTCTCTCTCTCTCTCTCTCTCTCTCTCTCTCTCTATCTCTTTCTCTCTCTCTCTCTCCCTCTTTCATTGTGCCAGCGCCTGGGCTTTAACTCAGAACATGGCACTCTCACTTGATTTTTTTCCCTCAAAGCTGGTGCCTTATCACTTGAACCACGTCTCCACTTCTGCCTTTTGGCTAATTAATAGGAGGTAAGTTTCAAGGACTTTCTACCCAGGCTCATTTCACAATTCTTGGATCTCATGTTTCTGAGGAGCTAGAGTTACAGGCATGAACCAAGAGCACCTGGCAACTTTCATTCTCCATACTCAAATGTATTCCTAAAATAAATCAGACAAAGTTTTTTTCCCCCAACTTGAATTCTTCATTGGCTTCCAATGTACTGAAGAATACAATCCCATTACCTGAATGCAACCCCAAAGGATCTCTTGAGCTCTGGATGGTCAGGAACCACCCATCTTCTTGCTATAGCTTCATGTTGTAACTTCTCATTCTTTCTATGTCAGCCACATGGACGTTTTCCTTCATTCAGTGTACAGGAAGCTATTTCCAGTCTGAAGGACATGGCTTCTCCACCTTCCTAGGAAATGTTTCTGTTCTTTGAATTCTGTAGTATTTTCTTTTAAATGAATCTGTAATTCCTCCATCTCTTACATAAATTGCTTCATAGTTAGCCATTGTATATCTTAATCTGGGACTTTTCTACAGGTTCATAAAGGTACAGAAATAGAAGGAAAAAATGAAAAGAAGCTGTGATTTCTGCTCCTCTTCTCTGTCCTCAATGTTGGATTTGCACTGTGCTAAAACAAATAGCTTTCCTAGGTCATCTAATAAGCTGAAGACACTTACTTGCATATAGTTATGATAATGTTTCCTTCAATGTAAATTTCTGAAACTGGTGCCATTACCCACTTGCATAAGTCTGAATTTTATGTCATTTCTCATTTGTTTGAAGAAAGCAGAGAAAAAATTCAATGGATGAGTAGAGCTGGCAAAGGAAACATCTAGAAAAGCATACATTTCATCCTAAGAGTTACCATACATAATCTATATATAAGTGAACACTTCAGGGTATTATCCAAGTATACATAAATGTATTGACAAAAATACAGCAGATTCAGGGGAGAATTCAGATGATATAATTCCTTAGAAAAGCTAAATCATGGTCCAACAGAATAAATGCCTGGAAATTGGTACTTAAAAGGGGTGTTAGAGCAGGGGAGGGAAGTAGATGAATGAAGAGAGATGAATGAAGAAATGCAGTAATAAAATTCAATGCACATCCTACAAAATTAAGAAAATTGAGGGAGGGAGGAGATTGGGAAGAACAAAGGAAAATGATGAAAGAGGTGACATTGATAAGGTGCATTGTATTCATAAACTGCTTTGTTGAATGGCAACTCCTTTGTACAACTACTTGGAGTATAATTTTTAACTACTGTACCAAATAATAAAGGTATTGTTTATTTTAAAGAGTTACCTAAAGTATTAGTGCCATTTCTTTAAATGATGAGGATACAAACTCAAGGAATTGCACTCACTCACCAAGAATTAGAGTATGCATATGTAGACACACTATACTACTTTTTCAATGTTCTTATAAATTTAAAATTGTACAGAAATAACAGTTAAATAAGTTGTAAAAATAAACAAGCTATTAACTTAGATATCAAAAATTAAAATGATGATAGCATCAATCATATGTACATCTTGCAAAGAAAGATAAATGATCCATTTTGGGTCTTGTTGACAAGCTGCTCTTCCTGAAAGACAGAGTGCTCACAAAGGAGGCTTCCCTGATATTGTACAGATATCACTCTGAACCCCTGAGTATCAAGTTGTTTTTTTTCCATTGGGATACGGCTAAATTGTTATATGTGTCTATCCATCTATTCATCTGTAAATATTGGTGTAGATAATCCTTAAGTGCTTCAGTATTTGAAGGCAGACTGATCATTCATGGAAATCCAAGGCAATCTTCTCAATAGAGTCTGTGGAAATATTTTTTGCATGTTTTTTTATTGTAAAAATGCTGTACAGAGGGGTTATAGTTACATGAGCAGGGAAATGAGTACATTTCCTATTGAGCATTGTTGCCTCCTCCTTTGTTTTCCCCCTACCATCCCTTCCCTCCCACCTCCACAACTACCCCCCACCCCACCAAAGTTGTAAAGTTCATTTTCAACATAGTGTCTTGTACATCTCATGATACAATGGTTCTACCTGTATCCTTATTTAAGCATTTTGTTTTTTCTCTTCCCTTCCCCAAATTAGAGAAGTGTATATACAAGATGCAGGGTACCAACATCAAATACAGTGAAAACAGGGGTGGGGGAGGAACATACAAAGAAACAAAAAAAATCACATGATACATTATAAATATGTTAGAAACAATAGCAAGAAAGGAAAAAGATATTTGTGTCCCTATCTTGGGGTTCATTTCACTTAACATCATCTTATATGGCCATATGCACATAGCTTTTGGCCTTTCCTGCTTGTCCTACACAGGTACTAGTTATTGCAAATAAGGGAAACCATGGGACCTATGTTTCTTTGGGCCTGGCTTACTTCACTTAATATAATTTTTTCCAAGTCTTTCCATTTCCTAACATAACCTGAAAAAGGAAATAAAAGCAGAACTTAGGAAGTAGAAAAACCTCCCATGCTCCTGGATTGGAAGGATCAACATTGTGAAAACGGTGATACTACCAAAGGCTATTTACAAATTCAATGCGATACCTATCAATATTCCAACCTCATTCTTCAAGGAAATAAAGGCAATCCAAATATTCATATGGAACAATAAAACACCCCGAAAACAAAAATGATCCTTAACAGAAACAACAATGCTGGAGGAATATCAACACCAAATATCAAACTCTACTACAAAGCCATACTAATCAAAACAGCTTGGTACTGGGACAAGAACAGACCTGAGGACCAACAGAATAGAACTGAAAACCCAGAAATGAATCCACAGACGTACAGCCACCTAATCTTTGATGAGGGAGCTAAAAAAAATAGAATGGAAGAAAGACAGCCTCTTCAGTAAATGGTGCTGGCAAAATTGGTCAATCACCTGTAGAAAACTAAAGCTAGATCCTTATACATCACCATGCACCAGAATCAATCCCAAATTGATCAAAGACCTCAAGGTAAAAGCAGATAGATACCCTGAAAACATTACAGGATGGAATAGGAGAAACCCTAGGTCTCCTTGGCACAGGCCAAAATTTTCTTAATACAGGATCAGAAACACAACAAATCAAAGAAAAGTTGGACAAATGGGATTGCATGAAGCTGCAGGGCTTCTTCATGGCAAAGGACATAGCAAGCAAGGTCAACAGAAAGCCCACAGATGGGGCTGGGAAGGTGGCTCAGTGGTAGAGCGCTTGCCTTGCATGCATGAGGCCCTGGGTTCGATTCCTCAGCACCACATAAGCAAAAAGAAAAAAGCCGAAGTGGCGCTGTGGCTCAAGTGGTAGAGCGCTAGCCTTGAGCTGAAGAGCTGAGGGACAGTGCCCAGGCCCAGAGTTCAGGCCCCACGACCGGACCACCCCCCCCCCCCCAGAAAAAGAAAGCCCATAGATTGGGAGATGATCTTCACTAGCCTTACAACGGAGAAGGTTCTCACAACTAAAATATACTTGGAACTCAAAATATTAAATCCCCCAACAACAAATCCTCAAAGAAACAACTGCCTGATAAATAAATGGGCTAAAGACTTAAAGAGAAACTTCTCTGAAGAGGAAATAAGAATGGCCAATAGATACATAAGAAATGCTCAACCTCTCTAGCCATAAAAGAAATGCAAATCAAAACAACATTTAGATTCCATGTCACCCCAGTTAGAATGGCTATAATCAAGAACTCTAATAACAACAGATGCTGGAGGGGATGTGGACAGAAGGGAACCCTATAGCATTGTTGGTGGGAGTGTAAACTTGTTTGGAAAGCAGTATGGAGGTTCCTCAAAAGGCTTCACATAGAGCTCACCTATGACTCAGCAATCCCACTTTTGGGCATTTACCCAAATGATCACAAAGAAGGCTACCAGCACAACTGTGTTTATTGCAGCATTATTTTCCATAGCTAAGGTATGGAACCAGCCCAGATGCCCCTCAGTAGATGAATGGATCAAGAAAATGTGATATATATATATATATATATATATATATATGAATTCTATGCCTCTACCAGAAAGAATGACATTGCCCCATTTGTTAGAAAATATTTTTTTAAGAATTTGTGATCCAGTTAAGAGTGCAGCAATAGAGAGAATTCAACAGTAACTTTTCTTTTTCTTTTGGCAAGTCCTGGGAGTTTCAGTTCTGGATCTATCCCTCTATCACTTGAGTTACACCTTCACTTCTGGCTTTTTTGGTAGTTAATTAAATAAAAGTGCTACAAACTTTCCTGCCCCGGTTGGCCTCAATCCTCAATCTTAAAATGCCAGTCTCCTGTTTAGTGAGCTATGGTGCCCAGTGTGTTTTAAATGTTATGAAAACATACTTGAGATCATGTTGCTGACCAGTTGATGCCATTGTCTCCCTACATCCACCTCAAATCACATGAGACAAAGCATGTCCACCCAGTGAACCTGAGCCGAGAAAGAAAGAAAAGAGGCCAACTTAATAAGTAAATGAGTCGTTTAAGTGAAATGAAAGCTATCACCATGTCAAGCTTGGCTCAGATGAAAGTTTCTTAGAAAACCAGAATGTCATATTGCACAAAGAATATGATCTATGAATCTCAGAAATTCTTAATGTCACAACAGGCAGTGATATGTTCATATTTAAAGTGGCTATATCATCCATTTAATTAATGTTTTAATTGAATTGTGTTAATTTTGCTAGCTTGCTCTTATGTAATTTCCAAGTATACTAGGTTTAATAATTGCTTTCAAGCTATAAACAGAGGCACTTATACCTTATTATATTATTGTATATACTTAAGGACCCTTTAATAAAAATACCCAAATCAAGAGTGGCTGTCTGAGTAAACAAAGGCTGAGTATTGGTGGCTCATACCTGTAAACCTAGCAACACAGGAGACTGAGATCTGAGGAATGTGGCTCCAAGCCAGCCCAGGAAGAAAAGTTCATGAAATGGTTATCTCCGATTACCATGAAAAAAAACAAAACAAACAACAATAACAACAAAAAAAACCCAAATAGATGTGATGCTGTGGCTCAAATGTCAGCCTTGGGCAAAAAAGCTAAGGGACAGTGCCAGGTCCTGAATTTATGCCCTAGTACTTGTACAAAAAAAAGTAAACAATGACACACATATATAATAGCATTCTGTATGTGTGTATGCAAATGATATATGTTGATGTATATTATGTATTTTTTTCTTTTTCTCTTTTTTCTCTCCCTTCCTTTCTTTCCTTCTTTTGCTGATACCTGCTTGTAAATCCATGAGCTCATACTGGCTTAGGCGAATGCTCTACCCTTTTAGCTAAGTCCTAACCCTCTTCTTTTCTTTTCTTTTTCTGTTTTTTTTTTAAATTTTGTCTTTTGAGGTAAGATGGGCCTTGAACCTGTGTTAATCACTGTCCACCAACTCCCAAGCAGCTGGAATCATAGGCATATACCACCATACCCGTACCCAGCTTTTTTATTTCCTTTTAGAGGTATCCATATCAGGGAATCTCAACCTTAGCAGAACAGATATTTCCTTTAATAGATAATTATTTGCTGCAAGAGATTTCAGTGTACAAATATATTGCCAGTAGCTGTCCCTAAACTGAAATTGGGAAAAACAAAATGTCTCTAGCTTGTGCCAAATGTCCTGCAGGTATCAAAATTTCCCTGTTCAGAATTACTGCTCAATGTGTTAGTCAAATAGGACAGCCGCACATGTGCACTTGTGTTTGGAGGGGGCCTTGCTGGCTCTGGAGTTTGAATGTATGGCCTGGATACTATCTAGACTTGTTGCTCAAAGTTGGCAGTCTCCCACTTAAGCCACAGCTCCACTTTCACCTTTTTGCTATTTAACTGGACATAAGAGTAGACTTTTCCTTCCTAGGCTAGCTTTGACTTATGATCCTTAGATTGAGATTTGAATCCTAAATAGCTAGGATTACAAGCATAAGCCATGAGCACCTGTATTCCTTAGTCTTTCTTTACTTATTTTTTTATGACTAAAGACAGCCTATGAAGATAGAATGAAGAAACCTGTTGAAATTGAGTTTGGGGAAGGAAAGAAAGGGAAGTTACAGAGAGGGTGAGATTGATTGGGGTCCACTGTAAACATATCTACCTGTGTATAACTAATATACACTAATAAAAATGGTGATAGGTAGATAGATGCAAAGATCAAAAGCAGCTGTGGTGAAGCATGCCTCTTATTCTAGACCTGTGTGTCAAATTCTGAGGTTTAGATTCCATGTATGCATTGCTGGAAGGAAGGCCACAGAGGGATGGAGATTTCTCTGTGTAGCATACCAGGGAGACTCAATAGTCACTCCTCCTCCTCTGTTAATCCTACTTTCATTAAGTAGGTAAAATGGTACCAGGCAGGCTTTTCCATGGGAAAGTGATTGTTTTTCCCCTTGTGATGAAAAAGTGGCTTCTATGAAGATTCCTAGAGATAAAGAACACTTCCTAGTTCTCATCAAAATGAGGAATGTCCCTCAAGGTGGGACATCCATGGACAATTCTTGCCTAGCTCAACTGTTATGGATACTAAAGAGTGACTTTTTAAATTCCAACATTCTTCTCACTGTTACTGTTTTTCATTACAGTTGAAGAAATAGTTTTTCTTGTCTTTCTTTTATTTAGTTGCTCAATTTTTCAAGAAGAGATCATAGATTTATTTTATGGGTTAAAAAGCATCACTAATGCTGGGCACAGGTGGCTCACACTTAATTTTTTTTTCTTTTTTATTTAGGAGGTAGAGGTCTGATGATTGTGACTTGAAGGCAACATGGGGAGGGAACCTATGAGATTCTCACCTCCAGTTGATCACCAGAATGCTAGAATGAACCTGTGGCCCCAGCGGTAGAATACCACTCTTGAGCATAAAAACTAAGGGACAGAACACAGGTCCTAAATTCAAGCCCCAGTACCAGCACAAGAAGAAAAAAAATCACTAAAATTTGGATATTGATGCCAGATATTCTAGACAGAGTTTCATGTAAATGATCAGTAAGGACTAGTTTCTATGCCTCTGTTTTAGTAGAGGAAATCAGCTAATTTTGCAGCAATATCTGGGAATTAGGGAAATTAAGCAGACTTGAAAAGTAGGGGCCAAGTTGTAGCTCACTAATTCACTAAAGTCACTTCCTCCTTGGAATCTGGGAGCATTTATTGTTTTTCATTAGGTTGAGTATGCCAATGACTCTAAAGCTGGGGGAAAATGTCTCTTAATGAGTTTCAGTATTTTAATGTACTGCAGTCCCCAATTGTATGAATTTAAGAAGCTTAGCAATTCGGTATCTCCTGAATAATAGCATTTATTTATACTCTAAATACTCACAGGGAAGTCTGAATAGCACTGCAGTTTCTTTGCTGAAGTAGCTCTGATGGACTAATTGGCTTGAACACTGGAATTACTCCTTAAAAATTATACCCACACAGTTTTGATTAATGACCCTAGAAATAAATCATTCATTTTTAAGCTCATAAATAATAGGAATACTTTTGAGTTTCCTACCCTAGAACATAGTTCTAGAGTTTCTTTACTAATATAGCAGCAATGTTTTTAAAGATCTCATCAGCAATTTAGTAAACTTTCCTCCACAAAATTTAACATATCTAGAAAGTGTGAACTTCTGAGGAATACAATGGGACAAATCCTAAGAACTGACATTGTGCTTTTATGAACTTGACTGTCATTTACTTGGTAGCTGTCCTATTACAATGTCTGCCATTTCTTTATGTAGTGAGAATTATTAAACTAAAATAAGCTACTCAGCTTCTCCTATGTCTCTGACACTCCAATCAAATCTTAATATAGTATATCATTGAATTCCCACCATAACATTCTGAGGTTTGTTAGTATCTCCATTTTTATAGCTCAGGAAACTTCCTTAGAAGTGTTAATATCTAGCTAATATCATAGGACTGATTAATGTTAGGGTTGTAATAGTTGTAAGTCGATTCTACACAACACTGTTAGAAAACTGAGCCATGAGAGCAGGAGAAGAAAGAGCAGAAAAACAATACTAATGGTAAGAAATGAGAGGTGAGCCAGGGTGACCAATTTGAGCTCAAGCAGACCTGCTGGGCTGCTCCAAGTAGGAATGGAGCCAGCAGCCAGCCATTAAACAAAAGTTTAGGGGGCAGACACATAGGTCACATGGGCAGTCATATGGGTCACATTACATAGACTACAGGGATGTGGGTGCAGGGTCAATTCCAAGAAGAGGTGTTATGAAGGTGTTAAGTGGACTACAGGAACTGGCAGGAGAGTCACATTCCAAGATAGAGTATAAGGAGACTGTTGCAACTGGGGCAGGAATTTGTAGGCCACACCAGGAAAACTATACAAAAATTGGGGTAATAATAAAAACTTAACATATTTTTTTTAACAGGTAGAGACATAGGGCAGGGCCTTAATTGGCTAGCTGACAATAAGACCTTAGACTACCAACTCAGATCAACCCTAAGGGAGAGCTGAAGAGGGACTAAAGAGCTGACCGGAGCAGAGCCAGGAGACAAGACACAGCACAAGTTCTGGTGTAATGGCATCTGAGCTGGTCTGACCCTATAATCAGTTCTACTCTGGGGGCAGGGTCCCAGGAAACTCAAGAGTCTCCCAAGTTCAAGGCATGGGACTGACAGGTCCTGTAACCTATCATCCAAGTCCCTGCCCATGCCTGGAGGAATTCAGACATACCTATCACCTGGGAGGTAGAACTTCCCTGGAGGCAACAACAAGATACATGGGTCTAAACAACATGGCTTACCTGCAATTCAGAAAATGGTTTGTTTCACCTCTAGGCCTTGGAAGCTGGTTAGCCAGCCCCCATTACCTGGTTAGGCGCTGTGATGGCTGTGACAACAAGGTGACTTACTTACACCTAGTCTTTCCCTTACTTCATAATGTTACATTCCATCCACATATCATAGCTGCCCAATGTTTCCTGGAGGATTATGAATGGAAAAGGTGGGTGGAGTTTTGTTAATTTACTTTTGTGCTGTGAAGTAGGGAGACCAGGTCTGGCCAGCATCAAATTGGCCACATGGTGTATGGTAGTATGGCATCTTGTCTTCATTATGGGGGAAGAGGAAGTCCTGTCTCCCAGGTGATGGGCAGGCCTAAATTCCTAGAGGAAGGGAAGTCCCACCCCCAGGTCATGGGCATGCCTGAGTCCCTGAAGGCACCATTATGCCATGCCATGTGTCTCCATGTTCCTGTCCTGTCTCTCTCCTGGCTCTTCTCTGGTCACCATGTTCTGTTTGTTGGTGGTGTTTTTGTTCTTTCTTTCTTCTCTGGCCTGTTACCTGTGTTAAGTGTATTTGCGGGCTGCAGGCCTTTCTAACAATTGACTGCTTGCAATAAAGACTCAAAGATTCAATCTCTCAAAATGTGGTTTCTTTGAATTCTCACCTTACAACAATGGTTCTGGGGCTGAACTCAGGGCCTTGTGGTATCACTTGGCTATTTTGCTAAAGGCTGTTGCTCTACCCCTAGAGTCACTTAGACCTCTTTGCTAATTAATAGGAGATAAGAGCCTCTTTATAATATGAAATACACATGAGCCAGGTAGGTGTCTTTTGTGTATCCCAACATTAAATCTTGTGCATAAATGCCCAACAATGATATTGCTTTTAATTTTTTGAGGAATCTCCATACTGACTTCCATAAGGATCGCACTAATTTACATTCCATCCAACAGTGTATTAAAGTTCCTTCCTCCTCATCCATATCCTTGCCAACATTTATTGCTCATATAGTTGATGATGGCAGTGATGAAACTTCAATGTTTTGATATACATTTCCTTTATGGCTAAGGATATTAAACATTTTCATATATTTATTTACCATTTGTACCTCTTTATCAGAGAAGTGTGTGCTAGCTTTTTTGCTCATTTACTAATTGGGCTACTGATTCTTTGGAGGTTAAGTTTTTATAGCTCTTTGTCTATTTTTGTTATTAGACCCTTCTCAGACAAAGCTCCTCTCACATTCTGTAGGCTTTCAAGTTTAGTGACTGTAACTTTCACTGTGCAGAAGAAGCTTTTTAGCTTGGTGCAATCCTATTTGCCATTTCTTTCTTGTATTTGCTGAGCCCTTGGAATTAAGAATAGGAAACATTTGCTGAACCCAGGATCCAGAGGGCAAGGCCATATGTCTTTATATTATTCCAATATGTTACAATAAAACAATGAGGAGATCTCAATATTTTGCAGTATTAACTTGTCATTTTCTCACAAAAGAAGCCATCACATCAAGACTGGTGGTATTGAGCAAGAAATCATAAAGTGCTTGCGGAAGGAGAAGGATAGACTCAGAAACATAGTCTCTGTCTGTCCACCATCCTAGAAAATTCTGGGCCAGCTCTGCAGATTAGAAAGACTGTTCAACAGCAGCTGTTCATCTCCATTGGGGATGCTCCATGATGGAGAAAGAAAAGCCAGCCTCATCCTGAAAGACCTGCACATGGGCTGCCAGCAGCACCACCATATTTCATAATGAGCCTCTGTTGTTTGTTCTCTGAATCAACCCCTCATTATACCTGAGGACACAAACTCCAGCTGTCTATTCTGTGTTTCTATTCAATTTGATCATTTAAAGTTTCTTAGAGACTTGTTCTTACTGGCTTATATTTTAGGGAAAATGTTCTTATTGGCTCTTATCATTTTAAGGAAATTGTTCTTGGATTGTTTGTGGGCTTTTATGCTTCTTTTGGGGGATTTTTGTTTGTTTCTTTGCTTGCTTGTTTGCTTTGCTGGTACTGAGTCTTGAGCTCTGGAATTCATGCCTTTGATGGGGTTTCTTGCTCAGCTGGAACCCTACACTTTACACATTCTTTCCATGTGGAATTTTGCTGGTTAATTGCAGATGAAAACTCAGACCTTTTTTTGTCTGGACTGGCCTTTTAACTTGACCTTCCAGATCTCAGCCTCCTCAGTAACTAAGATTACAGGTGTGAGCCATTGGTGCCTAGCTCTTATAGATGTTTTGGCAGAAAAATTGGTAATCATCTTTTTCCAACTCCATCACTTTGTGGGACTAGAGGAAAGAAATTGGCTCTGTCTCCTGGTAGATGAAAAGGACAGTCACAGATCACTTTGCACTGGGCATTATTTAGGTTAGACTATTTCTATCTTCACTTTGTTTTCCAGGAATCTTAGAGGAAGGCTGCACAACCCATATTACATGGGCAAAGATGGTAGTTTTTGTACCCAAAGAATTCAGGAAATCTAATGTAAAGGTTAGAGCTGAATTCACATTCATTATTTTCTTGAATCTATGAATTTAATAAAGTTAACCCATGACATTAGTAAGGATTTTTCAGAGAAACTAAACAAACAGAATCCATATGTCTCTTTATCCCCCAGTTTACTATACAGAATGAAACTGTTTTTGAGAGCTTCTTTCAGTTAGAACGCTTAAGCTACTTTGACATCCTTTCTGGTCAAGGAAGAAGATTGACCCAGAAAGGTCATCTTGTATATTTTACTCAGCTTTTCAAATGATTGAAGATCTCCCACTCACATTAGGGAAGGTAAGCTGCCACACTTTATCCATTTGAATGTTAAATTTGCTCAAAAACACCCTCACAAAATCACTTAGAATAATGTGTGAACATATGTCTGGGACCAAGTGAAATTGATGCATAAGGTTAAGTATTACACATACATAGTTTCCTGAAGCAAGTGTGGCCCAAGGAACAAGTTTCTTCCATGACTCTGATAGAGACAGAGAATCTCATCGCAAGCACTGGGACACAATGAAGACATCTTTCCATAAAATTACAGTTCAGCAAGTTTCAAACTATCTGATGCCTATTGACATACATTGCTGAGATTCAACTGTTTTCAGAGTGAGAGAAAATTTAATTTGAAAATTGCTATAGTATTTAAAATAGACAGTTCCCTTAAAAACAATTACTCCTTTGTGCCCCACTGATTTCCTTTTCTGCAAGTGAGACCCATTGAAGAGCAATGTTTACAGAAAGCATTAAGTCCTGGAAGGAAGAACACTCAAACAAAAGTCAAGCTATTGCTTAAGATATTGCATACTCACTTAGAAACCATGTGTTCTTTTAAGATATCAGAACCAGGCTTCTCATTTGTAAAGTTCAGGTGATAAAATGTCCCTTTGTATATGATATAACAGTACTAAAATGGTCACGAAAACACAGTGATTCAGTAAAACCAGATATTGTAAATCTCTGCTATGTGTATAGTAATATTACCGTCAGTCTGTATGAATGTCCCAGTCAATGTGGTTATCTGGTTAAAATTAAATTTAAATTAAATTAAAAAACCCACAAATTTCCCCTTACACAAGCAATGCTGTCTTCTTATTATTGTAAAGAAAACAGCCCCAAACTTAGTAGACTACTGTGTTCCTGTTTTGTTTCAGTAATAAAGTGATAATAATGTCTCTCAAACAATAAGAACAAAGATTGAGCTAATGGTCGACTAGGCCATAACTGTGATGTGAATCTGTTTTAACTATTTCACAGCCTTATCCTACTCTTTGCCCTCAATTCTCCCTATGTAACTCAAAGCCAATATCTGTACATCTAAAGATGGCTGCAGATGTATTGAAGTGCTGTTTTCCCATGGCTGCCATGTAATAAAGCTTTCTCTTGCCTTCACCATATCTCTTTATTTGGCATATGCAGGTGAGTGGCCAAACTGAACTTACATCTGGGGCTAAAACCCCAGTTTTAATCACAGGAAAAATTATTTTGATATCTTTGTTCCTATGCATAATAGGGAGCATACTCTTTTAACAACTTTTTTGTGAGTTTTGACAAAATGAAATGATGTATCATGAAGTCCCTACACAGACAAAAAAAGACATAGAAATGGAACAAAAAAAATGGACACTAGTAACAGGAATGACAAAATGATCTGGATGCGTGAATTGTAGTAACAGACTTTTACAAACTGTATCCAAAGTGGCTAAATAGAATCCAAGCTAAGAATTTAAAACTCCTGTTTTCATCTGTAACTCAAAGTAATGGATGAATGACCAAAGAAATTCAATCAAGAAATTTGGAGATGTTCATCTTTGTACTAAAACTACATTGAACTCAAACTTCTATTTACTAATTATTTAATTTTAAAAATAAAGGTAGTGTCATAAATTTGTTATATCATTAGACCTACTATTAAAAGACACCGGTTCTATTTCTAGATTTTGCTAACTAGTTGAGTACGCTTCACTAAGTCACCATATCACCAACATTTTTTCTGTATTTATTAAACAATTTAGTTAGTCAAGACATCCCCTATGTTCATTGGAAGCCACTTGCTCTTCAAAACTTTGAGAAAGTTTTTCAAGTTTTTTTTAAGATTATCATTCTTTCTTGCATGAGAAATTTTTCCAAGAAAGACAACTCTTAGCACCAATCAACTTTTTGAGAATGACCATCAATTTAAGATGTTTGATGTATAAATAAAATTGGAAATAGAAACATAAATGTAGATAGTATTCAAAAGTTCTTTCTGTGCTGAGCTTAATTCTCTTGTCATCCAACATATTCTAGATGAATGCATTTCAAAGAGCAGAATTACTTAATGAATAACACTGCCCAAAGCCATATTCTTCCTGCGCATACAAATGAAGGTACCACTCCATCCAATATTCTATTGTCTCTGTGAATACAAATTAAGGAGTTGGCCTTGTTTGAATTTGGATTCATAAAATAGTCTGCTGGGCCATCCCTGGTGTGTTAGGCTCTGCATATTTATGGTGCATTATTTTGAGTGCCTGCAATGTATTCAACATTGGGAATTTGGGGAAGGAGTTTGAATTAGGATAAACTGGCACAGTGCTGCCTAGAGAAAATGGAAAACTGTAACATCAAGGACAGGAGTGGGGTGTATGTGCAAAGGACTTGGAACTTTGAATAAACTGTCAATGAAAATGGATGAGGGGTTCCCACAGCTTCTGTGTCCATACAAAACCAAAGGAAAAGGGAGGAGAACAGAAAAGGAATAGGCCAGACTCCATCTTTAACAGGCTAGGACTGCTTATTGAGGGGCACAGACCTTCCCAAGAGTTTGGAGGTTGTGTGAGGTACTGGAGTTTGGGGTGGGCTTATATCGGTCTTAACAAGGAAGCAGAAAATAAAAAAAAAATTGGCTATGGTCTTTTGGAGGCCAAGGGTGGTATCCTTGCTCAGAGTGGAATGCTCTACCTGGGGTTAGGGGCTATTTTCTCTTAGGGGGCCAAGATTGGAATGACCTTTCTCTGGACAAGCACTGGAGCAGTGCTTTGGTTGAGCTGAAGGAATAAGACAGGAGTTGATCATTCATATAGGGTCTTTGGATACATAAAAATGATTGGGGATGAGAGAGGAGCAACATGGAGTTATGAGTACAAAGAAGATTCCCATCATTTGAAACCCTGAAGCAGTATAAAAAGTTGAGGGACATGGTGGTATTTTCTGGCTACTTCCTGCGGACATGTAACCTTAAGGAGTCAATGGACTTGGGTCTTCAGAGTCCAGGTATGCGCTGGGCAGGGCAGGGCAGTATAAGCAAAGCCTCTAGTTGTCTTGATGGCCTTAACTTGCTCCCAGGTGGTGTTCTTAGTAAGGGTTATTGTCCTGTTAAAGAGAAACTTTTGGAAAGGGTGAGATCAGGCAAAAGGCTGACAAGGTGGCAGGACTAGTTGATATGAATGACACAGGAAAACCCACTATGGGCACAAGCTAGAAAAGTTCCATTTGGCCCATGAGCCCATTACCAGTCAAAATGTTTTACCAGAAGCTAGGGCTGGATTGGAATGGTTAAGGGCCTGGTAAGAGGCCTTGATCTTTTCCTAACAAAGGCAAGAATGGATATTAAATGGGCATGCTTATTAACTTTTTTCTTTTGTTTTACTGGCTCTGGTTATATTTGAAAGAGCAACTCCATTTCAGATGTGTCACCATCCACTCTTACTCCTAGGTCTAGGCTCTTCTCACTTGGCATCACTTTCCACAAGGTTTACACTCAAGGCATTGTCCCTGAGCACTTTGCCCAAGGCTGGTACTCTACCACTTTGTGCCACATCACCACTTCCAGAATTTGCCACAGCACCACTTTCAGAATTTTGCTGGTTATTTAGAGATGAGAATCTCTTGAGCCATGTTTCCAGCCTGGCTCTTTGCTGGTTGATTGGGAGATGGAGTCTCAAGAATTTTTCTCTCAGGCTGACTTAACTGCAATCTTCAGATCAGATGAGTCTTTACCACAAAACCATTTTTATTTATAGTTAAAGCAACAAGGAGATCAAATAGAAATATTTATTCTTAATTGCACATAGCACTTTAGGATACTAATTGAGGTTAAGGCATTGTAGGTGTCACTAGGTCTTTGTAATTACAACAAAGAATGCAGGAGTTGGTGTCCTTTTAGCTCTGTAACCAAGGCAGCTTACATATTAAACAGGGAAAATGGCATTTGAGTTAAAAGGTGTCCATTTGAAGGACTTTGATATAAACAAACACTTAAGTGAACTTTGGTTTACACAAGCAATTTTTTATAGATGGACATAAAAATGGGATGCTGGTTTTATATCAGTATATTAATCCTAACCTTATTTAAATCATATCCAACTTAATTACATACCAACTTTACCCATAGGCTCTATCTTTTAAGACATACTCATACCATCTGCTACATACTTGAACCTTTTGGGGTTTGTAAAACAATTTTTATTTTTTAAATCTTTTTTTTAAGCTGAGGAAATCTTTTTTTTTAATTTCTGTTTTGAATTAATTCTTTGAACTTAAATAACATTTTTAGTATAATGTCATAACTCTTAGACAAATTTATTTGCAGCCAAACTGCTTCTCTGCAGTTTGAGTTTAATACTGCCCTCTTTCTTTCCTTTGGCCTGTGGGACTAGATTATTTAGAAATGGCTCAAGGAAATTTACTGAGACTCCACCCAGGCTGCAGGGGCAAAACGGTTAGATTTTAAGCTTATACCACAGCTGGGTAAGATCAGGACTATGTCTCATTCTTTTTGCTACTTCCATTGATAAAGATTTTTCCCTTTAACAAGCAGTACATTTCATAATTAACTCCTTTGAAACAAGATTTACAATTGTAGTCAAGGAACAAATAATTTCAGGAAATACCAGTACCAAATATAGAAAGATTATGTTTTAAACTATGATGGCAGTTTTTATGTATTACAATGAGATTACTTTGAATATATTTATACACAAACACACATACACTTTGCACAAAAATTTTAAAGCAAGCTTAAGTTTTAAGAAAATGAAAATTGGCCTTAAGTTTAGAACCATGTGGTCAATGCTAGAAACACCAAACAAAATAACCAGAATAGAAAATCCTTCAAGATAATTTTGGTAAAGCTTAGAGGGAAAGTAGAGGTCACATGAAATTCCACCATCTAGCCTGCGTCTCTTCCAAGGTGGGTATCAATCTCCAGGACCTGGACAGAATTGCAGGAGGAAGGAGTTACTCCAGGGTGCCTATAACAACCTCATACAAAAGTTTTGCCTTAAGGAAGAAATTAAGAATTGAGATTTTGAAGTGAGTAGACTCTGGAAAAGGAATGGATTAGTATCAAGTCCCAAAGACAAAATTTGTTTTGGGTATGCTATCCCATGCTTGGAGCAGACAGATAGTTTTTATTTGAAGAACAAGGACTGGCTGCAGTGAGGAGGAATGTAGTTCTAAGCGTGAAGATGGAGGAAAGATTTGTGTTTATGGAACTGCTGTTCCAGGATGGTTAGCCTTTAAGAGGGAATCTAGAGGGGGTCTCTGGGGCCCTGCGTATGTCTTACTCTCAAGAGCAAAAATCCAAGATCTGTCAGTGGGAATGGAGGCCATGTAATGTAAATGATCTCCTGTCTGGAGGTCATCACAAAGATAGAGGCAGGGAAGCAGAGACAGATCGAGAGAAAAAGGGGGATAGATAGAGTTTGCTACAAGACAAAAAGTTACCTGTCTAGAGGAGATGGTTGTGAGGGTTATGGCAGAGAAGGACTTGGTGATCAGGGCAGGAGAATGGGTTGGGAGGGCTTCTGGAGCAGAGGTCAGAGAAAAACTTGGGTGGATAGAACAGGATAAATAGACTAGACGGGAGTCACTGGAGTGAAAGTAGAGGAGGACTTGGATGTAGGGTAAAGTAAGGAGATCACGTCTGGCTGGTGCCAAAATTGCCACATGGTAGATGGTAGAGTCTGTCATCTTTTCTTCATGATGGGGAAAGGAAATGTTCCTGTCTCATGATGGATATGCCCAGATCTCTGGAGGCAGGAGCAGGTTTTTGGCTGATAGGTGACTGAACCAGTCAGTCCAGTGCCTGGGACTGGGAATTTCCTATGGACCTGCCCCCTGCACTGACCTTATTTAGACTGGGACCAGCACAGGAGCCATTATGCCATGCCATGCGTGTCTCCTTGATCCTTTCCTGTGTCCTGTCTTCTGGCTCGTCTCAGGTCATCATAGCATCCCAATTCAACTCTCTATCAGAGCTGAATTGATTTGTTGGTATTTTGTTTATTCTTTCTTTCCTCTCTGGCCTGTTTCCTAACCATATTATATGTATTTGGGATCAACTGGCTGTCTGTGGGCTGCTAACTGTACAATAAAGACTCCAATATTCCGTCTTCCAAAATATGACTTCTGTGATAATTTATATTACAACAAGGGGACCTCAGACCCCTTGCTGTGTCATCGGAGAATTGTTTAAATCAGTAAGAGTAATATTGAAGATTCTAAACTCAGGCCAACGTTAGCCATTGTTTACATGATAGTGAGGTCATATTCAGTAGACAAGCCAGTTTTGTGTTTTCTTTTTTTAAAACTGGGATTCTTAAGATTAGACTGGGGACAAGCTAATGGGATATCTCTGGGAGATAATTTGAAAAATTTGGTAGAACTACAGGGCCTGTCCTACTGTTCCTAGGACTTTGGAAAGGCAAACATATGAATCCATATAATTAAGACAAGGCATTCCCAAAGGTTCTAATTAAAAGGTGTCAGAGGGTTAGCAATGCATGGGAGACTCCTGATGTCTCTGGGGACCCCACAGACAGGAGGAGAGGGACTCTTAGAGTCCCCAGGTCTGTGTTGGGGTACCATATCCTTCATGAACTGCTCTGGTTACCTTGTTCTGCTTTTGAATGGTGGGTGGAGTCGGTCATCAAACACCAAAGAGCCTCCTGCCTAGAGTTCAATTGAATGGGGACAGGGTGAGGGAGAGAGCATAGGGGATAAGATAAGGTCTTCTCTGGGTTTATGCAGGAGGCCAATAATACCTCAGGCCACAGGAGGTGCCTGTCCATGAGGCAGGCACTGCTTACATAGGCAAAGACCACAGGGTTGTTTCCGGTGGCCGTTTAGCCTAAAGTAAGCTCGAAGGACCCCGCACTTCCAATGGAGAAAAGCCTCAGAAAGAGACGGTAAAAGGCTGGTAAGAGGCAGCCAAGAGGCTAGTGGAGGGGAACCAGTTACTCCTGGCACTTCTCCTCTCCCATGTCTTTGGCACCATATGTTAGGAAAATGAAGAGAACAGAAAAGGAATAGGCCAGACTTGCTCTTACTCTTTGTTGCCAGTGAGGGACACAGACCTTCCCATGGGTTTGGAGGTTGTGGGAGGGACTGGATTTTGGGGTGGGCTTATACAGGTCTTAACAAGGAAGCAGAAAATGAAAAAGTGGGCTATGGTCTCTTAGAGGCCAAGGGTGGTATTTTTGGCCAGGCCCAGAGTGGAATGCTCCACACGGGGTGAGGGGCTGTTGTCTCCTGGGAGCCAAGGTCAGAATGATCTTCCTGTAGACAAGCACTTGAGCAAACTACGGGTGCTTTGCTTAACCTGGGGGCATAAGGCAGGAGTCAATCCTTAAAAGGGTGCTTGATATCAACAGTCAAAGCATTTCAAGTTGTCTCACAAAAACAAGGAGAGTCTCAGAAAGTAAAAGTGTGTAGGGAAAGAGAAACATATAAAATGGGAGATAAAACTTCCAAATGGCAGCTGTTACCTGCCTTTATTCCTTCTGAGCTGGACGAATACAACTGGTGGTCTACCAGCTCCCAATCCTTAAGACAATGCTTCTAGGTAGGTAAGATGAGTGTTAAAATACAGAAATGTCTCTGGGTCTTCCCAAAACATAGAAATAAGAGGTAAGCTTTAGAACTTCCTGCCCTCTGGTAAGTTTCACCTTATCATCGCTATCCTAGAGTTGCCAAATTCTACATTTTAAAGGACAGTGTTAGCCCAATGAGCTCCCTTCCCATAGCTTAGTATGTTCCTTCCCCTCTCCACAGCTTAGCATGCTCCCTTCCTAGGCAACACTAGGCCCATTTAGTAAAGGCAGTAAATAATCAGCCTCCAACCCCCTTTACCTTAGGATAGCACTCCTTTGGGGCAGCTACCGCCATATAAGGCAGCAAGAGCCCCTTAGAGTGACCTTCAGGTCTGGGCAGCTGCAGGACCTCTTATCTACTATTTGGGCAGCAGCCATAAACCCTATTCTGCCATGATGAAGCCCCTGGTCCTCATATCCATGCCAGGTTCTCTACCTCCTAGCCCCTTCTAGACCCTACTAAACCTCCTAGATTATATAGGTCACCACAGACAGTAGCCAGAGCTTCTTCTCACTGCTCCCTTGTGAGAAGGAGTCTTGCCAGCCCCTTTCCTGGCAATAAACCTTTCTTTGTTCTCTGTACCTAGATGTCTGTGTGGTTTTCTGGCAAAGTCCAAATAATCTAACAGAGAAGGTAGTTTTCAATAGAGTACACCGTTTAGATCTCTCAAGCCTTGTAACTTAGCATTTAAATGGATGGAAGGTTAACTGCTTTGGGAGTTGCTTCCTAGTTCCATCTTCTGTGCCTGGCACTTTTAATATTTATTAAAAATAATATAACTTTTCTATCTCTACACTTATCTCTCCTGCTTCAAAACTCCAGCATATTCAAAAGCTGGCTAGGTGCTGTCATTCATTGATAAGTTCTAAGTTAGTTACTGAAGGAAGTCTCAAGTTCTCAGGCATGTATTTCTAGATGTATTTTCCCATGGAAGATGAGTAGATCTACATGGCATATAGGTCATAAACAATTACTTCAGTTTTAAAAATCAATCTGATTCTTCCCAGTTTGAAACAGAGCTGAACACAACACCTCAGCGTGGTGCTCATGTGCACCTAACATTTCTCTTAATTATGAACCCCGTTGCAAAAAAGAAAGAAAGAACCAAGAGTGTCAAAACCTCTGCAAACAGTATGTAACTACAATTGAGTAACATTCATGTTCCATGTTCATATGGTAACTTCTTTATGGACTAACACTGACTTACTGACTTCTTACTTCTACTTCTGGTAGAAATATAAAAGTATGATTTTTCAATGAGTTTATTTGAGCCCTAAAGGTATGTTGACTCATAGCAAACTTTTAAATAAACAGTACATGACAGACAGAATTTTCTATGATCTGATATGCAAATATTGAAGAGTGCAACAACACTGGGCTGCCTTGGAAGCTGAGAACTGGGTTGCAAAATCTGATTCTAACTGTCACTAATTATCAGATTGTCCTGGGGCCAGTTGATGAACCTTTCATGTCCCCATTTCCTCATTATCCAATAAGTATAATGATATTTGCCAAACTACCTTTGCAGTAATGATGTGAAGATTAAAATTAAGTGACGGATTGTTAAATTGAAAGTTTTATATGCATAAGGTTCATTATTATGTTTTTGGAAATATTACTTTTTATTTCTTTTTCACCAGCTGGGGGAAGGAGAGAGACATAAAGAAAGAAAAAAGAAAGGAAGGAAGGAATGAAGGAATGAAGGGAGGAAGGGAGGGAAGGAAGAAAAAAAGAAAAGAAAGAAAAAAGATGAGAAAGGGAACTTTTTAGCCATTTAAGAAAAGATAATCAAAATTTTATTTTCTGCGATGATCATGTCATTTATTGATGGTAATTGTAGTATATGTAGTTGTGTGTGTGTATGTGTGTGTGTGTGTGTGTGTGTGTGTATGTGTGTGTGTGTGTGAGTGTGTATGTATGTGTAGTAGAAAGGGAAATGGACTTTGGTTGTGCATTTACTACATAAAACTGTATTGCTAAAAAATTAAAGAGATTGGGCTGGGAAGGTGGCTCAGTGGTAGAGCGCTTGCCTTGCATGCATGAGGCCCTGGGTTCAATTCCTCAGTACCACATAAGCAAAAAGAAAGAAGCCGGAAGTGGTGCTGTGGCTCAAGTGGTAGAGCACTAGCCTTGAGCTGAAGAGCTGAGGGACAGCGCCCAGGCCCAGAGTTCAGGCTCCATGACCGTACCCCAAAAAAAAAAAAAAATTAAAGTGATAATTGTCTCTTCCAGATAGATGATTGCTTATTTTTTGCTAGTTTCCATGGGATAAAAAGCTTGAATTGTAAGTTACATTGAAAAAACGAACCCATATTCATCTCAAGGCTTAATAAAAATCTTATGACCTATCTGAATATTTAGAGCTGAAAAATAATGGAGTTTGGTTTGGTTTCAAAATTATTTCTTGCCCTAAAATAATACTTGGAACCTAGCTTATTATAATTTTTCATTGTGTTTAAAACTACAAATCTTCTGATGATATAATATAACCTTACTAGAAAAGATTTTTTATTATGGTATACATTTTTAAGCACTTCCTCTTCCAATTTATTTTCTTGTTTATTCTTGAATTTAAAGGTTGCTGTTCTGGTGAAAATGTAATGGCTACATTAAAAGTTTGATATATTTTTAAATTAACAATTAGCCATTTTAAGATGGCTGTATTTTACTTTGGCAATACAGCCAAGTTTCAACATACACTAATTCTTGTGTGATCAGAGACTATTCACATATACTAATGATGCTCACAATTGTGACTTTTCCCCCATTATATTAAGCAATTCTTTTTATTGTACTGTCATCACTGAATTAGAAATGATGGACATAATTTGCATTGAAAATTCACATTTTGGGGCTGGGAAGGTGGCTCAGTGGTAGAGTGCTTGCCTTGCATGCCTGAGGCCCTGGGTTCGATTCCTCAGCACCACATAAGCAAAAAGAAAAAAGCCAGAAGTGGTGCTGTGGCTCAAGTGGTAGAGTGTTAGCCTTGACCTGAAGAGCTGTGGGACAGTGCCAGGCCCAGAGTTCAGGCCCCATGACCGGACCCCCCCCCAAAAAAAGAAAGAAAATTCACTTTTTGTCTACGTTTGAGCATCTGATAGTTGCTTGATCTTGAGCAGCTGTCAGAATCACCTGGAGGATCTGTCCAGAAGAGATTGCTTGGTTCACACTCAAGGTTTCTAGCCAACCCTGAGAAGTTGTGTTGTTCATAAGCTCCTGATGATGCTAGTCCTAAAGTTGAGGGACCACAGTGGGTGTGAGATCCTCTGGTCTAGTAGAAGGCAAACTTCAGGGCAGTAAAACCCTGGGCCCTGACAATGGGCTCAAGTTGTCTACCCTAGGTATATTTTTGTGCTGGTACTAGGGCTTGAATTCCGTCTTAAATACTTGCTAGACTTTCTCACTCAAGGCTGGCACTTGAGCTGTATTGCAACTTATGGAGTTTTTGTTGTCGTTGTTTCTTAACTGGAAGAAACAGCCCATCAACTTTTCTGCCGAGAAGTGATTTCAAACATCAGTCCTCAGATCTCAGCCTCCTGAGTAGGTAGGAATACAGCCACCCACAGTGGCTCCACTATGGATTTAATGGGATATGATGTATAAACTTGAGAAATTTTATTTTACATGTTAATTATGGATATGTTGAGTAAAATAATGCATCATGAGTGCTTTGAATACCTCACTGAAGCATCACAAACTATAGTTGTGGTAATTAGAATGGTAATAGTGAAAACTAGTGGTTTGATAATAACAGTAGTGGTTACATAATAGAAAAGAATATGGTAACATCTCCCTTCATCCATGGCTTTAACTTTTGGGACTTTCATTATCATGGTGATTACTATAGTCTGAAAATGTTACATAGAAAAATGCCAAAAATAACTATATAACCCTAATCTATAGCAATATATAAGCTTTGAATGGAATTATACACGATGAAATCTCACTCTGTCCTGACATGGCTGTGAAATACCTTTTGATCCATGTATCCATGTTTTATGACCTACCCTCCTGTTTAGTTACTTAAAAGCCAGTCCAATTATCAACTCAAGTGTTGTCATATGGCAGTGTTCATTTTCAGTAACTCCAATGTTATTTAATATTGTCCTCTGAGTGTAAAAATAGAGATGCTGGCAACTCAGACACCCCAGAAAATCTGTAGAAGTAAAGATTCACAATGTGAAAAAATATATACATATATATGAGAAACTTGGTTAAATTTGTAGTGCTAATGAGTCTTCAGTCCATGAAATTATGTAAAATGGGAAACAAGTACATGCTGGTTTAGTCACTGCACCTCAGCATGCAAAAAAAAATAGTGCACAATATGTGCTTAGTTAAGACGGAAAAGGCCTTAAATTATGTCACTTGGTACTCTCTGTGGTTTGTGCCATCCATTAGTGCTCTTGGGCTAGATCACCAGTGGATAAGAGTTGGGGCTAATGTATCCATATTTAGCCTTGTTTCATTGCAATAAAAATTGATTCCTCATTTGTAAAGAAGGCTAGACAGAAACCTTGGCTTTTAAAAAATGCCATTATTTCTATGAGTCACATTTGAACAGGAAGAGAGACTTTAGTAAAAAAGAACTCATAGCCAGGAGCCAATGCCTCACACCTGTAATCCGAGTTACTCAGGAGGCTGAGGTCTGCCAGCCTGGGCAAGAAACTCTTATCTCCAATTAACCACTGGAAAACTGGAAGAGGAGCCATTGTTCAAAGTGGTACAATGCTAGTCTTGAGTGAAAAAGCTCAAGGATAGTGCCCAGGCCCTGAGTTCAAGTCCCACAACTGACAAAAAGAAAAGAAGTCATTACCAGGTGTGGTTGTACATAACTGTAATCCCAGCACTCGGGAGGCTGCAGCAGGAGGATTGCAAGTTCTGGACTAGCCTGGTCTACATAAAAGACTGTCTTAAAGAAGACAAAGCAAGAAATAATTTCTAGTTTAAGGCACTTTCAAGAGTGTGTTAGAGATTGGAGTCTTGATTACAATTTAAGTAGAAATATCTCTGCTTGTATAACATGTCTCAACATTCAGAACTTACTGAGGGCATTTATTTCTTTCCTTCCCTTAGCAACAAGAGCAAGACCCAACAAATCTCTACATCTCAAACCTCCCCATTTCTATGGATGAGCAGGAGCTTGAGAATATGCTGAAACCCTTTGGACATGTCATTTCCACAAGAATCCTTAGAGATGCTAATGGGGTCAGCAGAGGAGTCGGTTTTGCCAGGTAAAATTCCTTCTCTCAGTATCACCTGTGTGTAATCTCTCTTCCCTCCTTCTTCCTTCTAAATTCCATTCCTTTCTAATACTAGAGTCCAAAGCAATAGACTATGCAAAATAAAATGAAATAAAGGTAACTTATCAAATGTGTTATCTCACCTATCTTTATTGAAGCAAAGAATCCAGTAGAATTAGAAACACACTGTGCTTGCTAAAATGCATCTGTAGATTGTGGGTAAGAGCTTCTAATCACAACAATATGCATGCTCAGGTCCCAGGCCTCTCTATGGTTGGAGAGAAAAAGATCAGTGCCAATTCCAGCCAGGAATATTAATTGCCCAAGAACCCATGCAGTGACTTCGAAAGAACAGAGATGATAGTTTCTCAGTAAGAAAAGAGAGGAAAGATTTGGAAAAGCATAATGTTAGTTGCCAAAAATCCCAGAGATACAAGGAGAGGTCAAGGAGTTGTTAGTCTGTAAGAAGCTCTAGCTGTGACTTTTTTGTTGTTATTTTGGGCAGAATGAGAAAAATGTATTTCTTTCATTTTTGGGAAAGAAAGTTTTTTTAACTTAAGGCGATGTTTCCAAAAGAGGATCTTGGATCTTAGCCAGGAATGAAGTTAGAATGGTTTTACCTACTGGAATTCCATGAAAAACCAAGCTAAAGAAACCACAGAAAAAAAGAAACTTCCCAATCACATGGGAAATTAATAAATCCATGTCTCCCCAGCTTTCTGCAAACCTGTGTGTCCCCAGCTAACTTAATTAGCATAGATAGAAGGATTTTAGGAGTCATCTGAAGTCACGGCAGTGAAGTCAGATGTATCTGGCCAGAATATACCCTACCATCATTTGGAACCCTGCTCTCTCGTGACCCAAGAGCCTTTTTAGAAGAGAACAAATAGAAGATCAATATTAACTGGTATGACTTTCTTAAGGTCATGAACTATGCCTTGAAGTTCTTTATATTCTTTGTAATATTCAGTACAGAGTAGACCAGTAGACATATGCAAAGTACATGACTGATGGTTAGAATAAAAATAAACAAAATTAAGAAAACCTGGCTCAAATGTGTACATGAGTCATTTGCTTTCAGGATATTGACAAATGTTGACTTTCAGTCAAGGTAGAGAATGACACTCAGATGTCTGAATGATACCATGCACCCACTCCTGGTTAGAGATAACCCCACTTTCAGAAAGTATACGGCGTTCATTGGAATAGCTGACATGTTTATTCCATACAATAAGTCTGTGCAAATAGATTCTTCAAAAATCATTTTAATGAATTTCTCCTTTATTGGCACCTCTTTTGGCAAATAAATCTATTTCAAATTCACCAGAAGAACACATTTTCTAAGTTCTGGGTTTTGGTGGCATTTTGTTTGCTTGCTTTTTAGTTTTATGCAATAGATTATTGTACTAGGGTTGTGCAGACTAGGTGGCTTAAATAACAAAAAACTAAATTATTGGTGGCTGTAGGATGGAAGTCAGGGATGAAGGTATAATTGTGGTTGTTTCTTGTGATGCTTGCTCTTTGTTTGTCGGTCCTATCTTCTCTTTTAGTCTCCATGTAGCCTTTTGTACAATTCTTATCCTGATCTATTCCTCTAATGGACACATTGAGTAAAGGGGGTTCATTCTAACTTAATTACCTCTTTAAACATTTTATCTCTAAGTTAATCCTGTCCTCAGGGACTAGGAGTTAGGACTATAACAAATGAGCTTGTTACAATTCAGGTTGTAACACAATGTTTGAGCTATTTGCTTCTCCCACATTGATCTTTGATATATGCATAGGATTTAGTTAAAAGGGATCATAACTTTAAAAAACTACAAAGCCAAATAACACACACTGCATGATCAATTTTTAATTGTGACTAATGATGTCATGAAAGAGCAAACTGTACAAGCAGTTTTTAGGAACTCGGGAAAAGTAATACTTATTGATTTACTACTGTTATTATTTACTGCTTTATTGTATATTTAGTTGTTTATTGGCTAGTACCAAGCTTTGTACTCATAGCCTTGAATTTCCGCAGCTTGCTTGCTAGACTGGTTTTTTATCACGTGAACTAGACTGCAGGTTGGATTTTTGCTAATTATTGTGGAAATGAAGTCTCATGGACTTTTTGCCTGAGCTTGCTTCAAAATGCAGTATTCTGGGTCTCAGTTTCCTGTATAGGTATATTAGGATTACAAGCATCAGACACCAGTGGCTGACTAGGAAAGGTGGCATTTTATTTTATTGTTTTTGTGTAGTTGATATACAGAGGGGTTTCAGTTACATGAATCAGGTACAATCAACACAATTCTTTTTGGACCATTTTCCCCTCCATCACTCTCTTCCACCCTTTCCCTCTCATCCCCACCCATAAGATATCCAGTTCATTTTCAACATAATGTCTGGTGGGTATCAGTATTATAATTTCTCATCCTTATTCTGCCATCCATTGCCCTCCCAAATACAAACAAGGTAACAAACAAGACAAGAGGAAAAGAAAACAAAAGCAGCAACAACGGCAACTAAAGGGTGTCTCTTGTTTCCTTTTTTTGGAGTTCACTTCATAGAATATTATTTTATATCATCATCTGTCCATAGCTATTGAGCCTCTGTCCACCACTCCTATGTGTAGCCTCCTCTGGCTTCTATACATTAATGACTAGGGTCATATATAATTTACCATGATCCAATTTTATTTATTTGTTTTGGTCATTCAGTATGTTTACTGTAGATTTATAGGCACATTGCAGTTAGCACAAATGAGGGAAAACATGCAGCCTATGTTTCTTTGGTTCTGTCTTACTTTGCTTAATATGATATTTTCCAGGTTTTTTCTATTTCCTAAAAATGGTACAATATCATTTTGTCTGATGAGTGGAATTCCATTACATAAATCACGTTTTCTTGATCCATTTGTCCACTGACTATGGGAAACAATGCTGCAATAAACATGGTCATGCTGGTGGCCTTTGTTTGGCCTGGTTTGTGATTCATTGGCTAAATGCCCACGAGTGGAATTGCTGGATCATAGGAAAACTCTATGTTTAGTCTAATTGGAGTGAGGTGGATTGTTTTGATTTACATTTCTTTTATGGCCAGAGATGTTGAGAACTTCTTCATGTGTCTATTAGCCATTCTTTTTCCTTCATCTGAGAATCTCTCTTTATTTAGGTCTTTATCCCATTTATTGATTGGATTGTTGTGTTTTTGAGGGTTTATTTTAAGGAGGTTTAATTTTTTGAGCTGTAAGTATATACTGGATATGAGGCCCATGCTGATGTATAGCTAGTGGAGTCCAAAGAACATTTCTTAATATAGTAAAGGCTGTATATGACAAACCTACAGCCAGCATTGGACTTAATGGGAAAAGTTAAAACCATTCCCTTTAAAATCAGGAACAAGACAAGAATGCTCACCCTCTCCACTCCTCTTCAACATAGTGCTAGAATTCCTAGCAAGAGCAATAAAGCAAGAGAAGCTCATAAAGTTGATCCAAATAGGGAAAGAAGAAGTGAATCTATCCCTCTTTGCTGATGACATGATCCTGTATTTAAAGAACTCTATAGATTCCGCACCTAAGCTACTTGAGTTGATTTGAAATTTTGGAAAAGTAGCAGGTTATAAAATCAACCCACAAAAATCAGTAGCTTTCTTGTGTGCCAACAATGAGAAGAATGATGCTGAAATCAGGATAGCAACTCCATTTGTAATAGCCTCAAAAAAATACTTAGGAATTAACCAAAGACACAAAAGACTTGTATTGTGAAAACTGTAAAACTTTGAAAAAAGAAATTGAAGCACACCTAAGAAAATGACAAAACATCCCATAATCCTGTTGGAAAGAATTAACATAGTAAAAATGATAATTCTGCCTAGAGCAATATATGAATTCAATGCAGTACTCATCAAACCTCCAACAACTTTCTTCAAAGAAATAGAGAAATCAATCCAAAAATGCATATGAAATAATAAAAGACCCAGAATAGCAAAGACAATCCTTAGCAGGAACTGCAGCATTAGATCAATATTGATACCAAACTTCAAGCTTTATTACAAAGCAATAGTAATAAAAACAGCTTGGTACTGGCACAGAGTAGGCCTGAGGACCAATGGATCAGAATAAGAGACCCAGAAATAAGCACACAAATATAAAACCATCTAATATTTGATAAGGGAACCAAAAACACAGGTTGGAAGAAAGACAACCTCTTCAACAAGTGGTGCCAGCAAAATTGGCTATCTACATGCAGAAAACTGAAGGTAGATACCCATATATCACCTTATACTAGAATCAACTCTAAATGGATCAAAGACCTCAATGTGAAGCCAGATACTGGGAAAATATCACAGGAAGAGATATGGAAACCCTAAGCCTTCTAGACAAGGAGTGAAACTTCCTAAACAAGGATCCAGAATTCACAACAAATCAAAGAAAATCTGGATGCATGGGATTATATCAAATTGAAGAGCGTCTGCCTAACAAAGGACATAAAAAGCAAGACAATTAGAAAGCCCACTGAATGGGAAAAAGGTAACATTTTAAATTGGTATTTTATGCCTACTTTGGATGTAGCCTTCTTCCTATTCCCAATAAATTTCTCATGTAGACGTAATAGTGAATCTTTAAAATTTCAAGTGTGATCATGTCATTATCCTGCTTACATACCTCCAATGTGGCCTGAGTGTTTTCCATTGCTGGCTTCAGAAGCATTGATGCTTCTGGAGCATCATTTTCCTTCCTGTCTTGGCTTTTCCTGCATTGTGATCTGGGCACATACTGCCCTTGCCTGGCTTTCTCTCTCTGACGATTTCCCTGCCTTTTGCCCACTCAGCATTCAGGTGTTGACTAGAGCATATCTCTTTAAAGAGTCCTTCCCTGACCTCTATCCAGCTCATCTGCAGATATATTGTTACACATACTATAAAAGTTTTATCTTTTTCCAATAAAACTTAGCACAATTGCATTGAATTTATTTACCTTCTGTCTTCCTCCATTGAGTTGCATGTTTGTTTCCTTCACTCTATCTTCTTTCTCTGTTGGAAGGATGGACTGATAGGTAGCTGGTGATAGATTTCAAAATTTGAGCATCCATTTGTCAGTCACATTCCTCTGCTTAACTTAGATCTCTATGCCCTAAATCATGTATTTCCTAGTTTCAGAGAGTGGCAAGTAGATTGGAAGAGAAAACATAGGTTTAAGTCAAAACTATGATTTTTTTTGACTAAGAAAGGAGAAGAAAATGTAAGTCTTCTTCTCTTTTGTGAGAAGCCAGAGAACTGGCTCAGAAAAGGAATTTAACTCTCCATGAGTCTTATGTTTTAAATGCTGAGGAATGGGATCTCACATGATTAACTTCATTTGATGTGGATATAGATCTATTCACATTCCTACTTGCTTATATTTAGCATTTGTTCTGAATTTTCTCAAATAATTGTGCCAATTGTTTTAACTAACTTAGATCTCTCTGAACTTCAACTTTGCCCGGGGTTTGTCCTGTTCTATGTATTTATTTATTTATTTTTGTGTGTGTATGTGTGTGTGTGTGTGTGAGAGAGAGAGAGAGAGAGAGCGAGTGAGAGAGAGAGAGACAGAGAGAGAGAGAGCGCTGGTCCTGATACTTGAACTCAGAGCCTGTGCCCTGTCAATGACCTTTTTTTTTTTTTTTTTGCTCATGGCTAGGGCCTTACCACTTGAGCCATAACTCCACTCCTATCTTTGTGATGATTAATTGTAGATAAGACTTCCTCAGACTTCCCTGCTTGACAACTTTGAATCATGAGCCTCATTTCTCAGCCTCCTGAGTTACTAGGATTACAGGTGTGAGCTATCAGCACCTGGCTGGTTCCTCCTGTCTTTCTTGTCTAGACTTCCTCTTTAGAATTACTCAACAGAGAAGGTGATTTGAGTCCAGATGTTTTTTATTATCCTAGGGATCATCAAATAAGCAAATGAGGAAAGCTCCTGAAATCCATACAGATGTTGTGGGATTGTACTTCTCCAAGGATCAGTTCCAGATTTGCAGCATCAATATCACCTGAGAATGTTTAGAAATGCAAATTTGCTACCATGGATCTACTAATCAGAAGGCATGGTCAGAGAGAGAACAATGTGTGGATTTTATTCACCAATATTTGAGATAGCTCTGTTGCTCTCTCTGTTAAAAGATACCTCCTTGGTGAATTAATATTGGTTCTCATGTGTTTCTATTGAGTTTCTACTCAGACTTAGGGGCTCATGCTGAATCTGGTTTGGTAAGTCTGTGATAGGACTCAGTCACTGAGCTTCTACCAAGCTCTCCCTCAAGGCTAGCACTGCTGATGCATAAATCATTGCTGCTGCTCCTATGTCTTCTATTTTTTTCAGATGGACCCCATTCCTATGGATGTCTCTATCACACTTGATATCAGGCTCTTAAAAGATACTCATCACTAATCCATCTCCCCTCCTGCTCTTCAGGGTGGAGATCACGGCTAATTCTTCTTCATATTTCTTTCAGCACCTAGAATTCCGCCTCACCTAGAACATACCTGCAGTGTATGTTTGATGATGGTTGAAATGCCTCCATTTTTTCATTTTTTTCTTTTAAAAATATTTTTGTTCAGACTATAGCCACAACAGAGAGAGAGAGAGAGAGAGAGAGAGAGAGAGAATTTGATGAGAATGATAATCTCCAACACCAAGGCAGAGAACTGGATGCGAATACTAAAGTACAGTGACATCAACTCAGTCCAATTAATAAACTGTTTCTTTCTCTACACATTCATAGTACTTTCAGCATGATTAAAGGAATATGCTATTCAAATGGGAAAAGTAGCCTATAACTGTATTTAATAAATTTTCACATTTCTCAAAAATTGATGACAAAAGCCTAAACAGTCAGGGAACAGAGGTTCCTATCCATAATCCTAGGCACTCGAGGTGTATAGTGCATCCTTGAGCAGAAAAGCCAAATAGAGCATAAGACCCTGAGTTAAAGACTGAGTACTGGCAGCCCCCACTCCCCCACACCCACATACCCATCACCACCAGCACCTCAAACAATTCTTTTAGCAGACTTCCTTTTAAATATTATCATTGGTCACTTAATGTGCAAGAGATCTTAAAATGCCTCTGACTGGAAAGAAATTCCCCCATTATTTTTTTTTTACTTCCAAGCTACACATTAATCTTCTTTGATAACCCTCTCTTCAAAGTAAAAAAGTACCTTCATTTTATATTTAAAACACCAGAACTTCAAAGCATTCATTTGGATGCCAGTAGGGTGCACAGACAGCACAATTAAAGTTTCTGAAGTTCCAGAATCTCTAGATACTGTCTGAAATTACAGACATTTTGTGTTATTTTTTATGTTTTCTTTCTTTTTTTTTTTACTCTCTTGTAACTTAAAACAACTTGGTAAGATCCACCACCCTCTAGGCAGCATTTTACAGCCAAGTCATAAACCTCTAAAAACAGAAGTTTATGGTGGGAATGCTAACAGTTGGACTCGCTCCTGCTGAGCTAGTAGTGTGGGCAGACTACATTGCTTAAGAGTGGGAGGATCAGGATATAAATCAGCCAGTCTAGAGAGACATGGCTATGTGTTCATGCTATGCATTCCCTGTTCCCAGAAACATGAGACCATTTGTCCAGGAAAAAAAATCACATTGCAAAAGTGTTAGGAGAGGCTGGTAAAGAGTGGCCCAAGGTGGTGAAGGGATGGGGTGGGGAGGGCCCATTCCCAGTTCTCCAACTTCAACATCTGGGAACACAGAACCTCTTTAAGAAATGCATTTACTGTCCCCTGGTGAGCTAACGAGCGTGAGAGACCCTGAACACAGAGACCTTTGTGCTGTATGGCATTTTTGCTCCTCTTCAGTATATTTAATTTGATTCTCATGCAGCTTTGTCTGAATGACTGTGAACACATGGGCAGAGACTCTTGTTTCCTCTTCACTACCCTGGAAGAGCAAGTTCTCTAAATAAATCATTCTGTTTCTTCTTCCTTTATACTAATTTTTAAAAAAATTAAGGCTCATTAGAGGCAAATTCTAGCCTGATTACTAAAAAGAGTACAATAGGTTTAAATTTAGTGTAAAACTTTCCGCTAATAATACTGGACATCATTAGTATTTTATTAATTTGGTATTTATGACTTGATACTGTGTGTGCCTTGGCTCCTCACACTTCATGAAAACAGAAGAAAAATGCTTTAGAAAAGAGTATAGCGAAAAAAATATAAAGAGATTTTAAAATATCCAGCAAACATTGATAATTGCTTTTTAGACAAATGCATGACACTTTAAAATGACCATCCTGTCAAGTGCTGGTGGCTCCTAGGTGTTCAGGAAGCTGAGATCTGAAAATTGTGGTTTAACACCAGTCAGCTCAGTAAAATTGTTGAGACTCTCTCTTATCTCCAGTTAACCCACTAAAAGCGAGAAATGGTTCAAATAGTAGAGTGCCAACCTTGAGCAAAAAAGGTAAGGAACTACCCCCAGACCCTGAATTCAAGCTCAAATACTGTCATAAAAATAAATAACCAAACCTATGAGAATTATTTTATTTTGTCAACTTCAAAAAGTTGCATAAGAAGTTGCAATGTAACATGTCCATCTAAGTGTCCAGTACTTCTTGATCAGAGTCACCCTGTGAGTTTTTACTATTTAAAATTTATTTTGATTATATCTACCTCAAGTTCAGTGTTGTGGTAAAAGTTCTTCCCTTTTACTGCACCAGTTCATTTGCCAGTACTCTCTAAAATACATGGAACCAGGAATTCAAATGTGACCAAAAGAAATCTCTAAAGGCTAAACTTAGTGGTTATTTATTGCCAAATTTTAGTGATGTTTGCCCAGAAACAGGTTACAGTTGTGTGCATGGAGACTGAAAATAATATGACTTTCTTTCATTTCCTTTGATTTTTTTTTTTTTTTTTTTTTTTTTTTTTTTTGGTGGTTGTGAGGCTTGGGCGCTGTCCCTGAGCTCTTCAGCTAAAGTGAGCACTCCTCTACCACTTGAGCCACAGTGCCACTTCTGGTTTTCTGAGTGGTTTATTGGAGATAAGAGTCTCATGGACTTTTCCTGCCTTGGCTGAGATCCCCAGATCTCAGCCTCCTGAGTAGCTAGGATTACAGGTGTGAGCCATTAGCACCTGGTAAACAAAGGAGGAGGCTGCAATGCTTGGTCAGAAATGTATGCATTATCCTGCCCATGCAATTGTAACCCCTCTGTACAGTATGTTCACAAATTAAATTAAATTAAATTTAAAAAAATTTTAATCCCTCTTTTATTGTCAACAAATGTGGTTCACTGGCAGGTACATTCCTGATGCCCTTTTCATCTTTATCATCTTTGTTTCTGTTTTGTCTGTCTCTTCTTGTAATTTCTATGGGTAATTTGTTTTCTTTTGTCCTTATCTGTTTGTCTTGTTTCACCATTACAAAGTCATACCACAGGTAGAAGACTCAGAATATTGTATATATGTTAAACCCAAATAACCAACTAACCAATTAACCAACCAATCATATACATTATATGGAACCAAATGATTTGTTATTCTGAAATGTCCAGGACTTATGTCTTGCTGTATATAGACCGTTATAAACACCTGGAGAACCAAGTACTGTGAATATTTGTTTTTATATTCATATAGACTACTATAAAATATCTATATTCCAAAATTTGTGTGATGATAAAAGATCAGTTTTTTGTGTGTCTGCCAGTATTGGGTCTTAAACTTAGGGCCAGGGCATTGTTCCTTAGTATTTTTGTTCAATCCTGATGGTCTAACACTTGAGCCATATCTCTACTTTCAGCTTTTTGCTTTTTAATTGCAACTAAGAGTCCAGTCCAAAGTCAGTCCCTATGCTGGCCTTGAATTTCAGTCCTCAGATTTTAGCCACTTGAGTAGCTAGGCGTACATGAATGAACCTCCAGTGCCTTGCTAAGAGGAACTTTAAAGAAAGTATTTACCTGTGTGAAAGTGAATTTGGTGAACTGAATAATTCTGAACATTTTTGTCACTCAATATGCACGGGGCCTTTATGATTTCTTTGTCCCAGGTGACATTGTCAAAAAAAAAGAAATGTACTCATTACCTGACTTATGAAATGGTAATTCCTCTGTATAACACCTTGATAATAACAATAGAATTATTTTAAAAAGAAATACAAAGAAGTGATTTCTCTGTCCTATGCCTGTTTTCAGCCCAAAGCATGACAAAGTCACTTTTAGCTTCCAGAAGGTTATGGAGATTTCAGGTAAACATCTACTACTCTACTGGCTAATAGAGATAAAAGATTTAGAAAGATGGTCCATCATCTTTTATTTAGTACCTTTCCTTGGATTAATCTATATATTTTCTACATATCTGTGCTCATGACCATAGTTCTTCAGGTTAACGCAATAATGTGGCCTGTATCTCAGTTCTGCACCTCTTACTCATACTTTTGGAAGAGTTACTAAAATACACATAGACTTTTTCTGTGACATAAAGTGCATTTATTCATTTATTCACTTACTTCTCTAATAAAAATATCATAAGTTCTATTAAGTGTCATTACTGTTCTAGATGATATAACATAAAGGCTTATACAAAGAGAAAATATCTGTTCTTTTGGGCTGATACTGTACTGAACTATAAAGATGACCAGAAATATTGGACAACAAATATTTGATAGTTACATACCAAATAGTATCAAATACATAGTTTTATAAAATCAAAAGAAAACATAGGGCTATTATAGATTCTATGGAACCTCGGCTTGGGGACAAGAGAAGCCTCCAAATATGGGGTATTCACCCAGAGACAGAGATGGCTAAAAGGAACTCTACACGGGACTCTCTTAGGTATGGAGGGAAGACAGTAATCTTAGCAAGAAGAAGAGGAGGTAAAAGACTCAAAATGGGGCCATGTTTTGCATTTGTGGGAAACAGAAAACAAACTTTCAAATCATAGAGCAAGAGAATGAGGTATTTTAGATAATATATCAAGGACTAAAATATGAGGTGTAACTCAATGAGTCTGATTAAAAGTCTCCTAAAAGTCTGGAAATAAGTGTCTTAAAATAATAGTCTCAATGCATTCCAGGGGCGTTGGATGGCACGGAACTTCTATGTGAATACTACTAGAGCTACAGTAACTAATTTTCTCTGCATCTCAGTTTTTATGTGCAATTTTCTTCCATTTCTTTAACCAACATTCTTTTTCAGAAACATGGATCTGTGGCTAAAGATGTGATTATAGTATTGTTCCACTGATGGCAGTCAAGTAATCTAAATGAGAGGACTAGTGTTCAGATCCAGTAAAAGAAAAAAAACAAAGAATGAAAACAAAGGACTTACATATTCCTTGAAAGGCACCGCCTCTGTGATTGCTTTATGTGGGTGTGTGCTAGTACAGTGGCTTGAACTCAGGGCCTCAGCACTGTCCTTAAGTTTTACACTCAAGGCTAGAGCTTTACCACTTGAGCCACAGCTCGACTGTAGGCATTTTTGTGGTTAATTGGAGACAAGAATCTCACAAATTTTCCTGCTTGGGCTGCCTTTGAACTGTGATCCTCAGATCTCAGCCTCCTGAATAGCTAGCATTTCAGGAATGGACTAATAGCACCTAGTTTGCAATTTGTTTTTATTTCTCTTTCATTGATAATAGACCCATCTGGAGGAAGTGGCACCTGGAGGTGCTCCTTCCAGGTGACTCAGTTCAAAGTTAAAAGAAGGAGGATCTATACAAGTTTGAGCAGAGTTAGGGGAACTGACAAAGAGATGTTGAGATGCCGGGACAAAGACCAAATCTAAGGTTATCATACCACAGTTACTGTGTAGAGGGCATGGCTCAGAATGTCTCATTTTTCCAGAACAATCAGAAAGTCACATTTTCATGTGATGGCTCCCAGTTTTCAAACATTGACAGGGAATTTCATAAGCCCTTGCTATTTTAAAATAGACAACAACAACAACAACGAAGCCACATTATTGTTCTGATTTGGTTTTCAGTCTGAGATATCTGACCTGTATATATCCAGTATAGAGGTTTTCAAACCTGGCAGCACACGAGATTTACTTGGTTAGGTTTGAAAAATTTATGCCTAGGCCTCAAGCCAAAATAATTAAGAATCTCCTGAGTTAGGTCCAGACATTGGAATTAATAAAAATAACTCTCTACTAGTTTAAGTGTTTATTTTTTCCTCCTTTGGTACCAATATTGAGATTTAAATTCAGGGCCTGGTTCTCTCTTAGGTTTATTTGTTCAAGACGAGGGATCTACCACTTGAGCTATATTCTCCACTGTGAGCATTTTTAGTAGTTAATTAGAACTAAGAGTTTCACAGACTTTCCTCCCCATGCTGGCTCTAAAACAGAATCTTCACATCTCAGCCTCCTGAGAAGCTAGAATTATAGGTGTGAGCCCACCAGCATCTGGCTATACAGTGATATATATAATTTTGAAGTCAGTTTACATTTACAGAAAAGCTGAAAAGAAGACACACATTTTTTATATACTGCACATATAGGATTATGTCTGTAATCCTAGCTATTCAGGGAGCTGAGATCTGAAGATCAAGGTTTGAAGCCAGACTGGGCTGAAACAAAGGTATGGCTCAAGTGATACAGCATTAGCCTTGAGTGAAAAGTACAAGTGAGAGTTTAAGGCTCTGAGTTCAATCCCAGTACAGGCAAAGAAAATCAAGAAAAAAAGGAAAAAAGGAAGGAAGGGCTGGAGGGAGGGAGGGAAGGAAGGGAGGAAGGAAAGAAAAGGAAGGAGGGAGGGAGGAAGGAAAGAAAAGGAAAGGAATAAGGGAGGGAGGGAGGGAAGGAAGGTTATTAATGGTTTTGTAAGAATACCATATGAAGAAATGCTCTTCTTCTCATACCACATCAGTGTAAATTGCTGTAGTTGGTGGTGGCTGGATGGAGTAGAGACAGCTCATCTTTCCCAGCTTCAGATAGAATAAGCAGATAAGTCAATATAAGAACCAGAAGGATCACACAGCCAGCAATGCAAATTGATCTCTTCCTGATAAGCCATCTGAACTGGAGCTTGGTAAATTGAGGGGATGGGTGGAGTTGGGAGAGATGGGAGAAAATGATGAAAGATAAGTTGTACTCTGATGGTGATGAAAGATAAATCGTACACAATCAAGAGAAATTGTACTCATAAACTGATTTGTTAACTTGAAAGCCCTTTACACAACTACTTAAGAATAACAAAAATAACATGAAATAAGAGACACAAGCTCTGTCCCAGGCTCATCTGCTAACTCTTCACTGGGAAAGTATCTGTGTGCATTTTGTGTGTGTGTGAGAGTGTATGTGTGTGTGTGTGTGTGTGTGTGTGTGTGTATGTGTGTGTGTGTTGGGGGGGTGGGTAATTGTGTTTTCATGTTGGTTGCTTCATCTGTACAATGCAGATGTTGATATGTGGCCATTTCCAGTCCTAAAATGATATGATTCTAAACACTCATGGGTAGAAGATGTAGCTCACTGGTACAGCACCTGCCCAGCATATGCAAAGCTTATGTTCTATCCCTAGAACATCAAAAACAAGAGGATTCTGGATCATGGTTTTATTAGTGAAATATTATCCAGAATTTCATTTTCTACAAGACTATGTTGTAATGTTGATCATCAAAATGTCTGTGTTGTGCAAATGTCATGGTGGGGAGGACACTAGACTTTACTATTTGCCTTTTATGACAACTGTATCCTGAGAAAGCCAGGCACCTGGCTAGAAAGAAACAAATTACAAAAGGAAAGATGAAAATTCAACTCATTCATTCATCTTTTCCCCATGACTCACTCCACTTGCAAAGGATTCCTAAGTAAATGATGTAATTTGTTTTTGAAAATATCAGAAGGGGTGCACATTTTACTACTTAAGAAAAAATTTAATGTTGACTCTTTCTGGAAATCTTACCAGAAATGAGGATGTTTTGGCTAGCAGTTGGATGCTCTAAGTTGCCAATAAGTTGTACAGAACCTGTTATTTCAAAACCACAAACATTTCACAATAGCGGAAACCTTTAATTAACCATAATAAATGACAGAGTAGATTTATTTTAAATGCAAGGGTAATAAATACTTAGAGCTTTAAGACCATAAATAGAGATTCTCTACTGAGGTGATCCAGTCAGAAAAGGATTTTGTGATATACTTTTATGCCTCCTTGTGTTAAATCTGACCCAGAGTGTTCATTCTACTAACATTGGATCTGATGGAACGTGCCTGTGGCTAGGACTGGCTGTAAAACCAGTTTCAAAAATGAGAGAAAAAAGAAGGAGGAGGAGGAGGAAAGGAAGAGGAAGAGAGGGAATAAAATAACAGAGAAAGGGGAAGAAGAATAGGGGTAAGGATGGGGGAGAGGAGGGAGGAAGAAGAAGAGGCAGATCAAGGGAGGAGGAGAAGTAGAGAGAAGGAAGAAGAGAAGAAAGAGGGTGAAAGAAGGAGGAGAAAAGGGGGAAGAAGAAATGGAGAGGCAGAGGAGAGAGAGTGTGTAGAGGAAGAGAAACAGTTCTGTCATGCATTTCAAATGACTAGAGCCAGTCATTTCTCAGCATTGAGAAAAGCAGGAATGTCAAACAGGCCCTTCATGCTGTATTTATGTTTAAAATCAGGCCTAACAGAAAAAACCTGAAACTTTACCTACCATTGGAGCCTTGCCAGAGTCCAATGAATACATGTCAGGTGATTGGTTGGCCTGGAGCTGGAGGGTTGATGGCCCAGGGAGTTCAGGTATACCTGGAAGCAGAGATGTATCTGAGGTGATTCAGGGCACAACTCAAAGGATGGCACCAGGCTGCCCTTTCCAGACTCCCTCAATAATGCTAGTATCAGTTTCCTCCACAGAAGCATGTGCCAGACTTCAGATGGTTGGAGCTGGCATTTCAGAGTTGTTCATTGTGAAACTCCTAAAGACAACAGGTACATTCTTCCTAAAATGGCTACACAAATGAAGCATGTTCCTCTGGTCCCCAGTTCTCTGGGTCCACCTTTGTTGCTTCCACATCTGTAGTCTGAAGAGCATATGCCTTCCTCCCCACCCCTTGGTAGCTCCTCCATTGTCATCTTTGCGAGGATGGGTTTGCCTTGTTAAAATGTGTCCCATGTATTAAAATAAAATTGTCACTGTTGGGAAGTACAGCCTAATATGGTTTGACACTTTGTGCCAGCAGCTATAAAAAAAACAGGCTTTTATTGCATTTATTCTTTCAGAGAAGAGTCTCTTAAGACTCACAGTAGACATTCCCTTAGTTAAAGCTGAATGAACCCAAAGTGAACAATCTATGCTACTCTTCGTGTTCAAAAGAACAGCCCCCATCTGGTCTGATATGGCTGTAAAACAGTGTTAAGAAAAGATGATCATGTTTAGAAACCAAAAGGGAAGACTTGAAGTGTTCAAACCAGAACAAAAAGTATTGCAAATATTGGGCATTTGATTTTCTTTTCTTTTCTTTTTTTTTTACTTTTTTCTATTTTTCTTTTTTCCCTGGTACTGGGATTTGAACACTATCCCTTACCTTTCTTACTCAAGAGAGTGGGTAGAGCCATAGCTCTACTTCAGCTTTTTAGTGGTTAACTGAAGATAATAGTCTCAAAAACTTTCCTTCCCTTGGGTCTGGCTCCAACCTAGATCCTCAGATCTCAGCCTCAGCCTCCTGATAGCTAAAATTAGAGCGATATACTACTGTACTGGTGCAGCTTATTTTCTTTCTTAGCTTGCTCTTTGTTGCCTAAGACATCTAATGTAGGATCAGCAAGTACACATCCCCACTAATCCCAATCTAATGTTGGTCTACATTTAGGATTCCGTGTCATTTTAAAACAAAGAGAAAATATTTGATTTGTAGAACTTTGCAAGCATGCTTTAGAGTTTTTTGGTACTTTTTTTTATTGTAACAAGACTGTACAGAGTGGTTACAGTTACACGAGCAAGGTAATGAATACATTTCTTATTGAGCATTGTTGCCTCCTCCTTTGTTTTTCCCTTCCATCCCTGCCTTTTATCTAGATCAGCACCCAAAGAGACCAAACAGAGTAAGGGACTCCAGGGCATTTGAGTTTCATTCTGTAGCTCTCCTGGAATAAAAATTCCATAAAGCAACATCTGTAGTCATTAAAGGCTTGTATTGCCTCTGCCATTCATGTCTCTTCTAGGAAGAAATATTTTTTTTCCTAAGAGATGGTAGATAGTAGATCCTGGTGGGAAGATAGGAAGAGTAGAGTTCAAATTCTTTTGTTCCTGGGAAAAGAAATTTCCCCTCTTAAAAAAAAATTAAGCAAGCCAGGCATTGGTGGGTCTCACAACTGTAATCCTAGCAACTCAGAAACCTGAGATCTGAGAATCATGGTACAAAGCCAGCCCAGTCAGGAAAGTCTGTGAGACTCTTAGGTCCAATTAACCACCAGAAAACCAGAAGTGACACTGTGGCTCAAAGTGGTAGAGTGCTAGCCTTGAGCCAAAAAGAGCTCAGGGACAGTGCCCAGGCACTGAATTCAAGCCCCATAACCACCACCCCACCAACAACAACAATGTCAGTAACAAATTAGGCAAATTTGAAGTTACATTGAAAGATTCCATTGGAAGAAACATACCTGAAAAAGTGGGGAACCTGTATTGTAGTGAATACTTAAAATAAAGATCATTCCTGCCTCTCATCAAAATAGCTTCTGATTTGAAGGCATTTATGATTAAATAGAGAAAAATGTTATGTTTGTTTTAGTTTTTAGTTCTTTTGTATGCATATGTTCTTATTGTGGGGCTTAAACTCCTGACCTTAGGCCCTCTCTTAGCCTTCTCATTCAAGGCTGAGGATCTACTACTTGAGCCACAGATCCACTTTTGGTTTTGCTGCTTAACTGGAGATAAAAGAATTATAAACTTTCCTGCCTGAGCTGACTGTCAAGCCATGATCCTCAGATCTCAGTCTCCAGTCTAGCTAGGAGTACAAGTGTGAACCATCAGCACCTGGCTTAATTTTTAGTTATCGAAATGCTATTAGGCTAAAAGAACTTTTTCATCTATACATTAATTTGTTCTTAAGATTTCTTCCAAGCTCATGAGAATCTTACCTCCAAAAAACTACCAAAAAGCCAGAAATGGAGCTGTGGCCCATACTATAAATTCTAGATCCTAATAACCCCAATCTAAATGTTTTAAGATCTTATTGATTTGGGAGAACTTTCTGATTTGGAAGGACATGATAAAAATTATCATTAGACATTTTAAATATTAAAAAAGATTTCTTCCAAAATAACTCTTATGTAGGTCTTTTTATCATCTAAAAAAATGAATACTTATCTGATAACTTCAATCCAATTCCCCAAATTTTCTTTTCATTTCCAGATAAGCTATAAAGTTAGGAGGGCCTGTGAAAGATGGCAATGCAATATTCCTTGTTAAAAAGTAAATATCAGGGGCTGGGAAGGTGGCTCAATGGTAGAGCGCTTGCCTTGCAGGCATGAGGCCCTGGGTTCGATTCCTCATCACCACCTAAACAGAAAAAGCCAGAAAGTGGCACTATGGCCCATGTGGTAGAGCACTAGCCTTGAGCTGAAGACCTGAGGAACAGTGCCCAGGCCCAGAGTTCAGGCCGCACGACTGACAAAAATATAATAATAATAAATAAAGGTTAAATTTTGAGATAGTTATAACATAGCTTTCAACATAGTTCTCAAGTTCATGCAGTTGATCTGGCTGCTGATAGGAGTTTTCATGTGCACCACTACTGAACGATTTTATTCCACACTTCATAGGAATGTGCACTTAAAGCTAAACTTTAATTTGTCAGAAAGTAATTACAATAATTCATTGATATTGATGAGGCGGTGCAGATACCCTGTTTGCATTCATGGTCTCTCTCTGAGACTCTCAAGTGAGCATTGCACTCACCTAAGTGTTCTCCTCCTTTCACCTGAATGTGCAGAAGATGCAATTTGTCCTAATTTCTTTTCCAACACCTGTTCTGCTGTTGAGCTGCTTCCCTGAGTTCTGCTCACTTCTAGGACTCTCACCTGTAAATTCCTATCACTTTAATAAATATGTGTGATCTATTAGCATGTATTAACATTTTCCTTATTTTATTTCTTCTACATGTAATATGTTTATGTAATATAGCCCTGAAAACACACCTAAAATTTACACACTGGAAAGATTACAACTTACATCAAAACCCTCTGTTCAGAAAGCACATATTAACAATCTAAACAAAACAACAAAATACATGAACTTATACTTTACCTTTGGATGCATTTCAGACATTTCATATATATTCTTTCATAGCTATGTGCACTGTAGGTGAAGCTTGCTTTTGCTTCTTGTTGTATTCTGAATAAGTCAGTTTTTGTTAACCAGAATCAACTCTAATTTTTTATTGCTCCCTTGAATTTTTATAAAGTAATAAAGGCCAGTTATAATTCATAACTTACAAATCATTGTAAATAATATTGTGCTTGAGATATGGAAGCACTGCCAAGACTCTCTCTAAAAATTCATCCTTTAGGGCTGGGAAGGTGGCTCAGTGGTATAGTGCTTGCTTTGCATGCCTGAGGCCCTGGGTTCGATTCCTCAGCACCACATAAGCAAAAAGAAAAAAGCCGGAAGTGGTGCTGTGGCTCAAGTGGTAGAGCGCTAGCCTTGAGCTGAAGAGCTGAGGGACAGTGCCCAGGCCCAGAGTTCAGGCCCCATGACCGGACCCCCCCCCCCAAAAAAAAGAAAATTCATCCTTTAGACAACAGTATATGAGAAGTAAAAATTTACACAAGAACCCTCATTTAGAAATATTACTATTTTTAAATATTTAAAAAACAAATAAAAGACTGTCCAACATTCAAAATTGAGAACATATAGAATCTCAAATAACTCTTTTTAAACATCTTTCACATGCTAACTTTTCAAAAACAATGTCAGGTTGCTGAGCCGTTCACTATGGTATTGTTTGCTCTTCTGGGCAATGTACTGTTCAAACAAAACAGTAGAGTGTGTAGAGACCTTTATGTTGTTATTGTACAGGCTTAAATATTGTGGAAACATCCCTTTTGTATCCTGATTTCAGCATTTTGTTATTTCCCTTCCCCTCCCCAAATTAGAAAATCCATCTTTTAAGTTCCTGCTTTACCACTTACTGAAGAGATAACATCCCCTTCACCATTGGTGCCCTCGTTGGTATGACATAGGTCATAAGGTCACAGGGTTTCCAATGGGTTTAGCATACCTGTCACCATCATCACAGACAACTCTCTGCGTAGGGAGGCTACTCTCAACACTGATGATTCTGTGTTGTTTCCCATCAGCCTGATTATTGTCATCATGTCACCAGTTGATAATTCACATTAAATTGTCAAGATTTTCCATTGCTTTCTCACTTTCTTTTATCTTTTCCCTTTCTTTTCTTTTATCTTTTTTAAAAAAACCAATATGAACAAAATGACACAAGTATATGATCTCTTCTTTGCTTTCTTTTCCCAGGATGGAGTCTACTGAAAAATGTGAAGTGGTAATTCAACATTTTAATGGAAAATACCTGAAAACACCACCAGGCATCCCAGGTAAGAAATGTCATTACGAAATCACTCAAACCACTGCTAGATTTATTGCTGTTATTCAAATGAAGATATAATAAAGCCTTTCTTGTGTGTGGGAAAAGTTTGTTTTTATAGATGTGCATTTACATATAGTAACTCATCTTCCTCAAAAGTGTCTTGGTGATTATTTTTTAGTTTTTCTTTGAATCTCTTTGCATACTTCTACAAAGTGATTGAGAAGGAAAACACAGCAAAGAAAAGAGAATGCACTTGAAATGAGATCAGTTAATGACTCTTAATATAAATAACCTTGATGTATAATTAACAAAAGAGCTAAACATGGCAAGCCCACAGATGGATGCCAGACCCCAACCATCTCTTACCAGCCCATGTAAACAAGAATACAGAGAGGGCAGTAAATTTAGAAACTTACGTAGTTTAGCTCTGTCATGAAATCTGAAGGGAATAATTTTATATTTTACATAAACATCAGTTGCTACACACTAAAAAAATTAAAAACACTCTCCATTCACTAGGAATAGTTCCAATCTAGACACTCCAATGACATCTTACACTTTCAAGGCAAAATTCTTAAGGTTTCACACATACCACTACAATGACATACCTCTATAGCCAGGCACAGGTGGCTCATGCCTGTAATTCTAGCTACTCAAGAGGCTGAGATCTGAGGATCTCACTTTAAAGAACAAAAATGCAGGAAAGTGCTTAAAGCAAATCAAGTAAGTTTATTTACTGGTAACAGGAGAGAAAGAAGAGTTAATAGAGCCTATCCTGGTGGCTGACTCCTGTGACCCTAGCTTCTCAAAAGGCTGAATGGGATACGTGGATCCTGGTTTAAAGCCAGCCAGGGCAGGAAAGTCTGGAAGTCTTATCTCCTATTATCACCTAAAAGCCAAATTGGAGGTGTGGCTCAAGTGGTACAGCTTGTGCCTTGTGTAACAAAGTTAAAGGACAGTGCTTAGGTCAGGAGGAAAAACTGGAAGGGGATTAGAAATGGGGGGAAGGAGAAGGAGTGGAGGAAGGGAGGATGATGAGGAGGTGGTTGCTAGTGGGAGTTGACTACGTAAAGTGGGAAATTTCCTGTTGAGTCTCTTTGACTGGAGCAACCAGATGTTTGGTTCCTGGGTCTCTCCCTCCTAAGAAAGTGTGTCTTTGGTTCCCGATTCCCTTTCCTGTTAGGGAAACCTCTCTCTCTCTAGTTTTATAGGTTAAATTCGGCTAAGCACTGTTGGAAGCCACTGTGACTGGATCCCTCCTCCCCAGAACCTGAACACATAAGTTCCTTTCTAATTGGATTCCTCCCACTTCAAAGCACAAAGGCAGAAGTGGGAGGGCTTGCTTTCCTCCTTGCCTTTCCTAACAAGCTTTCTGATTGGATCCCTTGCTTTGGAACTCCAGCAAGAAAGTTCTTTTCTGATTGGATCTTCCCACATTGGCGCATGAAGGTGGAAATGGGAGCGCTTGTCCTCCACCATACAACTTTTGTAAGCACATGTGTCCGTCTTGGAATCCTACACGTCCAACTGGGTACAAGAGAGATGATTTGTTCTGTCCCATCGTTCCTCTCCACGTTGACCTTTATTCCAATTGCCATTTTCTTCTTCTAAATACTTAGCTGAGTTCAACTAGCTATCCCTATCTTTAAAAACTAAAGAAGAGCTAACCTGAGAAAAATAATGGGTAAAGAGCTGATAATATATAATGGATAATGGAGCTGATAAAATATAATGGATAAAGAGCTGTTTGCCTACTGGGCATTGACTCCCTTTCCCCTTTGTTATGTTACTTCTCAGGGGAGAAAATGCAAATTCTTCCGTATTTTGTTTTTGCTTTCTAAGCCAGATTCAACAGTGTTTGTTCCACAATGCATGTTCTATGTAAAACCCATTTAGAGACTTTGAGGATTTTGTATTTCCATTCCTTAGACCAGATTGAGGTTGTATAGAAGAGGAAATGTGAACACAAGGATCAATATTATTGTGTCAGGGCTTTTATGACTCGATTGGTATGAGAGGATGTCAAGAAAGCAGGAAGATCCTCCATGCCATGTTCGGGTGATGTGGAAAATCCAAAGAGGCTGATCACCAGTTAATCAGCAAGTAGGCACACAGGATGGCTGGCCTTGATTTGGTTAACTTCCATTTAGCACATTCCCTGGAGAATCGACTGCATTATGATCCAATCACAGACATATGGTGTTGTTAAGAAACGAGTTAGCAGTTTTCATCTCAGCATGTAAGCTGCCCTTGCATTTCAGAAGACATGCTATTTTCTCTCTCTCTTTCTCTCTCTCTCTCAGCATAAATAGGCATTTTAAGACATTTTGCTCAGACTTGTCATTGGACAGAGGAGTTGCATGGTTAGTGAGTTTTTTTCTTATTTATCCCAGTTTATCTAACAGATGCCTGCATACTTTGAAGGCATTCAACCTAGATGTGAATTATATGACTGTGTAAAAAAAATAAGCACACTATGTAGAATTGCTGTTAATCAAAGTTTCAATACAAGGTATAACTTTCTAGGTTTCTTCCTTTTGGGGTAAAATATACTGAAATCCTTCTTGACCTGATTGACTTGAAAATATCCTTTTTGATTTTCCCCAAGATCATTCAGCTGAAAAATATAATTTAATGCTCAAGACAAAGCAAGTGACTACAAATCCCCAAATGTCCCAGCATCCTTCCTGAGTACATAGGCTGTGATATTAACCTATGTAATATCATAGCTACACCCAATGGAGATATTGTGAATAGCAGGAACTTGGTTATGAGTTTCTCACTCATATCTCATGGGAGTAAGGAAAAATAATAGTTTGGGTCAGTTATAAAACTCATTGAGATATAACTTTATGCTTCTAAGCATTGCATTCAATATAATAGAATTAAATATATAATGTCGATCAATAGTACTTGAATTTGCTTATTTATACATTATTTTAGAAACCATATAGAGCTTCATAAAAGCTTCAAATGTTAACTAAAGATACTTAACATTGATATGTAGATTTTTATGTGGAACAAAAAGGCTATAATATAGGATTGGGGTATTTTGGAAGGTACAGAGTAAAATGTCCACATTGGATACAATTTCTAAGTCATGACAAGGTATAATCAAATGTAGGAAGTGCTGTCTACCTTTATTTCTCTCTAGCTTAATCATTTATACAACTGAAATATTCTCAGACTTATCTTAAGCCAACTTTCTGTTTGTATTGAAGGCAGAGTGGAATATCACAAGAAGCCCTCATAACAGGTTGGAGAAAATACCATGTTTTTGTTTTGAACAGACCAGTTTCCTAAACTTGTTCAACATAATACTTTAGAGAGCTTACCCTTGCTTGTTGACATACTAACTAAAACCAATACTGATTAAACTAAAGTGAAAATATCATTAAAATTTGGAAAACCTTAATATTCTATATTGTCATGATTTAGTGTGTTTGAATTCAGAAGTTTATAATGTTGCAGAATGAATATTAATGATTTCCATGCATTGCTTTCAAATTAAGTGAATGACTGATACCCAGTGATCCTATAATGACATGACAGCTTCAGGTCCTAATCAAACTGACATAAATGTTGAATGCTGACTCATACAGCAATCTTTGAGGATAGATGAGTGAGTCAGCATTCTAAGCAAGTGCAGTGCACTTGGTGCCATGGGGTCATTGCTTACTTTCCAATTTAGGGATGACGTAGGGAAGCATTCATGTGTCATTGAGCAAACAGTATCATTTTTATTTCTGTATCATATATATATATACATGCATATATGATATATACATATATTCCTTAAGTAGCTGTACGAAAGGATTCCATTTCAATATGTCGATTTATAACTACCATGTGTCTCGATCAATGTTACCCCTCCCATCATCCCCCCTATCTCTATCAACGCCATCCATCCCTTCAAGTTTTCTAGTTCTATTTTCACATAAGTATATTGGATATTAAGACTGTATTCACCCTTCATTCCTCTTTCCTTCCCTCTGCTGTCACCCCTCTTGACCTTCCATCCCAGAGCAAAAATGTTTCAGCTTCCTATAGTATTCATTGTGTTAGACTGAAATTATTATTTGAAGGAGTTACAGCATTGCAATCTTCCCAAGTGTGTCATATGATCTGCAATACATTTGGATATCTATGATATGACCCTATATATGTTTTCATATATGTTTTTCTGTCAACGATGATTGTTGTAACAGGATGTGAAAAATGTATTATTTTGTCCTGATGCGATAAACTACTTCCCAAATCCCCATTAGTACCATTTCTATAAAAGAGCACAGAGATAACTACTTCAATCCAAAACTTTGACATGATATTAAGTTTCAGATTTTAAAACTTCATAATTAGGGGTACTGAGAAGGATATATAATATTGATCACACTTATACCACCACCATCACTTTTATTTGGATCATTGTAAAGGATAATTTGCTCATTAAACTGATTCATGCTCCTATTGAGCTTCAATTCCTGACAGATGATCTGAATTGAAAGCAACTTTCATATATAGCTGGTTATGGATCATCTTTTCTCCCTTTATGGGACCCTCCTGCTTATGTATAAAGAAATCAGAATTTTGTTTGTTGTTTGTTTGTTTGTGACAAGGTCTCACCAAGTAGCCCAGGCTAGCCTGGTACTTACTTGTGATGCTTCTGTCTCAAGTTTGCCAGTGCTAAAAAGACTACTGTTAATCAGTGCATGATAGATTATTAGCACCTGTCTAATGTCTCCAAACTAACACTGTTGACTTCAGATTATAATATTATCCTCATATTTTGATTGCTTGTTATCTGAATTATTGGAGACACGCACACACACACACACACACACACACACACACACACACACACATACATACATACACACACACATTTAGCACTAGCTAACAGAGAACAGGCATCAGGGTTTCCCTAGCAGGAAAGGAGAAAGGCCAGAAGTGTGTATTAAACAATGTCAATCAGGAGCACTATTTGATCATGCAGTATAGAGAAATAAATGGAAATACAGTATTCCCTAAATGTTGCATGTCCTACCTATTGATCTTTTTGCCTTTGTAACAAAATAAAGGAACATTAGTTGCTTGCCTGACTAACCCAAGACATTTCTTTGTCCTGTAATGAATTTCACAGCTATATTTTGCATGCCCACAGCGAAAGCTAAGGCTAAGTGCCTAGACCCTTCAAGGATGTATAGGACATGAATCTGAAATGCTCACTTTCAAAAAGTCCCGCAGAGCAGAAAACCATGAAGAAAAAGCCTCCACGTGTAAGCATGGGTATTGATGAGTAAAACATGTAGGCTGGCTTATAGAAAAACGAATCATGATTCCCCTGTAAGCACATGTCCTTTATCAGTGAAGTTGATAGAAGATGGAATGATTCATTTCTGGTGTGATTTTCTTCTGGGCACTGTCCCTGAGCTCCTTTTGCTCAAGGCTAGCACTCTACCATTTGAGCCATGTGCCTCTTCTGCCTTTTTTTGTTTATGTGGTACTGGGGAATCGAACCCAGGGCTTCATGCATGCTAGGCAAGCGCTCTATTACTAAGCCACTTTCCCAGCCCTTTCTTATATCTTTAGGTAATTATTTCTTATCTCAGTTGAGCTCTATGAAGTTGGGAAGGGCTGGAAGGGAACTTTTACATCTCAGGCCTTTTTGAAATTTTTACAAATATTGTTGCGATAGAAATGTGCACAGGGAATTGTCATGTCAGTGAGGATGAAAGGTTCTTCACATAATCCATCATGCTTCCCCTGTAGCTGGTGTCACAGTTGCACACTATCACATCCAGAATCTCATACACTTTTATACCCAGGCTGGACTTGAACTATGATACTTTGATCTCTACCTTCCAAGTAGCTAGGATTATAGGCTTTAGCCCATGAACCTGGAAGAGTTTCTTAACCAATACTTTTGTGCCTTTGGCATGATGTTGTTACTTCTCATAGACAAAATCTCAACAACATTCCTCATTCCTATTATAACATTATAATGGTGTGATATTATTAGTGTATAGACCAATGCATGCAGCAGAGTTCATCTACAGTGCTAAGTTGATTGTAGGATCTGCTTATTTAAAGTAGTTGTAATTTCATGGGATGGAGAAAAGGGACAAGGAAGATTTCTAGACTTCTTTCAACCCATGAACAATCTTTATCAACTATTTCTAAAATAGTAAATCCATTTGGGTCTGCATAAATATGTGAACTGAAGACTTCACAGTAACAGCTCATAAGATGAATAGTAATAAATCCCTATTTTTATTCCTAAAACTGCTGGGCTTTGCCTTCTGTCAGCCTCACTGATGAGTAGTTAAAAGTATTTAGTGTGTATGTGTCCAAGGAAGTCTTATTAGCAAGTGAAGAGAGTTGAGTGGCTGAAGGCCAATTAAGGCACAATTTAGAGAGACAAAACTGAATAATTAATGGCTGAGTGCATTTCCACATCTACAAATTTCATTTAATAGGTTTGATTTAGAGCAAATTCTAACCAATTTCTGAGTAAATGGACAGCATTCCGAATTAATATTTGCTGCAACTTCCAGTAACTGCCATATACACAACTTATTGTTTATGTGAGGGGACTGAAAAGTACAAATCATAAGAAAATATTTTAGCAGGAAAACTAGTGAAAACTCTCATTATGCAAGCTCCAAACCAGCCATCATTTGTATATCTTATTAACTACTTCCTCTGAGTGATGAACCAATTATTTGACTGTTAGTTTAGTCATTTTTAGTACAGAAAATAAATTTTTCATAGGAAATTGGCATATAACAAGTCGTTTAAGGATACAGGTGGACCCGTTGCAACTATGAGAAGTACAAGTTGTCATGTCGAAAACTAACTTTACAACTTTGGTGCGGGGGGGGGGGGGGGGGGGGGTGTGGGGGGGGGGGGTGGGGGGAGGCTGGGAAGGGATGTGAAGGGTAAACAAAGGAGGAGGCTGCAATGCTTGATAAGAAACGTACTCATTATCTTGCCCATGTAATTGTAACCCCTCTGTACAGTATGTTCACAAAAAATAAAAATTAAAATTAAAAAAAAGAAATTGGCATATATGTATTTTTAAAGGAAACACATATTTTGAAGACACATTTGTAGTACTAGATTGTGGGATTTTCTAAAACAGAATGTTGAACCTTGTCTTCTGCCTTTTCTTTTAAATAATCATTCTACAAACTTTTAGAATGTAACTACTTTGACTTTTTGTTTGTCTCAAGCATCTAACTAAAAGTTGGCAGAGGACAATACTAATTATTATTTGTTAAATAAATATTATCTGGTCATGGAAGACAAATTGGAGCTTCCCAAAGGTCTCTCTGTTCTAGCTCCAGAGCGTTAAATGTGTTGTCTTATATTAAAAAAAGGAGAATTAAGTCTGTAGTTGTAATTAATAATGCTGGTTAATTTCTCTTAAATAGAGAAATTACCATGGATACCAGAATGGCCCTATCACGTCAAACGTCCTTAATAATGAAAGAAAAGGTCAGAATGGGGCAATGTGAAAAAGATTAAGCTATCATTGCTGACCTTGAACTTGGGAGGAACATGGCAGTCTTTAGTCACTCAAATAAGCAAGGAAGTAGATTCTCCTTTAGAGCCTCCAGAAATAAACTCAACCCTGATTTTAACCTATTGTTTCTCTGTCAGACTTTTGATCTACGGAATTACAAGACAAAATTTATGTTGATTTATGACTATAAGATTTTATCCAAGCTGGGCGTCGGTGGCTCACACCTGTAATCCTAGCTACTCAGGAGGCTGAGATCTGAGGATCAAGGTTCAAAGCCAGCCCAGGCAGAAAAGTCCATGAGACTCTTATCTCCAATTAAATACCAGAAAATGGGAAATTCCACTGTGGTTCAAATGGTAGAGTGCTAGCCTTGAGCTGAAGAGCTCAGGGACAGCACCTAAGCCCAGAGTTCAAGCCCCACAACAACAACAACAAAAAAAGATTTGATCCCTTGTTATAGCGGCAATCCAAAGCTCAGAGATTGCTACTGAACTTGTTTTAAATAAATTCCATTCAACAGTTTTTATGTACAAACATTTTTAAATGAATGGCTGAACTATCATTTTTTCTCTTAATTTGACTTTCAATATAGCATTTGCATTACATGTATGTTAAACAGAAAAAAAACTCTAATTATTTAGACTTGATTTCTTTATATTTCCCCATAAAGGAATAAAAAGGAAAGATTATTTACCTAGAAAGAATTTCCCTTGGAAAGAATGGTTCTTATATCTCAAAGCATATCATTTTTGACCAAATAAATAACATAGTAACTTAAACCATTCCAGACTAAAAAATATGCAGAAAAAGCTTATCAATTGCACATCTAAGCCCATGAAACTGCATTTCTTAGTACTCAGATTTACGCTGCTTTCAATAATTCCCATTATTAAAAATGTAGTAGGACTTGGAAAAACAAAATGGAGTTCATCAAAGTTATATTGCTAGTATCAGCTGCAAGTTTTTGACAATTGGATGTAAAGTATTAATGATCACCTACCATGACCAATTTGCTATCCCATAGACAGTGGATGTCCTAAAGTCCTATATGTCCTAGATGGTTGTGTTTTCTCTGAAGGATTAAGTTTGAGATACAAAATAAAAATTTAGGAGTGCAAATATTTATTATGTATTAATGAAGAGAATTCTTATGACCCATGTGAGTAACCCAAACTTGAAGTGAATTTTTAAAAATGTGTTAAGTCAAAGATAAATTATCTCTAGGACTAAACTATTTATCAAAGACTATATTATATATGTCTAAGACTTTGTAAACATAAAGCCATAACTATTTCCTATTGAAGTAATAATGGTTGTGCTTGGTAAGTCACTGCATGCCCAGGAATGTACGCAGATTCCAGGCTGTTTGAGATGAGAGAAAATGTTAGTGCTCCCTCCCCAGGTGCTCTGATCAGCAGGCGCTTATATTTCTATCTTTGGGTGAGTTGCCTACAGGATGTCAAAGCCTGTTTTTTTCCTTGAGCAATGGGAAACAGAAGTGCTAGGAATTTACATACTCTGGTGGTAAAGCCCATACATAAATGGTAACTGAGGATGACACTAATAGTTTTGCATTTCTTTGTAGTACAGCATAGGAATTACCTATGCTATCACCCATGCTTCCCTGAAGAGTTCTGCAGTTTCATTTTGTGGTACATTTTTGTGGTATGCATGGCTAGTAGGAATCTGGAGCTTGAACTAAGGGCCTCATGTTCTTAGGCCTAAGGCTGGAGAAAGAGATTTTAATATAAAATAATTAAAAGTACAAAAATATTGACATCAAATGTTGAAACTAGGCTAATTTCATGTGCAACCACTTCAAGACTCCATGGTGACTTTGGGCTAAATGATATCCAAGACATCCCTGAGATCTTTTATGATAATCTGAAATCTCAGGAGAAAGAATTTCCTAATGACACACATTATTTACCTTTCGTGAGTGGTAAGTGCACTGTCCAGAGGCTATGTGATTTATACATGGCAAAGGATATGTGGAAGAAAATATGAGAGTTTTCTACCAGTTCAGAAATTAATGACAGACTCATGCCTACCCAAAGCTGGTGAACTTCTTACCTCAGTTTCCCCAAAGTGAAACACCTTGAGGTTTAAAAAACATAAAAGAAGGTGAACACCAGTGGCACACGCCTATACAAAGAGACTAAGATCTGATAATCACAGTTCAAAACTAGCCCAGGCAAGAAAGTCTAAGAGACACTTACCTCTTATTTCTAATTAACTACCAACAAGCAGAAAGTGGAGCTGTAGTATAAATAAGAAAGTGCTCCAAAAAAAGCTTGAGCAAAAAAGCTAAGGGACAACACCTAGGCCCTGAGTTCAAGCCCCTGTACTAGCATATTCACATGTGCATTGGCATTTGTGTGCATGTACAGGTTCACACACACACACACACACACACACACAAAGAGTTAAAGACTAATATGAAACATCCAGCAAGCAAATTATGAGTCTCATGTGGGAGTTATATTATTAACATCATAAAGACTGTATTCTTTCACTTCTTTAGGTCACTGCTAATTTCATAAGCATTCAAATTGAAGCAGGGGTGTAATTATGCATATGCAACATAGCTTAAGGATGAGTTCCCAGTCTCAATAAGTTGTAGTAATGATATAGCTCAGATAATAGTCATAATAACTTCAAAATAATATGCAATTAATCGAACAAGGTATGCTGTTAGTGTTCCTGTAAATCTTTTCTAGTTTCAGAAATGTGAAGTCTTTTCTAGAACCACATAATCATAAATCCCTTTAGGCTATTGAACTTAGAATAAGTTTGAGATCTCTCTGAGGAAATTGCTTATCTAGTCATCCTTGGTAACTAGATGTAATTTTGTTGTTGTTGTTGTATGTTTACTGCTACTGGGGCTAGAACTCAGGGCCTGGGTGTTGTCCCTGAGCTTTTCTGCTCAAAACTAGTGTTCTAGCACTTTGAGGCACAGCTCTACCTCTGGCTTTTAGGTAGATAAATGAAGGTAAGAGTTTCAGAGATTTCCCATGCTGGTTTTGAAGCACAACCCTCAGATTTCAGCCTTCTGAGTTGTTAGGATCATAGGCATGAGCCACTGGCAGGGGATTTCTTATCTAGTTTTGAAGAATGAGCTCCTCATCAAGTTCCTCCTGGTACCTAATCATTTTATTTGATGTTAGCAATATGTCTCTTAGGAAAGTATTGCTAAATTAACTGAGGAATATTAAAGACTTCAGGCAGAATAGAGTAGCTGATATTAGTAACATTATTAATAGTATCTATTAGCACTATGTGAATCATTTCATCAATATCTACCTTCTAGCTGTAAATGTAATTTAGCTATTGAAGGCTATAAAGTGTAACCATTGATGGGCATTATCTGGTACTCGGGCTTTATAAAACAAATTACCTTAAATAGACACTGGTGGTTCATACTCGTAATCTTAGCTATTCAGGAGGCAGAGATTCAAGGATCAGAGTTCAAAGCTATTCTAGGCAGAAAAAACCATGAGAATCTTTTTTTTTTTTGGTGGGGGTCCAGTCATGGGGCCTGAACTCTGGGCCTGGGCACTGTCCCTCAGCTCTTCAGCTCAAGGCTAGTGCTCTACCACTTAAGCCACAGCGCCACTTCTGGCTTTTTTCTTTTTTGCTTATGTGGTGCTGAGGAATTGAACCCAGGGCCTCATGCATGCAAGGCAAGCGCTCTACCACTGAGCCACCTTCCCAGCCCTCTATGAGAAGCTTGTCTCCAGTTTTCCATCAAAAATCCAGAGTGGAGCTGTGGCTCAAGCATTAGAACACCAGCCAGCCTTGATGGAAAAAGCTAAGGGTCAATTACCAGTACTGGCAAAACAGAAAAAGAAAAGAAAAGAAAAAAATCTCCTTGAGACAAGGTAAGGCCTTTTGTTCCATTTGAGCCTTATGTGCCGTGACCATGTCTTGTTCTAGGATGCTATCCAATAAATTCTAAGTGTCTGTGTTTGTTCAACAACTTTTTTTGGATGACTGACAGGAATATAATATTGCATTAGGTAAATATTTATTTACCTAAAATTGACTCTGGTGACTGTCAGGTTCCAAAACACTAATCATGTTATTATTAACCGGACCAAGATATAAATTCAGTGTCATTATTTTAGATAAAACAATTTGTCTGATATAACACTTATAGAAGTTTCTTAAAGCACTTTATACTTCTGCATACCAGGGCTTCTATTCTTATGTCTCAGAAAAGTTCTTATCAGTGAGCATTGGTGGTTCATGCCCATAGTACTAGCTATTCTAGAGGCTGAGATCATAGTTCAAAGCCAGCCTTAGACAGGTAAGTCCATGGGGTTCTTATCTCCAGTTAACCACCAAAAATGTCAGAAGTAGAGCTGTGGCTCAAGTGGTAGAGTATCAGCCTTGGGCAAAGAAGCAAAGGCCCAGTGCTCAGGTGCTGAATTCAAACCACACTACTATCACACACACACACACACACACACGCGCGCGCGCGCACAAACATCTTAGAGAATTTTTGCTGATACATAAACACTGTACTTTTCAGGCAGATTTTTTTTTTCTGGTGTCCCTTAGCTGCCACTGTGCTATATGAATCATTGTCCCTTCTACTGTGTCCATTGGTCACAATTAGAGCCATTTAACAAGATACTTACTTTATCCCATTGCCTTTCTTTTCCTACTGTAGAATCTCCTCTAGTATCTAGCAGCTGAACTGAGGATGCTCAAAACAGATGCTGAATTTCTGAAATAGCTGAACAAATTAGTGAGATCTCTCAGTACAATCTAAACTCTTAATAATATATTCAATTAATGGATGTTTAGAAGGTGAATGCAGAGACCATCAACTGTGATGATTCCACATAGAAATATTTTGCATAATGTATTGGCTTGAGTGCAGGGACTCAATGCTGTCCCTTAATATTTTGGTCAAGGCTGGCACTCTACCACTTGAGCCACACCTCCATGTCTAGCTATTTGGAGTTAATTGGAGATAAGTGTCATATGGACCTTTTTAATTTAACCCTACCTGGCTTTGAAGTAGGATTCCAGATCTCAGCCTCCTAAATAGATAGGAATACAGGTGTGAACTACTGGGCCCAGCTTCATACTGTATTCTTTGTAAATATTAAAATATTTCTAACTCAAAAGTTGCCTTTGGGGTAGAGCAATGTCCAAAAGGGCATGAACAATTTTTATCCTCATAGATACTGATTCCTGAGGATCATGATTTGAACCTAATCTGGGATGAAACGTTTATAAGACTTTCAGCTCAAATTAACCACCGAAGTACCAGAAGTATAGATATGGTCCAAGTGTTAGAATGCCAGCCTTGAGTGAACAAGTAAGCAAGGCTCTGAATTCAAACACCAGTCCTGGCACCAAAAAAAAAATAACAATCTTTCCATTTTTCTATTTTTATTGCCCCCTTCTCCAGATTAAAATAATAATAATAATAATAAATGTTCTAGAACACTAAACATATTGTTGGTTGTGAAAACTAATCTTACAACTAGCAATTAGATGTAGTTTTTGTCATTTAGATCTTTGAAAGCACAGGTCTTTTCTAGAAGATTCCTGTCTCCTAAAACTCTGCACAGGCTGTCCTGTGGGTATGAGACTTGGGAAACTCCACTTTATCAGCTGATGAACTCATTAACCTTTGCCTTGGCTAGAACTGATTATCATTTCAATAAATATTTATACATGTTTTCCCTTAAGGCTTCATGAAGTCCTTTATCAACAAGACTAAGATCTCTCCCTTTGATCTCTGCCACTTGTTCATTCAGAGAAAATTTCAAGTTCTTTTATTTACATTGATAATCTCTTGCTGCCCCAATCGGATTCTAGAAACAAATCTAACCTGTATTCAGTAGAAATTAATTATATCCATTTGTTTCTGCAGGGAAGATAATATTTGTCTGGGTTTTCTTTGCTAATTTCAGGATTTAAGTGCATCCCATTTTCTGTGTATTTGCCCCTGTCCTTTAGCTGTCTGTAGAATATTTCTTTTGTTACTACTTGTAGGTGATCACCTCAATATTACCATTTCACACATAATAAAGAGACAAGGAATATTTCTAATACCTGTCTCCAAACATATAGATACACACCTTTCCCCTTCCCTTACTTTCCCTTCCTCCATCCTCTGTGTTTTCCTTTTGCTTTTCAAGGGGAAGGATTGGGAGAATTACTGTGTGGCAAAGATGGTGCTAACAGTTCTGTGGATTTTTCTATTTACTTTTAAAAAAATATCCTTGAAAATAAAGGCACTACTCCCTGTGCAACTGGGTAGGCTGAAGTGTGAAGCATTCTGTGCCAACTGCTCAGACCTAGGTATAATAAATGGAGTTATTGATCCAGTATCTACTGCTTAAACAAAAATCTTAGGTCTTGATCTAGATCTTGGCCAAGTTATTTCAGTTACCCTATGCCTCAATTTCGTCCCTGGTACAACAGAGACAACCACAGACCTTTCTATACTAATTCTGTTAGGGTGTCTAGAGGTTAAATTAGTTAAAGTGCAAGCTGGGCACCAGTGGCTCACACTTGTAATCTTAGGTACTGAGGATTGTGGTTTGAAGTCTGCCTAGGCAAAAATGTCAGTGAAACTCTATCTCCAATTTACCAGTAAAATACCAGACTAGACACGTAACTCAAGTGGTAGAGCAATAGTCATGAGAAAAAAAGCTGAGTTCAAGCCCTAGTACCAACACAGACCACACCCCCACACCCCACACCCTGCCAACACAGAGTTAAGCTACATACATCTCTTAGAATATTCTAGGTAAACATTAAACACTATTTAGTTTTCAATTTAATGCTGCTGTGTTGTATGTTTTGTCTTGAGTGTAAATAAAAATTCAGCAAGATATAGTATAGGGAAAGAAACAGTATCCACAGTATCAATAAACAGCAGTATCAATCCAGAACCTTCCCTCCACCTCCACACTTGGAGTAATGACTTCCTTTTTTTGCTAAGTAGAATGAATATTAACATTCCACATGCAGCTAATTATTCCATTTCTTTTGATGGGCAAAGCCTCTTTCTGCAGATTTCATTGATTACTTCACAACTGTTCTAGTTTTCAGAAGAATTTAAATATCTGTCTATCATCTTCAAAAGCCTTAGACTTCTTTTTTATTCTGTCATTTAATACATAATACTTCTGTTTTAAAGGAAAGTAACCTATTTATAGAGAATTCCTTTAGAGATACAATCTTTCTTTTCAAAAACTAAACAGTAGAGTTGTGGGTTGTTTTTGTTTGTTTGCTTGCTTGTTTTGCTGTTCTCAATTATATACAATGGTTAAGAACCAAGATTGGGGGATGCACACAATTTTATAAAACCCAGTTAAAAGAATGGCAGACCCAAAGTTTCTCTACCTGTTCTTCATCTCTATCGTATTGTCACTGAGTCAGACAAAGGAGCCATGGGAACTGAGCGGGACCTGAAACTATCCATTTCTCTCAATTCCTGAGCTGCTGAGGGAGCAAGTGTCTTTTTAGCAATACAATTTTATTGTGTTGAAAAATGCCATTTAGAAAATTGATTACTACATGTCTTTAATTCAAATGGCCTAAGTAGAGTTCCTTGTATGGCTACAAATGAGATTCAAATCTCAAGGTTGTAAAAGAAAGTTCTATCTATGAGATGAAAACAATTCCAGAAACCCTAGATTAAGAACCCCCCCCCAAGAAGATTAAGTCTTAATAACATGGGGGAAGATCCAATATAGTTCCATGATGGAAGAAACAGAATTACTGCATATATTAGAGCCCAGCTTCTCTTATGATGATGCTATGATCTTTTAGTTTGCAGATATTTGACCTGAATCTTTTCTTCATTTGTTAGATATATTTCTTTTGAACGTAAGGTAGATGTATGAATTGTCTTCAGCATGAGAGATGAACACATGACTGGACAAGGATCAACAAATAGGAACGAGGGAAGATGGGTCAATTCTTCAGAGCAGAGTGATTCACAGGGAGTGTCCTTGTTTGATGAGGTTGGAAGTTAAGAGGGCAGAGGTAGAACTAGGGTGATGTTTTTGGAATCTCCTGCAGAATGGAAAAATTCAATGTGATATGCATGAGTACAAGGTTTGCGACTACCAGCTTATGATGGTAATAACCAGATTGGAATGGCTAGGTTGAACCCCTCAGTGAGCTCTTCGGATTGGTTAGAATTTGTCAGAGTTAGATGGATCTGGGTGGCTTTGATTAAAAACTGCTTGGGCTAAGTTCTATGCAGTGTGATTTTAATAAATGAAATTGATGAGCATTGGTTGTTCACATCTGTTAATCAAGCTACTTAGAAGGCTGAGACCTAGAGGATCTTGATCAGAAGCTAATCTGGGTAGAAAAATTTATGAGACTGCATCTTCAGTAGCCAGCAAACTGAGCAAGCAATCTAAGCCATCTCAGGGTCCTGTGTTCAAGCCCTCAGTATTGGCAAAAAATAAAGAAAAAAATGAATTTGTTAGTTGGACTGAGTACTTTGTATATTGAGTATATTAAACATTTTTCCAACACCCTTGTCATATGTTGTTCTTCATTGCCTATACATTTAGATTGCTTTAGAGTAATAGTTCATATCTAACGTGAAATAATCTTTTGTTTTGTCATTTTAAATAACTAAAAAATCCCTTTAACATGAATTTTTATTAGTATTCCTATATTTTTTCAATTTTGTCTACTTTTTGTACACTTTGTATCAGTGTTTTAGAGAGTGTTTAACTCTTATCTACTATAAATTATAGGAAAATGATAATTGATGTTTTTACATTTTTCTCACTAATTATGAATCTTTTAGTTAGTATTGTAAGTGAAGATTTTATTATACTGTAGTTTAAATAAGAAGAAAACATGACCCAATTTCACATTTATATTTAGACCTTTCTTTGGATGTCCTTTTCATATTCTTCACTCAATTTTTCAGCTGGATGAATTGACTTTAGATAATTAAATTATAACAAATTTATTACATTAAAGAAATTTGATCTGGTCACTGATTTATTTTAGAAAGAATATATGTGCCTGGAAAAATACACCTAGGTAAAGTCAAAGGTAAATTTTATGTGTATTGCTGCATAGTTTTATATATGATTATATAAATGTATATATATATATATATATCCTACACTGAGAATATTAAAATATTACTGATTTTCCTAGTGATTTTATCATTTTTTGTTTAGAGTTATGACCAACACATCTAAAATTATTTTAGCATCAATTGTAAGATGGAATGAAAACAGCTTTATTCTTTAATTTCCTGATAGGGTTTCAATACTACTTAGTAATACATTTCAATTACATTTCATTCTAGTGTTATATTTTCAGCTACAAAACTGACATGGTTTTTATTTCTCTGAAATTTCAAATATTTTCTTTTGTGCGCTGGTACTGAGGCTTAAACTCAAGGTCTGGACACTGTCCCTTGGCATTTTCATTCAGAGTTGGTGCTATACCACTTGAGCCACACCTCGACCTCCAGCTTTTTGCTGGTTAATTGGAGGCAAGAGTCTCACTGGCTGGCTTCAAACAGCCTCCTAGGTACCTAGAATTCCAGGTGTGTTCCACCAATGCCCAACTGGTTTACAATCTTAACAATGAGTATTTTCCATGATGTTTTAATATCTGGGGGCATTATGATCACAACCCTCCTCCATTTGTTTTTAATATAACATTTCTGGCATATTTGACTTACCGCCTTTCAATACTAACTTTAAGATTCATATTGTTCCCTTCTCCAAATACATGTCTATTTTATGATTTGTGTACGTGAGATGAATCTGCCCCTCTGAGAGGAAACATTCACATGTGAATGCTTGTTACACTGGAACACTAATGGAGATTCCAGCCACATGCACGAGGTGCTTTGCTGCTATCCGAGGTAGTGTGATTCAGTCACTTCCCATCTCTCATCTGTAACAGTTTGGTTCAAGTTCTGTCCCCTCCAACTCAAAGTCTCAGAGGTTGGGGTAGTTACTTCATCTTATAATTCCTTGAGTATCTACTGGCAATTTTACCTATGCAAACCCAAACACGTGGAGAATCTGTTCCATTTTTATTACTTGGGGACACATTTTTTTTCCTGACCTGAGCATCTCTCTTATGCATCAGAAATTATTTCTTAACCAATATTTCTAATACTATGTATAGAATCCTTTCTGAAAAATAGATAGAAAAAAGCAGTATATGTTAATATATGAAATAAAGCAAACATATAACTGTGCCATAAAAGGAAGTTGGAAATCCTTGCATTATAACTCTTAATTTTGTAAAGTACGTTTTGTAAAGTGGAATTGCCACTGTCCTATAATATCTTTTCCCTTAGTTTAGATGGTAAGTAATAATGTGTTCTGTGGGTTTGTGTTCTGTTGTATTTTCAGGTCGTATGTATGACTTAATCATGAATAATTGCTCTTACATCTCTGGTTATTAGAAAGTGCTGTTTGATGCTTTGCTGAAGCCTTCATTGGGACCAAGCATACACAAATGACACAGACACTCTTAGATGACCCCAGTAGTGTTTTGCCCTCTTTTCCATTCTCTGTCATTGTGGTTTACCAAGTGTTGTATATGAAGAGATTGTGTTTGGAAGCAGTTGATTTCAAACATACTGCTTATATGTGTGTGTGTGTGTGTGTGTGTGTGTGTGTGTGTGTGTGTCCTCATTTTCTTGCATTTTGAATCAGAAAGATTTTGGTGTTTAAAATACTGATATTTTTATAGTCTCAATAGTAAAATATTTATGCTTTGATAACGAGTAAAATTTCCCAGTTAGCCTGGTCTTTGAAATACAAATGTGACTTACATTTACTTTTCAAAGCTCTTAATTCTTCTAGTGGATATCTCTGGACTCTGCACTCTGGTCTGTTTGTTTAGCTTTGCTTTCTCTCTGGCCTTGAGTCTTTCATTTGTGCAGAAAAGCAAAGAAATTTGAGTGAACCCTGGACCCCAGCCCTGTTGGAAAGCACACCTTTTTCCTCCCTGACAGAGTGCTTGGTAGATCCTGGAAGGAATCCTGCTTTTAGAAGTCCTAGATTTTGTTTGTTTTTAAAGAACTTCTCATGTATAAGTGGGGTGAATAGGTGAATCACATTGATTTCTTTCAAAACAGGGTTTTATGTAAATGCTGCGTAGGAGAAATGCATTTCCATTTCCTGCATTGATCTCATCTGAAAGCCTGGCAGTCAATCCAATTTTTTTCTGTATTGCTGTTTTAAGAGAAATTCTATGTTATAAAATGAAAGTGACTGGCCAAAGATATTGAAATAATGCCCAAGAACCTCTTATCTATCATTTTTGGAGATTCGGGATGTTGTTAAAAAGCAACTGCAGCAAAGGATAAAAAGAACAAAAGATCATGTACTTTAGTTGGTATCATTATTCAAATAGTGCCTCAGTATATGTGTGTGTGTGTGCGTATGTGTGTGTGTGTTTCCTAGAAAATCCATCTTAGATGATGGATTTGAATGAGATATAGTCTAGAAGCAGTCGATTTTATTGTTCTTCATTAAGAGTAGCAGATTCCCTTACCTTAGAGGTGCTGTGATTGAGCTCATCACTAAAGCGTTAGAGCTTTCTGCTATCTTTAGAGTCTGTCCTGTCCTCTCCAGGACATCCTGTTAGGTAGAGACCATTGACATTAATTCTGTTATTTTTTGTCAATAATATATATTTTTATATCTTGGTCATGAAATTTAAAAAGAAATTGACTTGGCCATACCATACAGTAGTTATTCTTGCACTCAATGGTATTAACAATGTATGTCTCTCCCAAAATAACTCGATTCTATTTTGTTTAATTAAAGATGATAATAAATCTTAGCCATCAGTTTGCTTTAAGCCAGGCATGTGTGTACCATACCTGTAATCTTAGCCACTCCGGAGGCTAAGATGTGAGCATGATGGCTCAAAACTAGTTCAGACAAAAAGTCTATGAGACTCTTATTTCCAGTTAAACAGCAAAATGTTGATGTGGAGGTGTGGTTCAAGGTGTGGTTCCTGGTGTGGTTCCCCTTGAGTGAATAAGCCATGTAAGAACATGAAACTCTGAATTCCAGCCCTGCTACCCATATAAAACTTTGCTTTAAATCTTTTTTTTTTTATCTGGTTGTGGGGCCTGAACTCTGGACCTGAACACTGTCCCTCAGCTCTTCAGCTCAAGACTAGTGCTCTACCACTTGAGCCACAGCACCACTTCTGGCTTTTTCTGCTTACGTGGTGCTGAGGAATAGAACCCAGGGCCTCATGCATGCAAGGCAAGCATTCTACCATTGAACCACCTTCCCAGTCCATGCTTTAAATCTTATTGCAGTTAATCGAATGCATTTTTATTTGAACAGGAATATCGCTGATCTTATTATTTAAAAGATTGAAATTTTTAAAAATCAAATGCATACTCAGAGCTCATTGTTATAGTGTTGCAGCTATTCCTCATACAATGCTCTGTTTTTTGTTTTATTTTGCTGTTAGTGTTTTTAAGCTAAAATTGACAGAACATTAAAGAGAAAAGGAAATGTATAAAGATCCAATATCCCAACATGGGCTTCCTGTTTTTTTAGTTATTATTATCTATTTTTTTCATAGTAAGGTTTCAGTCATTTAAAAAAAAAAACGCTGGTCTAAGGTGCTTTTACTGTTCTATCAAAAGTATTCATTCACTGGGTGCCATTGGCTCACTCCTGTAATCCTAGCTACTCAGAAGGCTGAGATCTGAGGATCACAGTTCAAAAGCCAGCCAGAGGAAGGAATGTTCTTGAGACTCTTATCTCTACTAAACCACGAGAAAACCAGAAGTGATGCAATGGCTCAAGCAGTAGAGTGCTCACCTTGAGCTGAAGAGCATAGGGATAGCACCCAAGCCCAGAGTTCAAACCCCATGACTGAAAAAAAATAAGCATTCATTCACCTTTTCCTCTTCTCTCTACTAAAGTTTTCATTACAATATGTAAGATCCTTTACTCTGACAGTGCACCTGTCTTTCGAACTTTGGTTTGAACTCAAAAAAGGTATCATGGGTTGTGGGACAAGATGGCCTACATCAGAATTCCAGTTGTGTGACTGATGCAGATGACTGCTTCTGGTTACTCAATGTCCTCTTCAGTATAATGGATGCAATCAGAGCCCCCACATCATCAGATCATGAAGTTAAATGAGGATAGATAGTTCTATATGTATGCACATTCACACGTAAATCATAAAATACAGCTGTCACATCAGCCCTCAGTAATATAAGCTGTAGTCCTGACATTCATGATCATCACCATCACACAAGTAGGTCAATATCATGACTTCTCCCTGCTTTAACACATCCTCCATCTACAGTTGAGTCTGTTGGAGTGGGATGTACTGATCCTTGTTAGCAACCCTAAATAGCCTCATTTAAAACACACACACACACACACACACACACACACACAACTAGAAAAACAGTATTTTGTGGAGTGGAGTTATCTATGTTTGAGTTTAATTCCTGTACTCTGCAAAGCTTTACTGAATCTTTGTTGTGGACTTGGCACCACATGAGACTCTCAAATTTGTTGTGGACCTGGCACCATGTTAGACTCAAAATATGTTGAGAAAGAATATAGTTCTGACAATTGATTTCATTCACAAATCTCAATGTCCGAGGAGAAGACTTTTGCTATCAAAAACCCCTCTCAAATCAAATGGGCACTGGTAGCTCACACCTGTAATCCTCTTTTACAAGAGGCTGAAATCCAGAGGATTAGGATTTGAGTCTGAGTCATGGCAGACAAAATCCGAAACACTCCATCTCCATAGCAACAACCAAAAAGCCAGCCCGGCGGTGTGGCACAAGTGGCAGAATGCCAACTTAGTAAAAATGAGGCTCTGAGTTCAAGCCCAGCAAAAAAAAAATTAAAAACCCACTTTAAAATCAATAATTGTATGACACATTTTGATGATTCTGTACCAAAAAAGTGAGTGAAAGATGTGAATGACCTCCTGTAGACTACGTGATCAAAATGCTTTAGGGAGATCCTCCGAAGACAAAATAAGCAATATTAGCAACAAGTAAAATATTGATGCAAAGAAAGCATTGAGTACAAACTGAGTTGCTGGTAAGGTTGCGCTTGGAGACTCACTTCTTTTCAGTGCTGTTGTCCATTGGACTGTACCCCACCCAGCCCCTCACATCTTTGATATGACACAAAAAAACCTGGAGCATCAAGAACCCTTCTTAAGGTCCTGCTTGTTTGTTTTGTGCTTTGATTGAGACACATAACTCCCCTGGCAGAGATGAAAGTGCCTTCTTTGTTTGATGACTGTAGTTCAGTTGTTCACATTGCTCTGCTGACTGACAGTAAACAGGCATCAGAAACCACAGGCGTGAGGGAAGCCCTCTCCTGCAAAGGGATGTTGGGGATCTTCTGTCCAGACACACTCCACAGAGCAGGGCTTTCATTCATCTTATAGGTGTTGGGAGATGTGTCTCACCCTTTATTTTTCACCAAAAATCACAGTCTTCTCTAATAAAAAAAAGTTTTTCTTAAAATTGTTTCTTAAATGCCTTAAGATGCTCTTATATGTAAAAACATAGCCAGGGAAATTGTGGGGATGAGTGGGGTTGGAATAAATGTGATGAATGATGGAAGAACTGACATTGATGGAGACTTCATGCTCATGATTTTGAATGTAAACCTCTTTATACAACTATTTAAAGGTGTTAAATGCATTAACAAAAAGTTCTACACCCTGGTAACTCACACCTGTAATCCCAGTTACTCTCTGAGGATCATGGTTAAAAGCTAGCCCAGGCAGACAAAGCCAAGAAACTCTTTATCTCCAATTAACTAACAAAAAAGAGGAAGTGGAATTGTGGCTCAAATCATAGAGCACTGGCACTGATCAGAAAGAAAAGGAAGGAAGAATACATGTGATGCCCTAAGTTCAAGCCCAGCTACTAAAAAAAAAGTTGTAAAAGAACTATTCTGCTTCAAAATGGTGGGAGGACTTTTAAAAAAATCAGTTATTTGACTTGTTTTAGTTGGGAAAAGGTAAGACAAGGGAGGAGTTCAAATAATTTATTATCATCTCTAGGGAGGATGACACCGTATCTTGTTAGGAAGAAGTCTCTAGAAAACAAGAAGCATTGAAATATACAATGCAGACTCCCACAAGCACTCCTCTCTGTGGCTAGACCACAATAAGATTGATCTGTTAGTGACTGGGTTTTTAAGTATTCATCTCCAATGAGGTTCATTTTCCAGATGTTCTCTAGGAACCTGGATGTACTTCTTCCTGGAACTTTGTATCTTGGTAATACTATCACTCAGCACACTTTCCTGATGACAGACATCTCAACCTCCAGGAGAAGAATGGGCTGATTCTACCTGTGAGGGAGGCAGCATGGTTTGAATATAGAGATGGATGGATTTTTTTTCTTGAATGTGCAATGGGATGCAGACAGCCAACTTATTTGGCAGGAGCTAGAGAATAAGCTTTCTGTTATATGTGGTTCTAGCTAATGGATGCTTACCCCACCCCCACCCCACTTTGTCTGCACACAGCCATCTGTAGCACCCTCTGCCTTTTGAACATAATCTTGTCTGTCCTGGATGTTTTTCTGAAGAATTCAATGAGATATAGGCATGTAGATTATATAGTTATGGGTTCATTATAAGGGGTCAATATGCAACACATAATGCAATGTATGTTTAGTTTAACACCTATTTACTATTCATAGTATTTATGAAAAGAAAAACACCTAGAAAAGACCCATAAATTTATATGATGAGTTTAGAATAAGTCTCACTTGTCTTATCTTGGTATATAATTCTTAGTGTGCTGAAGGGCTCTAATGGCTTCTCAAAAGAAAGCCCACTTTGGCTCATTCCCTTGTTAATATCATTACAGGTTCTCCTCTTCCTTTGGTAGGTACTGTTGTTCACTAAAATAGAATAGAAGAGAAAGAAGGGAAATTTTATTGCTATTGCTAAAACATGAACAATGCTAAGTACTACCCTAATGCTTGTGAAAAATTGCATCTTGTTCCAACAAAAATCTACCACTCAATGTCTTGTCATTTCTGATTTAAAGTCAAATTACTTTTCTCAAATGCCTAATAATTAGTTAGAACAGGTTTTTGATATAAGGAAAGATTTGACTCCAGAATCAAAACCTGGCTGAAAATAATAGGAAAACAGGATAAACAGTACCCCTGTTTTAGCTAAACTCTACTGGCTTATACCTGAAATCCTAGCTACTTAGAAAGCTGAGATGTGAAGATGAAGGTTTGAAGCCAGCCCAGGAAGGAATGGCTGTGAGACTCTTTCTTACCTCCAATTAACTACCAAAGAGCTAGAAGTGGAGGTGTGGCTCAGTGGCAGAGCTCTAGCCTTGAGCTGAAGCGCTCAGGGGCAGTATCCAGTCACTGACTTCAAGCCCCAGTACAGTCCTAGCAAATAAACACACAAAGTACACCTGCTTAACTACATTCCAGGAATGTGGCACCAACTTCCCTGTTAAACAAAAACATATTTGAATTTATTCAGTCACAGATAAAATAAATGAAACTAAAAGCAAAAGAGACAAATAGTTAATGAAAAGCTGTATGAAATTTTCATGTAGAATATGAAGATGACATTTGAAATCTGAAATGAACTATAATTGAGATTCCTGGAAGTGAAAAGAGAAGTCTAGCCCCTTCCATTATCTGGCCAAGAATGTTAGCTTTGCTTGGAGGAGGAGTGGCTGGGCTTTTCTTAGATACTTCACTACTGTTTTACTGAGAGTTGGCATGGTTCTTGTTACTAACATTCCTATTCATTTAACACATATTAGGTGAATGGTTTTAAACTGGTGAGCAATAACACAAAGCAGGCCTGTTTTAGAATTTTATCTTGAGAAATAAAATGTATGTCCACCTGTCGAACACATAGCTTCAGGAAAATGAGCCGACACAGAGGGCAAAATATACTAACGGAAATGAAGAATAAAGAAAACAAGTAATTGCATTTGTTTTCTTCCTCGTGTTCTAAAAGCGTAAGTGTGATAGTCGAGTGATTCTGTATTTCCATCTTCAACTCACGAATACCAATTATTTGAGACTGTTTATTGATATCAGCATTTTCATTCCTGGGTCTCATCAGCATCTCTAGCCTCAAGTGTGCTACCATGGGATTCTTTGTCTGCTTGCTTTTCCAATCATTTTCACTATTATTTATTGAGAATTAGGAGAAAGAAGAAGGGGTGAACAAAATGATGTTGCCACTATTTTTCTCTGTCTTTACCATAATTGTAAATGCTTGTTAGCAATCCAGGGGTTCTAAGGAGAATGCAAAAAACACAGCCAAGCCCTAGCATGAGTGACTCAAGCCTGTAATACTAGCTACTCAGGAAGCTGAGACCTGAGGTTCCTGATTTGAAGCCAGGTGGAGCAGGAAAAGTCCATGAGCCCCTTATTTCCAATTTACCACCAAAACGCTGGAAGTGGAGCTATAACTTACAAGGTAGAGTGCTAACCTTGAGCACAAAAGCTGAGGGACATTGTCCAAACTTTGATTTCAAGCCCCAGTACCAGCACAAGGAAAAAGAAAATCAAAATGCCAACAACTCTGTAGGCTCACATGGGAAGTGGGAGGGGCACACTAAATTAGACATTAAGGACTTCTTCCATCCCTAGCCCTCAACTCAAGGCACATTACATCACATTGAAGCACATTAAATCCACTAATACAAATTAGGATTGTTTGAAGAGGGCAGCTGAGAAGGGGGAATGGGAAAGAGAATGTGGGTTTATGAATAATATTGAAGTGAACTCTGTGAGAATGAAACTCACTGAAGTCTGCTTTAAATGGGGATGGACTAGAGAAGGGGAAAAAGAATAGTGATGGGATTTCATCTCATCAATACATATCACATGCCTGTATGGTCCTACAGTAGAATCACTTTGTATAATTAACATAGTGATTAATACTTTTAAATTTTTTAAACTTTTTTTCTGACTACATGACAAGCAGAATAAAATGGTGCCTTTTATTTTCTTCTTATCGTATAATTGCCATTGTACAATTGCATCTGTGGTTGAGTTGTTTGCTAATGAATTCCCATCTCCCCACAGTAATGTATCAACCGTGAGATGAAGGACCCTATCATGTTTGTTCACTGCTTTATTTCTAAACTAACACTATATATGGAGTGTAAGCTCAGCAAATGTTTGAAGAATTAATTGCCAAATAGTACTGGAATTAGATTCTAATCTATGACATGTTATTAAGAAATTAAAAACCACTGGGTGAATACACCTCATGCCGATAGTCCTAGCTACTCAAGATGCTGAGATCTGAACAACAAAGTAGGAAGCCAGCCTCGGCAGGAAAATCTCTGAGACTTTTCTTCAATTAACCAGCAAAAAGCTGGAAGTGATATGGCTCAAAGGGCAGAGTGTCTGCCTTGTACCAGCACCCCCCAAAAATTATATGTTTGGGGATTATTATTCTCTTCTTTGGAGTAGGATGGTCTAGAGGGAGACCACTAGAGGACCAATGACCATCCTTTCAGATTCTAGTATTGTATGTATCATTATCAGGCTGAACAACTACTAGCCAATTTGGTAGCAAATACTAGTATTCTGTGGTACAGAACTAAATTGCTTTTGGAGTCTACTAGATACCAACTTAATTTGAATAGAATAATTTCGAAGTTGGTCTACTCTAGACATGTGGGAAATGTTTCTAATTGGATAGATCATCATATAACTGTGTTTGATACAAGACTAAAACATAGCCAATATATTCTAAACAGCTTTACATTCAAGCCACTTGGAAGCTGGCTCTTGGAAGTTGAATGGGAATTTTCCAGCCTTAGAAAGGGGAGAGGTTGGAGAAGGTGTTTCCATCAGGAGACAAAATAAAGTAAAGAAAGAGCATGTGAACTGGAGAGTGAGGGAGATATAGGTAAGGGGGAGCAGAGACCATCCATTCTAGAACAATTTGAGATGAAATTAGGAAAGCAAAGTAGGATCTGATATGGGGATTAAACTGAAGTTTTTACATTTTTCTCATGAGGATAGAATCCCCTAATATAGAAGAACTATGATTTCACTAGTGATAAGATAGATGATGACTTCTCCAAGGCCATATAGCTCCTAAATGTACAGATAACATGTGAGTAAAATCTGTCCAGCCTAAAGTGTATTCTGCGCTCCATGTTCCACCCCATCTGATTTTGCTACTTAGTTGCACAGAGAAAGTATAGGTGCTTAAGTTAAATAGTATAATTGGCTGAATAGTTCATCAGATGTTTAGCAGAATTTTGGCTTGTATAAAGACTGACCCAGAACAGGTATAAACACCTGGAAATAAACAAGCGGATGTTGATTAGAAAATGTAGGTTAGAACAATGTTTGTCAAAATAAACAATGAGGCCGGACATGGGTGGCTCACGCCTACCATCCTAGCTACTCAGGAGGCTGAGATCTGGAGATAGTGGTTCAAAGCCAGCCTGGGCAGGAAAGTTCATGAGACTCTTATCTCCAACAAACAACCAGAAAAGCAAAAGTGGCATTGTGGCTCAAGTGGTAGAGCACTAGCCTTGAGCTGAAGAGCTGAGGGACAATACCCAGGCCCAGAGTTCAAGCTCACAACCAACAATAAATAAATAAATAGGGAAATAATTTTATTATATTTTGTATATATTTAAAAATACATTATATCAGGGGCTGGGAAGGTGGCTCAGTGGTAGAGTGCTTACCTTACATGCATGAGGCCCTGGATTCGATTCCTCAGCACCACATAAGCAAAAAGAAAAAAGCCAGAAGTGGCGCTGTGGCTCAAGTGGTAGAGTGCAAGCCTTGAGCTGAAGAGCTGAGGGACAGTGCCCAGGCCCAGAGTTCAGGCCCCATGACCGGACCGGACCCCCCCAAAAATACATTATATCCATATCTAGAGAGTAACTTATTTTTGTATTAATCATTTGGAAGTATGAAAAGGGATAAAGAGAGGAATATGAGAAAGAGAGAGAGAGAGAGAGAGAGAGGGGAATGGGAGAGGGAGAGAGAGAGAGAGGGAGAGAGAGAGAGAGAGAGAGAGAGAGGGAGAGGGAGAGAGAATATGAATGTGTTGACTTACCCAGAAACCAACTGCTTTTTATTTTATTCCATTGGTAAGTGAAGTCTCGTAACTTGATAACAGAGGTATTGCCCTGAAATTTGAGATTTGTGAATGTTGTTATTTGCCATTGCCATGCTGTGCTTTTCTCAGAACTTTGAGAAGACTAGAAAGTTGATACTAATAAACCCCTCAGCTTATTTGAACCTAAACTGACCAGAGCTATCAAATATCAATATCACTGCAATCATGCATGAGCTTTTCAGTGGGCTAGAGCAGTTTATCATCAGCAGACTGCTTGAAGCAACTAGTTATACACAATTGTTGCAGCAGCATCTGTAATAATGTGTGCGCCCTTTGGCTTTTCTTTTATTACACTTTGTGTTTTCTTTTTCCCTCGAAACAGTAAACGATCTCATCTTAATGCCATGTAACTTTTCATCTTTCTGTAAATTTTTAATTTTTTTTCTGTAAATTCTTTAAGTACTTAGCAATTATTCCACAGTCTTTTCTTAAATCTGCTGCATTTGTTCAAAAATGTCATTGGTTTGCCAATGAGAGCAGCTAAATTTCACCAAAGAAATTACAGTGACTACCTCTGCATTTCCCATAGGTGTAGTTGACCTAATATTAAGCTAAGCTTTAAGATAAGTATGCTGTTGATGAAGTGCCAATCAGAGATGGTCCAGCTATTTAGATATCGCAGGATCCTCCATCTTCCTCCATCAAATAATTTTGAAGCTGCCAAGCCTCTTACCTTTTTTTGAGTTAAGTCTGTGTGTCACTATATGCTTGATATTATCCACATCTCAAAATGTTTTTGAACGCAGTTCTTCTGAGTACAAGGAGTAATCACACACCTACACTTAAATATTCCCTGCAACTTTGCTTAGCATATCAAGACAAGCTATGTAAATCCTGTTTGACTTAACAGTAACAGCCCATCAGAAAGGAAAAAAAAAATCTGGAAGGAAAGATATTTTCCCAAGTCAATTTAAAACTTCTTTATTCATTTTAAATATTTCATTGCATTAATTTTTCAAAGCAACAAAACAAACATTCATCAAGTGAAACTAAGCATGACCCCCTCCAATGGGCACATCTGTTACTTCCCTGCTGTGTTCTTGAATAATTCATTTTAATACATTTAAACTCTCTTCTTCATTAAAATGAGCTTTACTGCTTTACATATGCAATTTACATCATGGAAACAAAAGCAAAAGCTTTTAATGAAAGTTGACCCTGAAATTTGATTAGACTTTGTCTTTGGTATGGCAATGTCTCTTTGGTTGGTTTGGAAAGCATGAAGTGTCTTCCTGTACACAGACTGTCCATTGACAGCCTCCGCCATATCCATCCACCAACACGTGGAAACCATAGCCAAGAGGCTGGGGTACCCTTGCTCACGGCCTCTGTTTCTCCTGAGCACACAACTGTTTCTTCATTGTAGCTCTCTCTGCTCCCATGGCATCATAGAAATACTGGTTATCTGGAATGGCATTCAGGAACAAGTGCCAATGCAGAGAACATCAATCAGTTTCACCTTCTTGAACATTAATCAGCTTGAGAATGTCTGAGGCAGTGCAGAAAATAAAATCCTGTTTCATTCACTCCAGACCTTGGAGAAGAGACTTTGGGCAGGAGAAGAAAGAGAAGGGGAGGAAAATGATAGGTTAGAGTTAAAGTCACTCTTTCTCTTCTTCTTAAGACCCTTCTCTCTCTCACCCCTCCATTCTACCCCGCCCTCTCCCCTTTTTTCCCCTCTCTCTTTGGTGCCAATACTAGAGACTTTCCTTTCCTTGCTTTTTCTCTCCCCTCCCCTTCTCTCCTCTCTTCTCCTCACTTCTTTTTCTTTCTCTAAAAAATTCTTTATTGTGATTGTAAAGGTGTTATACAGATGGGTTACAGTTACATGTCACATAAAGAGTCCATTTCTTAGCTGGAACATGGCGGCTCATGCCTGTAATCTGCTCAGGAGGCTGAGATCTGAAGATCTCAGTTCAAAGCCAGCCCAGGCAGAAAAGTCCTCTTGAGACTCTTTCAACCACTTATATCTTAACCACTCAAAAACTGGAAGTGGCACTGTGCTCAAGTGGTAGAGCACTAGCCTTGAACACAGAGTCTTGGGGACAGTGCCTACGCCTTGAGCTCAAGCCCCACTACCAAAGGAAAAACATACATTTCTTTTTTAACCATTTCACTCCTTCCAGTCCTCTCTCCCCCCCAGGCAAACACAAGTTGCATAGTTCATTTTCAACATAGTGTCAATTGAGTACTACTGTTGGCATGTGTTCAACCTTTGTCCTTCCATTTCTGTGTTTACCCTTACCCTCCCAAAGACAGATACATGAACAAACAGACAAAACGAAAAGAAAATAAAAACAGCAACAAAGAAAAAAATCCTTTTGTTTTCATTTCTTGGAGTTCATTTCAATAAATAGTATTATTATGCTTGTTTTTTTTTCTTTTTTGTCAGTCATGAGGCTTGACCTCAGGGCCTGGGTGCTGTCCTGGAGCTCTTTTGCTCAAGGCTAGTGCTCTACCACTTTGATCCACAGCACCACTTCCAGTTTTTGCATAGTTAATTGGAGATAAGAGTTTCATGGAGACTTTTCTGTCCTGGCTGGCTTTGAACCAAGATCCTCAGATCTCAGCCTCCTGAGAAGTTGGGATTACAGGCATGAGCCACCAGCACCCAGTGATAAATATTATTTTATATGATTAGATACACATAGGTATTTCACCTTGTGGTCCTATCCTAACGGTGTCCTCCTTTGGACTTGCTCTGGGTAAATGCCTAGAAACCTATATATTTTATCATGTCTCAGCATATTTTTTCTTTTACCATCCAATGTGTGTACTTGCAGATTTATCAGCACATTCTACTTACCACAAAAGAGGGAAATTATGCAACTATGTTTCTTTAGGTCTTGCTTACTTTGCTTGGGAACTCTAATCTGGGTAAAAATCACTCTGGAAAGCAATATGGAGGTTCTTTGACTAAACATAGAGCTTCCCTATGAACCAGTAATTCCTTTCCTGGACATTTATCCACAAACAAGGCTGCAATAAAGCTACCAGCACAACCATGTTCATTGCAGTATTGTTTACCATAGCCAAGATATGGAATCAACCTAGATGCCCCTCAGTGGATGAATAGATTGAGAAAATGTGGTATATATACACAATAGAATTCTATTCTTCCATCAGAAAAAATGATATTGTACCATTCATAAGGTAATAGAAAGACTTGCTTCTTTTCTTTGTGCCAATACTAAGACTTGAACTCAGTTTTTCACTCATAGCTTTTTCACTCATAGCTTTTTCACTCATAGCTGGGACTCTTCACTTGAATCATACCTCCACTTCTATCTTTTTGCTGGTTAATTAGAAATAAGAGTCTCATGGATTTGTCTACCTGGACTGCCTTTGAACAGTCCTCACATCTCAGCTTCCTGAAGAGCTAGGATTACAAAAGTAAGCCACTGGTGCCTATCTAAGTGTTTTCTTAAAAGAGGCATGCTTTTTATATTAAAAATTACCAAAGGAGGATATTCTTAGGGGAGGAACACAGAGGCCTCTGATCATATAAAATAATATTTTTGAAATAAACAAAAAATTTAAACACTTATTTTCACAGAACAGTGACAAGCAGCTTTAATGACAGAATCCAAAGGATAAAATAATTCATTAGTTGATTTCTACTCAACACTTTATCACAGTATTTGGTAATTGTCACTGATCCCTCTTTGAAGACTTCTACCTCATCAGATCATCAGATTTCCATGGTTGTATGCAAGAACAAAAACTCATATGAGGGGCTATTTGTGATAGATTTGCATATGACAACAACTATTATTGTATAGATAACATCGTAGCATTGCTATTTTAGTTCTCTGGGGTATTCTTTTTGAGGAGTCAGGTAATTCATACACATTCAATACTACCTTTTTCTTAGTAGAAGTGAATTGAAAATGAAAAACAAACAAAAAAAATTCCAAAGGTTTTTTTTAATGGTGACTGGTTGCTGCCTTGCTTTGCAGAAATGAGTCTTTGAGAGTACACATTTTCCAATTTAAAATATTTTGAGCTCTTGCAGGCTTTGTCAAGTCTTTCAAATTCATACAAACCTATTCTATTGCCAGGACAGTTGAAATAGCCTGGACATAGCTGCAGCACCTCCTTCCTGGCCTTTCCATCTGCTTCCCTCCTTGCAGGAGCCATAGAAGACAAGCTGTGCATTCATACCTGCAATTGATGAGAAGAATAAGTAGTCCTTCAACAGAAAGATAGTATGCTTAGGGGTATGCTAATGAAAGACGGGAATAAGAAAAATCTCGTGAGGCTGAATCCAAAACCTGTATATATACTGAAGCTGGGCACTAGTGACTTATCCCTGTAATCCAAGCTACTTGGGAGGTTGAGATTTGGAGGATCAAGGTTTTAAATCAGCCTTGGTAGGAAAGTCAGTGAAACCTGATGCCCTGAATAACTAGTGAAAGTCTGGCCTGGAGGTATGGCTCATGTGTTAGAGCACCAACATTGAGCAAGCATGCAGAGTGAATTCAAGGCCCTCTGTTTAATTCTGATACTGGACAAAACAAACAAAGAAACAAAAAAAGCCCACAAAGCTCAATGTCCAAATCATTTGGAGGCCTTATTGTGTCTTAATTGTGTGTGTTACAAGCTGTTGTTCTTAACACCAGCTTCTTGGCTCATTAAGAAAAATGCTAGAGACAGGCGCCGGTGGCATGAGATCTCAGGAGGCTGAGATCTGAGGATCATTGTTCAAAGCCAGCCCAGGCAGGAAACTCCATGACTCTTACCTCCAATAAACCACTAGAAAACCGGAAGTGGTGCTGTGGCTCAAGCAGTAGAGTGCTCGCCTTGAGCTGAAGAGCACAGGGACAGCACCCAAGCCCAGAGTTCAAGCCCATGACCAACACACACACACACACACACACACAAAAGAAAAATGCTAGCCAATCCTTGTATATCATGTGTTCTTTTCTTTCAATTATAGCACATCTCTCTGCTAGAAAAAATGCATCCTAGGTAAACTTCTCATCTTCTCCCTATCGCATATGTGAATTTGCCCTTGTAAGAATTTCTGATTTCCTTCTTGCTTTGTAAAAGCTTGGGTTCAAATTCTACTAATTCTCTTTGCCATCTCCACTATATTAATTCTCTTGTTTATGAAATCAAGCAACAAGGTCAATATAATATAGAGAACAATAATGAGAGTAAGTTATTTCATGATATGTTTTCAAAAATACAGGCTAGGTATGTAGGTCAGAACTAGAACTATATATACTACCTTGGTGTGTAGAAAGCCCTTATTATTTTTTATTAAATGAGCTCTAGGTAATCTAAGCCAGTGAGAGAGAACATGGACATACATATTCTATTTTAATTAACATCCTAAAAAGTTACACATGAATTGTCTTTTTTTGACTAGGTGCCAGTGGCTCATGCCTGTAATTTTAATTATCTAAGAGTCTGAGACTTGGAGAATCACAGTTTGAAGCCAACTTGGGCAGAAAAATCTATGAGATTCTTATCTCCAGTTAATCTGGCAAAAAGCCAGGTTGGAGTTGTAGTTCAAGTGATAAAATGCCAGGTAAACAAGCAACCAGAGGACGTGCCAAGACCCTGAATTCAAACACAAGTACCAGGAAGGAAAAATAAAAAGAAAAGATCAAATGAGCCATGCAACTCTCAGAAGAGACTAGCACAAGTCCAAGAGCAATGATAACAGCTTGTCATGGACCAAAACCTCCAAATTGTGAGCCCAAATATAGATTTATATTTTATTTCTCATAAATACTTAATATTTAAATATTAACTGTTATTGAACATTAAAAACACAAGCTATGAAACAGTTAAATAATTTAAAGGAAAAAGTACAGTCTATTATTAAATAATTTTATTTAATAATAATTGTTATTTAATAAGTATCAAATAATTGTTATTAAGATTTATGTTATTCAAATAATAGTTATCTATAATATTAGTAGTAATAATATTAGTAATTATTATATCATGTAATAATTACTATTGTGGTATTGGGGATTGTACTCAGGGTCTATGGTTTACTAGACAAATAGTTTAACTTTGAAATCACATCCTTATTTATTTGCTTTTAATTTGTTTTCCATGAAACAAACTTAGATTTTTATTCTTTTGCTATTGTGACCCTCAGATCTTATTTCTCCTACTTCCTCCTAGGACTACACATTTGTCCTCCATGACTTTCTTAGTTTAAAGACAATCTTGCTAACTTTTCATCCAGGCTGGCTTCAAACACCAATCTTCCTGTCTCTGCCTCCCCAGTAGGTAGCATTACAAGTGTAAGTCATCATACCCAAAACAAATTATTTTAGTGTATGTCAAGTAATTTAAAAGCCAGGAGAGCAGAGTTGGTAAATGCTGGAAGTGAAATCTGCATATATACAAATCATTGAGATTCTCCTCCATTGATTTATTTATTACTCTCAGAAAATAAGAAAACCTGATTTTATAATAAAAGCCTGCAGTGGTTTTTTTTCAATGCTTCCATGGCATACTGTTTATTTCTAGAAACAAAAGCTTCTATTTCATGTGAAGTTTCTTTCTAATTTCTTCCTTGTCAACAACAACAAAACATTCATTCCATTCACTTTCAGAGCATGGAATAGGCCTTCATATACATAATGACAAAATAAAACCAGGGGCAAATGGCTCACTCCTATAATCTTAACTATCCTAGAGGCTGAGATCTGAGCATCAGGGTTGGAAGCCAGTACAGGCCACAAATGTCCATGTATTGCTTATCTCTAATTAACCACCAAAAAAACAAAAGTGAAGCTGTGACTCAAGTAGTAGAATGCTGATCTTGAGCACAAGAGCTCAAGGATCACTCAGACCCTGAATTCAAGCACTTGGAGCAGCACACACACACACACACACACACACACACACACACACACACACACACACACACACACACACAGAGGATGAATTTATAGAAGTAGATTATTGTTCCCTTACTCGTATCCAAAGTTGGCCAAAAGTTCTTTTCCATTCCCATGAATTGCTCTACTAATCTCTGTTTTCAGCATTAATTTTAAGAATGACATTGAGAAATAGCCTCATCTTTTTCATCCCAAGTCATACCAGATTTTTAAAAACTTATTTGATATATGAGTCATATTTCTATTCCCAGAGAACTGGAAACCTATAGACTAAACCAGAGACCTAGAAAAAGAAGCCAGTGCAAGAAATAGTACCGATAATTAAAGTTCATGATTCATTTTGGGTTTTTCTCATTTCCTGTCACTTTGATTTTGCCATGCCATTGTGCAAGTATTTCAATCCAGCTAAGTGACAAAAGTCTCATCCACAAGCTGATCTCTTGGTAATCTAAGCCAATGAGAGACAACACGGACATAAGTATTCTATTTTAATGGACAATCTAAAAAGTTGCACTTGAATATGTGGTTAGAATTGTTTTTGTTTTTTGGGGTTTTTTTGACTAGGTGCCAGTGGCTCATGCCTGTAATTCTAGCTATCCAAGAAACTGAGATCTGGAGGATCACAGTTTGAAGCCAACTTGGGCAGAAAAATCTATGAGATTCTTATTTCCAATTAATCAGCAAAAAGCACAGGTTGGAGGTGTGGCTCAAGTGATAAAATGCCACGTAAAGAAGCAACCAGAAGACAGGCCAAGCCCCCAAATTCAAACACAAGTGCCAGGAAGGAAAAAGAAAAAAGAATTGTGTTTTCTACAAATTGTGTTTCCTACAAATTTAGGATTATTTTGTACTTCCTGTTGACCATACAAATGGGCAGGTTTTAATGGATAATGAAGCAATTGAACCTGCTCGGTTAAGTCTCACTTGAGGACTTAACAAAGGGTCCACGAGTAAAGTAAGTAATTTTATAGAGCAAGAGAAGCTAGAGAGATAGTGGGTGCTTTAATTCTCCTTACCACATCCTTTCATAGCAATATGTAGTAATATGTGATATATGTGTGGAAATATATGATTTAATTTGTAAATGGAAAATAAAGCATAAAGCAAAGAAAAAAATGGTACATCTTACTTTCATAACAGGACAGCGTTGAAGGGGGCTCCTACAATTTTCTGTAATAAAAGGTGATAAGAAGAGAAGACTGTCTAAGCAGGGTTACTTTTCATATTGTACATGGCATTGTTAGTGATCAACTGACTAACAAAGCCACTGTCATTTGATACTTGGTGTAATCTAACCTCTGAGATCCCTCCCACCATTTTCAGAACAAGGATGATTCTCATGCATTTATAAATGAAACAAAATGAAATGTTTTATTTCATCTCAATTAAGAAAGAGGGGGATTTTGGACTGCGTAGGCCTCCAACCCACAGGGAAAAATCGCATGTATGCACACAGGTATTTGTACAATGGTGTTCACCTCAGCATTATTACTGCATAAAAACTGGCATTGCAACTCAAATGAATTATCATATTGAAAATAGATTTTAACTCTTTAAAGCATACAGTGGAATAATATTCAGAGAATAGAAAGAATGAGTTGGAAGTGATGTGTCTTGGAAAGACGTTTTAGAACATATTATCAATTTCTCTTTTTTGGGGGGGAGGGCCTGGTTGTGGGGCCTGAACTCTGGGCCTGGATGCTGTCCCTCAGCTCTTCAGCTCAAGGCTAGCGTTCTACCACTTGAGCCACAGCGCCACTTCCGGCTTTTTTTTTTCTTTTTGCTTATGTGGTGCTGAGGAATCGAACCCAGGGCCTCAGGCATGCAAGGCAAGCGCTCTACCACTGAGCCACTTTCCGAGCCCCATATGATCAATTTTTCTTAATTTCATTGTTGAAACAAAATCACATGGGTAAGTGCAGTGCTTCTATGTGTTCATGTGAGAGAAAGAAAGAATAAAAGACCAAATTACAGTTGTGGTAGCATGGGGAAAATTGTATTTTTCTGTTTTTATTTATATATTTTTATCATTAAGCAGTTGCTCAAAGGGGTTACCATCCAACAAATCAGTTTATAAGTACTATGCCTCTTGCTTTCATCGTTCTCCTCCATCCCTTCCAATCCAATCTCTCCCCTCAATTTTACTAGTTTATAGGACACACATTGGCTATTATGTATAATTCTCTAATTCTTTCCTTTTCCTTTTTCTCTTTCTCCTACAACTTAGTCCTAGATTTCTTAGGTTTTTTTTTCCCTTGCTAAGTGAAATTGGCTTTGTAGATGCAAAAGCTATTAGTTTTCATTTGTTCGTTTGTTTGTTTTTTGTCAGTTGTGAGGCTTAAGCTGAGGCTCTGGGCACTATCCCTGAGCTCTTTTGCTCCAGGCTAGTGCTCTACCACTTTGAGCCATAGCCCCACTTATGATTTTTGAGGGGTTAATTGGAAATAAGAGTCTTACAGGGGTTTTACTGCCAGGGCTGGGTTTGAATCACAATCCTCAGATCTCAGCCTCCCAAGTAGCTAAGATTACAGGCGTGATGTTACTAAAATTTGAATCAAATCCCTTAGAATCCATACACTATGCTGAGTTGGGTGGATTAGTAGTAGCCCAGTGCCAGGTTTACTGTAGACTTTAGGAACTGATTATTTATGACACTGAACTCTCATTGTTGATGTTAAACTTTGTTTATTAACGAGATACCACTGGGTTGTCTTCACGCTTCCAGCCTTTCTTGGACTTGTAATGAACTATTTTTGTTGTTTATTCCTTGTTATCAGTATCCCCAGATATTAACATGCATTAGCATTTTAATACATCTGTGTCTGATTCTCAGAGCTCATAGCTTCATCAGACTTTCTCCTTGTGCTCACTGACCTTTTACCAACTTAATTATTTATAGTCAACTTGGCTTTCTCTCTCTCTCTCTCCCCTCTCTCTCTCCTTTTTCCTACTGTTTCAAATGCAGAATTAATGTTGTCAACCACACAATAGAAAGAGCTACTCTCACCTTCTCAAGCCAAAGTAACAGAGAATGAAATATGCCAAAGTTTTTCAGTTTGACACTGAGAGTGGTGAATTCAGGATGTATTGCTGGGTTAAGGTGTGGCTCCTACATCTAGCTATGCTGGAGTGGGAGTGTTGTACTGGAACCATCTTCTGATCAGAAGCTCAACAAACCCCCTAAGTAGAATGCAGAATGGCTGTAATAAGGACAGCCTGAATAATTAAATATTTGCCTGACCCTCACCTTTTAAAATAAGATATCACAGTTGGCTCATCCTTCCTTCTGCTTGGTTATCATTAAAGAGTTGTTCAGTTGGTTTTTTGTTTGTTTGTTTTGGGGGGAGAGGTCTGGTTGTGGGGCTTGAACTCTGGGCCTGGGCGCTGTCCCTCAGCTCTTCAGCTCAAGGCTAGCGCTCTACTACTTGAGCCACAGCGCCACTTCCGGCTTTTTTCTTTTTGCTTATGTGGTGCTGAGGAATCGAACCCAGGGCCTCATGCATGCAAGGCAAGTGCTCTACCACTGAGCCACCTTCCCAGCCCCTGTTCAGTTGTTTTGAGAAGTAGCTTATTAAGAGCAGAGAAGAAATGCTGTAGCTTGAAAATCATGGTAATAACAACAGTGACTGCAATATTTCAAATAAATTGAAACTATGTGTGTATGTGTGTGTGTATGCACATGTGCATGCATGCATGCCAGTACTGGGCTTGAACTCAGGGCCTCACACTCTCATTTGGTTTTCTCCCTCAAGGCTGGTACTCTATCACTCCAGTAACTTGAGGAGATGAGTAGGATTGGGAAAAATGGGGAGAACAGTAGAAAGGGTGACACTGATCAAGACACATTGTACTCATAAAGTAACATGTTGAATTGTAACTACTTTCAACAACTACTTAAAGATAATTTTAAAAAATAGCATTATTACTTAGAAAAGATAGAAACATGGTTTGGTTCTTTGTTCTTTGGCATTGGAAGATTTCATTCTTACTGAAACAGTAATAAAAACTTCAACTACAAGGAAATGACTTGAACTTTGATAAGCAATCACATTTCGGTATCAGTAATACAATAATGTCTATTATTATACCAGTAACAACTGCTCCAACTACATGAAAATGATTTGAAATGCAAGTTATATTTTTATTGAAATGAAATGGAAAAGAACATCTTAGGGGTTTTATAGTTTTTTTAATCCACATGGACATGCATAATAAAACAGCTTAGCATTTGTGTATACACACACACACACACACATATATATATATATATGTAATTTATTTTATTCTAAAATAAGAAAAATTACTGATGTATTACCATTAACAAGGGTCTTTGATTCTGCAAGTACTTCTCGCCAATGCTATTTTTCACTAAGGTTAAAAGTTTATCTTCTATTTGATTGATTAAGGCTTAGGATTTGTTTGTTTTAATAGAAGGCATGCAGCTTTTATTTCATAGCTTATATCTATTGTCCTCAGGCTGTCTGTGGTCTCTTACACCTACTTTCTGGGAAATCCTCTTAAGATTACTGTGAGGACTAATGCAATGGATTGATTGCTCCTGTGAAGAGAGTGCTGTTTTCTCCTTCCCTCTCCCTCCTTCCTTCTATCTCTCTTTCTTTCTCTCTCTCTCTGTCTCTCTCTCTCTCTCTCTCTCTCTGTCTCTCTCTCTGTCTCTCTCTGTGTGTTCCTTTCTTTTTATTGTACTAGTACTAGGGCTTTGAGCTCTTGCTTTGTTCACTCAAGAATTGGGCTTTACCACTAGAGCCGTACTTCCACTTCTGGCTTTTTGGTGATTGAGTTAAGAAGCTCACAGACTTTCTTGTCCCAGCTGGCTTTGAACATCCATCCTCAGATCTCAGTCTGTTGAGTAGCTAGAATTACAGATGTGAGCTACTAGCACCCTATTACGATGCTTTCTAATAAACAAAAGAACTTTCACCTCAGTAATTTTGAGGAAGAAAGAGAAAAACATGTGTACAAGCAACATATTTTTAAAAATAGATCCCCACTACCACCTCCAATTTGTTCCTTAGGTTTTGTGCCATTGATTATATATTTTCAGATATTGATTAACTTTATTTTATGAAAATATTGTGGATTTCTATTTGCATCTAGGAAATATTTTTTTTCAGATCAAATAGGTCTCTTTACCTTTGGAGTGGTAAAAAAAAAGTTCCTGACTCCTGTGTACTTTAGTTAATAGAAATAATTAGTTACATCTTGATTATAATGAACAGAATGTTTTTTGGATAGGATTGTGATATTGCATGGATAAGAAGAGAAACATGGTGAGCAAAGTTAAGCCAGAAACAGGACAACCTTTTAATTCTAGTATTCACTATTTCTCTATTACTAACCTCAACATTCAACTTATTCTGCCCTCCCTCCCTTTTTGCTGTCCAGGTTGCATTAGATATTTCTTTGCTATTACAGCTTATTTCCTTTGAAGTATCAACAATATTTTGCATCTGGGAAGTCTTGCTCCAGATGGTTTTCCTAAGGGACATATAAACATACATACATGCACACACATCCCCAGGTCTCCCAAGTGAATCTTTACTTCCTGCTACCTATTGGCCACCTCCATTTTTGTATTTGAGAAAAAGGCAGAGCTCTACTTTGTGACCTCATATTTAATGAGAATATGGCTTTTGTTTTAATGCTGACACCGGGGCTTGAACTCAGGGTCTTATACTCTTGCTTGGATATTTTGCCCAAGATTGGCACTTTAACACTTGAGTCACACCTCCATTTCTGATTTTTTTCATTAATTAGAGATGAGTTTTTTTGATTTTTCTTCCTGGGCCAGCTTCAAAGCATGATCCTCAGATCTTAGTATTTTGAGTAGCTAGAGACATCAGGGGTGAGCCACCAGTGCCTGGCTTAATGAGGAAGGTTTTAAGGAAGACCTCGTTGAGAGCTTTGAAGTGTGTCCTGGTAGTTGGAAGACTCTGAGTATGGGTACTTGTCTTAGATTAGAAAAACCAGCCATTTGCCTATTACTCATTCCTGTAATCTTAACTACTCAGTAGACTGAGATCTGAGGATCACAGTTTAAAGCCAGTCCCAGCAATTAACAGCTGTAAGAGGAGGTTTGGCTTGAGTGTTAGAGAGCCAGCCTTGAGAGAAAAAGCTAAGAAACGATGTCCAGGCCTTGAGTTCAAGGCATACTACTGGCACAACAAAAAGCTAAAACCAACTGAGAAATAATTCTCTACCCAGTTCCTCACAATGTAGAAGGTAAGATAACAGCTAGGTAGTTGTTTTGTTCTGGATGCTGCTATACGTGGCTTCTCACCAACTTACCTAACACTTGGGTTAGAGGCTTTCATAATATAGTTCAGGTTCAAGTATTTGACTATAATGTGGTAGTTGTATTTAAACTGTTGATATGAGAATGATTCTATTACCAAAAGTGTAAGGACTTCACTTTTCTGATAGTGTCTGGGAAAACTTAAAATACGCATTGGCCAATACCATTTTCAGAGGTGTGAGAGATTAGAAGTCCCGCTTCATGAATAAAGTTTAAAGAAACAGAGGGACTTACAAATTTGCAGTCTCCTTACACCTAGTGTCCTGATTCCTCAGCTGACCCATTTGTATGTGTGGGCATCACAGCTGTATGTATGAACATACATAGCTATATGCAGTAGACTATGTACTACAATCGTGTGTCATTAACTCCTTACATGCAAACATGGTTTTTAATGTTTTTATTTGCCATGAGAGTTAACTGATCCTCTATTACTGGATGGGAATGGTATTTTCAGTCTCTAATATTATGAACAATGCTGTACTATGTACACATGTGACTGTCTTATTGTATTTATTTATTATTTGCTGGTACCAAGGCTTGAACTCAGACTTTTGCACTTGGTCAGATTGTTTGCTCTGTTGGCATTCTACCACTTGAAGCACACATCCTTCATGGCAGTTTTCTAGTTATTTTAGAGATGGCATCTTGAGGACTTTTCTGCCTACCATCGTAGGCACAAACCTCTAGCACCTGGCTAGACAGCTACATTTTTATACAAGTCCTCAATACTTACTTAAAAGGAATGTTTCAAAACCAGGTTTTGATTTTATTACTTTATCCTAGTTCATAATGTGGAAAGGCTTTACAAACAACTCTGGGAAAATTTACTCATGTTAAAAATAAGAGTTGTACAAAATCATTGGCAATAGCTCTCAAAAGGACTGAGTTTCTTTTTAGAAAGTATTGGTCCATCTTCTGATGTGCTATGCAGAAATTCAAAACTGATATTGCATTTTCTGTTGTTTCTTGGACAAGTTTTAATGGAATATCCAAGTTTGAAAATTTAGAAAGATAAATAAAATACTCCCCTCTGTTACCCATTTACTTCTGGTGAAAGACAAAGTGTCAGAATCATCATTTCCTTACAAAATCCAAGCATTTTTTGAAAAGGAGCTAAGCCTGGGCACCAGTTTAAATTAAAACAAGAATACCTTGAAAATGACAATAGAAGTTTTAGTTCTGTTTGCTAAATATTTCTTTCATTTATAAAATTTACTCCAAGAAATTAAAATCCTCAGAAGTAAGCTGGGTGCTGGTGGTGTAGCGTGTAATCCTAGCTACTCAGGAAACTGAGATCTGAGGATTGTGAGTAGAAGCCAGCCCAGGCAGAAAAGTCCATGATACTCTTATATTCAGTTAACAACCAAAAAGTTGAAGTAGCGGTGAGGCTCAAATGCTAGCCTTGATCACAAAAGCTCAAGGATAGTGCCCAGGCCCTGAGTTTAAGCCCCTGTCCTGTGGCATACACACACGTACACACACGTGACCCCCCCCCAGTGTACACACCCTCAGAAATGTATGGAGTAAAGTATATCAGGCCAAACCTTTTTGCTTGCCAAATATAAACATCCTTAAGTGCAAATGCAATTTTTTTGTTAATTTGCCTTCTCTGATGGACAGTATGTAGCATTGTCATATAATAGCATGCAATATTCAAATTGCATCCCTACAAATAGAGATGCCTCACTCTTTTAAATAATTTAATAATAGTAGTTGTTGCATAGTTTACATCATTATCTACTTTTACTATACTAAAAGCCAGAATTTATCTTTTATAAATTTCCAGTTACCGAGTGTTGAAATTCTGAGCATGATCTTACAACCCTAGATGAATCACTAAAGTAAAGACACTTTTACCACATAAACACAATGGTAATTTGGTGTATTTTAAACACTAGAAATGCAAGACCACTGAACAAATGCATTTGATATCGAAGCCTATCTTGTTGATCTGTCCCTGCCACTTGCAGAAAATTTAGAACTAAAATAGTTTTAGTAAAGCTCATCATTTTACAGAAGAAAATCTTAGTGACTTAGAAGTCATCCCCCCCCAAATAGCCTGTAAATTGTATGCTTGCAAAATAAGCCAGTACAAAATTAAATTAATAGAGAATGATGAAAGGTGTGACATCAGTCAGAATGCATTGTACTGATTTGTTGAATGGTAACCCCTTAAAGATAATAAAATATATAGTTAAAAATAAACAAATCGATGAACCAATAGATAAATATATTTCTAGAATTGTTGACATGTAAGACTTTGTTGAGCTGATATTGAAAACTCCAGTGGCTCCCTTATCTTTGATTCTTGACACTTGACAGGATCCCCATGATACTTAAGAAAATATTATCTTTAAAAGATTTTCAAGCCAGGTAAGAAAATATTATCTTTAATAGATTTTCAAGCCAGGTGCTGTTTTTCATGCCTGTAATTCAGGAGGACTGCAGTTTGGGGACAATCCAGGCCAAAAAATAAAAATTGCAAGACAGAAAATAACATGGTGACACTTTCCTGTCTTCCAAGCTATGGAAGAAAGCATAAAATAGGAAGGTCATAGTTGATGCAAACCCATGAACAAAAGTGACACTGTCTCAAAAATAATCAGGGTAAAAAGGTATAGCCATGGCTCAAGTGGTAAGGTGCCAGCCTAAAAGTTTAAAGCCCTGAGTTCAAAATGCAGATCAATTAGAAAAAAAAAACAATTGTTCTAAAGCAGTAGGGGTCTATTTTTCTTAGCCAAAAGTCATGTGGAGAAAAAGACAACTTGACCTGTATTATATGGATGATTCTTGTAGTGGCAAAGAAGGCTGTCCAAGTACAGCCAATGAACCAGAACAAGTTTCCCATAACTTAAGTTCAGTTCTTGGAGCTGACTACTGTCCATGCTGAGAAAATCTGATTGTCTTTTCAGTTTGATTTTAGTAACAAGAGTGGATTCCAGTAACAAAAGGTATTTCTCAGCTTCCCAAGCTTTCTGCACTCTGTTCTCCATGCCACCAAACCCTGGGACATCCTATGCTGAACCTACTCTCTGCAGCTGTGACTTTACCTTTTCCCTAGTACAACATAGAACACTGAAAACCATAGCCATATTTCCATTTTTTTATTGTAAAGATACTGTACAGAGGGGTTACAGTTACATGAGTAAGGTAATGAGTCCATTTTCTATGGAGCATTGTTAACCCCTCCTTTGTTTTTCCCCTACCATCCCTTCCCTCCCAACCTCCCCACCTCCTTCCTGCCCCCCCACCATGCCCAAAGTCATAAAGTTCATTTTCAACATAATGTCTTGTACATCTCATTGTTACAATGGATCAACTCAACCTGTACATTTTCTCATTAGAAAGCTATTAAACATTTCAGTATTTTGTTAAACAGGATATTGTTAAAAATTATACTTACAAATGAACCCTAACATATGTATTCAAATGTTTTTTTCTTTCATGCGATTGTTTCTAACACATTTATAAGATTATTTCTTTGTTGCTTTGTATATCCCTCCCCCACGGTATAAGCCCTGCTTTCACTGTATTTGATATTGGTATAATTTGTGGAGGGGAAGGGGAAAACAAATCATTTAAATAGGGATACAGGTGGACCCATTGCAACAATGAGATGTACAAGTCGTTATGTCGAAAACAAACTTTACAACTTTGGTAGGGGGGAGGAGGATTGAGGGGGTTTGGGGGAGGATGGGATGGGAAGTGGAAACAAAGGAGGAGGCTACAATGCTTGATAAGAAATGTACTCATTATCTTGCTCATGTAATTGTAACCCTTCCATACAGTATTTTCACAATAAAAAAAGAATGCTAAAAAAGTATACTTACATATTATTCAAAATTGAAGGCTCTTCCATAAAATTGCTATGCCTCAATTTATCCTTTGTTATAATAGACACAGATTGAAACGGAAGCTGACATTGTTGGCTAATATCTATAATGCTCTAGTTGGAGAGGCTGAGATCAGGAGGATCTTAGTTGCAGGACAGGCTAGGCATAAAACCTCACAAGATTCCATCTCAACTGAAGATGTTATACCAGCCATGACAGGAAAACTTAAATGGGCAAATAGATGTACAGGCATTCTTTCAGGCAAAAAACAAGGCCCTATCTTTATAATAACCAGTACCCTCACTCCCTATCCCCCCCAAAAAAAAAGAATAAAAGTGTGGCTCAGCTATGGCTAGCAAGTTCCAACTTTAGGGATTTTTTTAATATTGTATTTGTTTGTTTGTTCGGGGGGGGGGTTGTTTGTGCGAGTGAGAGAGATTGAACTCAGGGTTTTGTGTTCTTGTATAGCTTATTATCTCAAGTTTAAGACCCTCTTATTTAAGTTACAGCTCTACTTCTGACTTTCATGAATCTCAGGGACTCTTTTTCCCTGGCTGGCTTCAAATCTTAATTTTCAGATGTCAGCCTCCGGAGTAGCAAGGCTTTCAGACCTGAGCCACCAGCTCTGAGCTCAAAGCCTTGAGTTTAAACTCCAGTCATGCAAAACAAAAATAAAAGATATTAAAAACAGAGTGTTATAAGAAAGTATATTAATACTGTAGCAATTATTGTTTACCTGAGGAAAATATAATTCTTTTTTAATATGTTTTTTATTGTACAGAGGGATTACAGTTACATGAGCAAGGTAATGAGTACATTTTCTATCAAGCACTGTTACTTCCTCCTTGGTTTTTCCCCTACCATCCTTTCCCTCCCACCTCCACAACTACACTCTCCCTCCACCCCCAACTAAATTGTAAAGTTCGTTTTTCAATATTGTGTCATAGTGTCTTGTATATCTCATTGTTACAATGGGTCAACCTGTATCCTTAGTTAAGCATTTTGGTTTTTGCCTTCCCCTCCCCAAATTAGAGAAGTGTATATACAAGATGCAGAGCACCAATGTCAAATACAGTGAAAACAGGGGTTAGACCGTGGGGGAAGAACATACAAAGAAACAAAAAAATCCCATGGTACATTATAAATACGTTAGAAAAAATAGCAAGAAAGAAAAAAACCACTTGTGTCCCTATCTTGGGGTTCATTTCACTTAACATCATCTTATCTGCTCATATGTACATAGCTTTTGACCTAGAAAAAGATAATTCTTAGTCTTGTCATTCCATGTGGCAATGGTATAAGAAGTGTGAATTTTAAGTCATGCCTACCTTTAAAGATCCAGACCTCTAACAATTGTGCTAAACATTTCAAGACCTCACAGGCCTCTTGTTGTACTCTCATTTCCAGTTAGTGAGCAAGGGAAGAGAGAAAGTACACAGGATTGTCTGAGTAAGAGAGACAGCTATATGTCCTGTGTAACTCCCATGCTCACAGAACTCCATCATCTGACTCAGTCCTGATATGCAGGGACATTGGGAAATGAAATCTGAATATATGCCAGGAGAAAGAGAAGACAGATGTGGGTGAACGTTTTATCAAGACTCTGTGTGATTATCATTTGGATATAAAATCCAACATATTTTCATTAATTGGCACAACCTCTGAGCATTCCTTTGGTAGTTATTTGCTTTGTTGAAGCTTAGTACTGCCAGTCCCAGAAATCAAAGATCCTTGCAGTGCATGGAAACAATTTGAGACAAAGACATTTTTATTTGTGCTCCTAATGTGGAAGTTCTTTTCATTTTTGTTCTGAAAGTCATCTTCAAAAAAAGTAGTAATTTCTATAAAACTTTTGCCAAACGTCTGTAAAAATACTAATTAGCACAGAATGACAAAAGATATGTTTGGTCTAAACTGGTACCTAATAGAGAAAAAAATGAAATATGTAAAGCCAAGCACCAGTGGCTCATGCTTGTAATCTTACTTAGGAGGCTGAGATCTGAGGATTGTGGTTCAAAGCCAGCCTGGGCAGGAAAGTCCGTGAAACTCTTATCTCCATTAAACCACCAGAAACCCAGAAGTGGTGCTGTGGCTCAAGTAGTAGAGCACAAACCCTGAGCTGAGGGACAGTGCCCACGCCCAGAGTTCAAGCCCCACTACCGACAAAAAAAAAAGAAAGAAAGAAGGAAAGAAAGAAAGAGACAGAAAGAGAGAGAGAGAGAGAAAGAAAGAGAGAGAGAAAGGGTATAAAATGACTCTTACTAACTGTGTGTGTGTGTGTGAGAGAGAGAGAGAGAGAGAGAGAGAGGGAGAGAGAGAGAGAGAGAGAGCTGGTATTTGAGCCACAGCTCCACTTTCAGCTTTTTGATGGTTAATTGGAAGTTAACTGGAGATGGGTTTCTGCCCAGTATGGCTTTGAACCATGGTTGTCAGATCTCAGCCTCTTCAGTAGCTAAGACTGCAGATATTCATCATTATACCCAGCCAGAGTTTCCCCTTTGTGCTTGGCTTTTTTTTGCTCAAATATGGTGTTCTGCAACTGGAGACATACTTCCATTTCTGAATTTTTGGTAGTTAATTGGAGATAAGAGTCTTATGGACTTTACTGCCCTTGTTAGCTTTGAAACACAATGCTCAGATCTCTGTCTCTGAAATACCTAGTATTATAGACATGATCCACATAGCACCTGGCTCTCATTAGCTTTCTATTTTAATTTGTAAATCAAAATGGGATGCATTTCTAAATTTTTAAAAGGTACATTTTGAAAGAAAACAAATTGGATTTAATAAATGTGTGTTCTTTTAAATTTTTATTAGTTCTGATTGAGCCTGATTGAGTTCTGAGGTCAGCCTGTGTTTTTGAAAGATAACATCAGAAACAAGAAATGGTTTCACTCAGCATACTTAATACAGAAGAGAAGGCTTATTACCACAAAGTCATCTTTCCTCTTGGAACATTATATTCGTACTGGGAACTACATCTATGTGAGGTGATGTGAAAAAATAATAAAATCTTTGAAATAAATTTTGAAAAGAAATGGATTATTATAGAAAAGCAAGAGGAAAGAGCAATGCAAAAATCAATAGTCTACATGGTACTACCAATCCTAGGATCAATCTTATTGAACCACAATATAAATATTGCCTCCATTCAAACAGTCACCTATTTATCAAAGATTATTTGTGCACCTGCTACATGACATTCCCTATCTATTCATAGAATATTGTCCTTAAATATAGATTCAATTTTTCAGCATCCTTTCCATTTTTATCTGTGTGCATGGAAAAAAATAATGAGAAAGATTCATAGTAAATGTCATATTACACTTGTATTATTTAAATATGAGATTCTCATTTAATATTTAAGTTCTATATTTTTCATTAAGAATCTTAACTTAATCAATAACTGCTACATTACAACCCAGAGGAGTTGTATCAATTTTCTCTTACAAGAACAATTTTAGCTATATTTTTCAGTCTTTTCTTTCAATGACTAGTTTCAAAATTTTTCTTGTTTAATGGAAATGGGAAAAATACATTTCTAAACTTAATGTTTTATAATTGAAAGGTTACATTTTTTTCCTTTAGTTCCTTTTTGTAATATTGGGCAGTTTCCCTGGTTGATTCTCCTTGAACTGATATTTTGTCAAAAATTATAGACTGCTTCCATGGTTTCAGCTTGCATTGGAGATTAATAATGCCTTTATAAAAACTGGTTGATGATGCTAATCTATAATTATAGATGCCTTGAAAAGTTTAATATTCAACTTTTGTTGCAATTTTGTTTTTTTCCTCTAAGGGTTGAAATAAGCTAAAGAAATACTCAAATCTACCAAATATGTCATAAATATCTGTTAATGTCTATGAACATCCAACTCGGTTAGGAAAATAATAAGCAACATACCCTTATTTATTTGACATTCTCTGAAAAATACACAGTCAGCCTTTTTATCTCTTGATGTTGAAAAGGTCTACATTAGTTATACTGAACTTAGCAGTTCAAAGAAGCTATTTATCCAAACCAGCTCCCTTGTTTCTCAGCATTCAAAAGCATCAGTGTTGTTTTGCTGTCAGAAATCTACATATTTAAGATGCAAAGCAGTGAGGCTTAATTAAAATTATATTAAACATTTCAGAGAAGTTAATTCTTTTTAAAAGCAGGACATTTTAATAAAATACCAAAAGAAATGCATTCTATCAGCAGCTGATAAGATAAAATATGATGCCAACATCTGTATTCTGTTCCTAGATTTATGGTGTGAAGTCAAACATCCAGTGTTCCAGCCTTTGCTGTCTCTCTCTCTAGGAGAATCCACTCACTCCCTTGAAGGACAGTGTAACCTGCCCTTGTAGGTCATTACCCAGCATCTCAACCCGTCAGTCACATGCTATACAAGTCAGTAAACTTAATTCTCAAAGGGCCTGGTAGAGACACCTTAGGTTTTCTGGGTGATAAGTTGTCTCTGGTGGCTACCTAACATTTTCCTGTGGTCCAAAAGCAATCACAAGCAAGATATAAGTGAACAGAGGGGCTGTGTTACAATAAAACTTTACCTACATAAACAAGTGTGAAGGCTAGATTGGACCGGGAAACCGGGAAATTGTAGTGTAGCAACTCTTGGTGTAGTGAATTGGCTAGTGTTTTTAGTTTTTATTTTAGATGACACCAAAATGCACCATGGTATTTGTTTTACATTCAACATCATGCTTTTGAGGCTTATATTTATTGGCACAAGTGTATCTAGTACTTAACAGGTTATGAAGGGCATTGATTTTATTGTTTCTCAGCTTTCACTGTTACCAGCAATGCTACAATTCTCTTTCTTTAACTTCTTTCCTATGGGAAAAAAAATCTCTATGTTACTAACTACATTGATATTCAGCATGCTTCTTAATTAACAGCTCAAAAGAGGTGAAAATTGTAGAAAGAAAAGATGCACTAGCTTTTTGGGTTTCACCTCTCCTTTATTAAATATGAGATGAACTAAATGGTGAATTTAAACAGTGTGGTATTTTTATTAAATTGGCATATCCACTAAAGTTCTATCCTTTTCTAAAGAGGTAACTTCCTTTAGATGAGTACTTATACATACATTAAGATTTGAATTTCCTTCTTGGCACTGGTGGCTCATCCCTGTAATTCTAGCTACTCAGGAAGCTGAGATCCAAAGATTTCAGTTTAAACCCAGCCCAGGCAGGAAAGTGTATGACTCTCATCTCCAATTACCACCAACGAGCCAGAAATGTAGGTAAGGCTCAAGTGGCAGAGCATCAGTCTTGAGTGAAAATGCCAAGGGATAGTGCCCAGTCCCTGAGTTCAAGCCCTTATATCACAAAAAAAAACCTAAAACAAAACAAAACAAAACTTGGATTTTTTAAGGTAAATTTATGGTTGAGCTGGGATTAATCTGTATAACCGATCAGCTTACTTGTTTTCCACCTGTACCAATGAATCTTTTTTGTTGCTACACAGATGGATTTGTTCTAAAACCTGATTAAAGCAGGTTTTCTACCAAGAACTTTGTTCTTAGTGGTGACCATTTAAATCATTTCTGGGTGTAAAAACCAGGCTTTTTCTAAAAATGATGTTTAATAATAACCTTTGCTATTTTTCCAGTAACTCATTCAGCTCCTCTTTTGTATTTCTTAGCATGATTTTATTTTGCCTCTGTGTTCCAACTAGCTAATTGCAATGAATAACCTTAATTAATAATTCAAATTTACCTATCAATAAACTCAGAATATAAGAACCTCCTTTTACCCTATGACAATTTCTTTCACCATTTATGTTTTAGTCTATAACCCAATGACATTCAAAATGTTTTTCCCTATCATATAGTTATGCTACTACTGGACAGACAGTGGAAAGTGTGACTTTGCAAAGTGTTAGTGTACATGGTGCTAGAAATTATTTGGAGTGTGAGAGGATAGATTAAAAGTAATTCTCTGTCTCTCTCTCTCTTTCACACACACACACACACACACACACACACACACACACAAACACACACACCAATTCACTTTCCTGAAAGAAGCCATTGTATTCCAAAGTTTTCAATGTCTTCAATCTTTTTTCAAGGCATTGGGGACTACAATAATGATGGTTATGACAAAAATAGATAGGCTTACAAAAGTGAAACAGCATATACATGAACAATGAAAGGAGTGGCTTTGATCAAGATGCATTATGCTCACGTTGATATGTTGAACTGAAACCCTTTTGTACAACTACTTAAAGATTATATATTACATATTATATATTTAAAGATATACATATTCCTAGCCAGGCACTGATGGCTCATGCCTATAATCATAGCTACTTAGGAAGCTGAGATCCAAAGATTGCAGTTCAAAGCCAGCCAGTACAAGTAAGTCTGTGAGACTCTTATCTTCAATTAACCACCCCAAAGCCAGAAATGGAGCTAGGCCTTGAGCATAAGAGGTAAAAGGTAATATTCAAACCTTTAGTTCAAGCCCCTACACACATCACACACACACACACACACACACACACACACAGATATATGTTCCTAAATTCCTGATTGCTTCTCTGCCCTAATGGAATCCATTATACACATTCCCCTTCCCTAATGTATTGTTTGTGATCCTTTGTAGATATTTTTTAGACTATTTTCCTATCATACAAGCATCTTAGCAGAGTCTGATTTTTTTATTTATCTAAAAATTTCCTCAAGTTATGAAGAATTTCTTGATTTCCTTTCTATAACTTCCTTTTCTTTAAGTCATCTTTGCATTTGATAACTATCTTTTTTATTTGTAATCATGAGTTTTAACTTGAACAAGTTCCTGGGCCTTCTGATTATTTCTATCTCTATTTCATGAATCTACACCTAGAAAGGGTCTTCAAAGAAAACTATTGAAAAAGAACTACAGTGGTCAATAGGGCCCCCACCTAAGGCTGAATACCAGTGGGCTCAGTATATATATATGCAGAACAAGCCTGACAAATGCAAATATAAAGAAAGCACATAAACTTAAATGTAGGGACCACTTTTGTTTCCATTTGGCTCAGGTTCTCATCATCACAGGATAAGCAAACTGCCAAGAGAGGAAACAGTAAGTGGAATCAAATTAGCAGAAGTGCTTCCTAGAAATGTTTTTTTTTTTTTCTGACAAAGGCAGTAAAACAATCTCAAGAGATCTGAATGACAAGACCCTTTCAAAATTCAAAGATTGGGGGCTGGGAAGTTGGCTCAGTGGTAGAGTGCTTGCCTTGCATGCATGAGGCCCTAGGTTCGATTCCTCAGCACCACCTAAGCAGAAAAAAGCCAGAAGTGGCGCTGTGGCTCAAGTGGTAGAGTGCTAGCCTTGAGCTGAAGAGCTGAGGGACAGCGCCCAGGGAGTTCAGACCCCACGACTGGACCCCCCCTCTGAAAAAAAAAAATCAATGATGCTGGAAGCTAGGCTTCAAACTCAGTTTCATTCGAAGACATTAACATCAGAAGATGTTAAAAGAAAAGATATTCGTGATTATCAGTAAGTTCTTGCCCTTGTATTTTTTCGCTAGCCACATTAAATTCTGATGGAAAGAATCTTCTTTTTGCCATTAGAAAACAATCTTGGACAAGTATCATGGTAAATACTGTAATCCCAGCCCTCAAAAGGTTGAGGCAGAAGGATGGGACATTCAAGGCCAACCTGAGTTACACAGGGAAACTCTTTCAAAACACAAACAAATAAACAAAAACACTTCAACAAACAGAAAGCTGAAAAGAAAGTGGTCAAAAGTAGAACATTAGGCTTTTTTCCCTTAAAATCCAAGAATGAAGTCACTTGACTCTTAGAAATCATTTTCCCCAACCATGTCCATGTGTTGAGTCATTATTTCCAATATAATTTTCATTTTACAAATCACAATGAGGGATAATCCTTCAGACGTGAGGTTTAGCTCTTTCCTGTGTGTTGTCAGGCTTATAGGTGTACATTTCTGTTTCACACTGGCTTAGACACTATTCCTCAGGGCACTGGGTGGCTTTGCCATTGCCTGAGTCTCTATGTTTGTAACTACAAGTATGTGAGAGTTTTATTCCTCTCCTCCTTCAGACCACCAACTGCCTCATTTTAAATGGACTATTTCTGTGAGTTCTCCCATATAATCCCTGTTGTCATGATTAAGTAGTCCAAAACATTCTTCAATGATGTCTGTGGCTTTGGAATTTAAAAGTAAATTGCTTCTGGGAAAAACAAATCAAACTTGCATTGCAGAACTACAGAAAGTGCATTAAAACATATTACGTTGCACTTTCTGAGTAAAATAAATTGAGACTCACAGTAATGTTTCTTCTGGCAATGTCAGATTCTGAGACACCCCGTTTAATTTTGGCTTGAGATTGAGTTTCTCTCCAGAACTCCACTCTCTATTTGATGTGTCTACATTTTTCAATGTATCCAATGACTATTTATTCCATAAATTATTGGCTTGGGGACTAAGAAGACTTCAAATGGAAAGGTAAAGCAATATAGGACAGACAGGGAATGAATGGAGAAGATAGGGTATGACTTGATTTTTCATGACCAGTTTAGTATGTGGCACTGAACAAACTGTACTACCTTAGCAGACCTTCATTAATATCATTATGTCTCTCTGGTGATATCATGGCTGCCATTTTACATGTGAGATACCCTTCTGGTGGAAGGTGATAAGGTAAAAGTAAAAAGTATTTTATAATCGTTTGTTGTTTCCCAGCTTGCCTTGCATGCCCTATTTGGAAACATTAGTTTAGTAAAATGAGGAACTGATATTGCATTATTGATTCATTTAGGAAAAAAATATATCTGTCTTCTTTTCCTAGAAATGAAAAGGATTAATAATAATAATAATATTGTTGGCCAGTAGTAGGGATTGGGCTCAGGGATATGTGCTTTCTTAACTTGCTTGCTCAGCTGGTGCTCTACTACCTGAGCCATCTGTCCTTTTCCTTGTTGATAGGAGCTAGAGCCTCAAAAACTTTTCTAATTAGGGTGGATTCAAACAATGATCTTCCAGGTTTCAGCTTTCTGAGTAGCTAGGATAATAGGCCTAAGCCACCAGCACTCAGCTTAATATGTTCATTTTTGGTGTGTGTGTGTGTGTGTGTGCACGCGCGCGTGCGTGCGCACGCGCACGTGTGTTAGTCCTAGGGCTTGAACCTATTAGGGATTAGGAGTTGTCCCTTAGCTTTTTCACTCAAAACTGATGTTTTGCCATTGAGTCACAGCTCCACTCTAGTATTTTGGTGGTCAAAGATTGTATGTCCCTCCCCCACAGTATAACCCCTGCTTTCACTATATTTGATGTCAGTGTAATTTGTGGAGGAGATGGGGAAAAACAAGTCGTTTAAGGATACAGGTGGACCTGTTGCAACAATGAGAAGTACAAGTTGTCATGTCCAAAACGAGCTTTACAACGTTGGTGCAGGGGGGGGGGGAGGATTGGGTGGGGGGGGTGGGGAAGGAGGCTGGGAAAGGATGTGAAGGGTAAACAAAAGAGGAGGCTGTAATGCTTGATAAGAAATGTATACATTATCCTGCCCATGTAATTGTAACCCCTCTGTACAGTATGTTCACAAAAAAAATAAATAAAATTAAAAAAAAAGAATATTATCGATTTTTCTGCCCAGGCTAGCTTTCCAACTTAATCCTCAGATCTCAACCACCTGAGTAGTGAGGACTGCAAGCATAATCTTAAAGACAGGCTTTATTTTTATTTTTAAATTCACCTTTAAAAATTGTAATGCAAGCCGGGTGCCAGTAGCTCATGCCTATAATCCTAGCTACTCAGGAGACTGAGATCTGAAGTTCACAGTTCAAAGCCAGCCAGGGCAGGAAAATCTGTGAGACTCTTATCTCCAATTAACCACCAAAGAATCAGAAGTGGCATTGTAGCTCAAATGGTAGAGCACTTGCCTTGAGCTAAAATGCTGAGGGACAGCACTCAGGCCTAGAGTTCAAGGCTCATGACCAACAAACACTCCCCCCCAAAAAAATTGTACCGCAGGTTAACGTTTTTAAATTTTTAATTTGTTATCATATTGAAGTAGTTGTACAAAGATGTTCCCATTCTACAAAATAGTATATGAGTACAAGGTGTCTGACAACATTGTCACCTACTGCTCCTAACCCATCCCTTCTCTCACTTTTCTTTTTTTAAAATTGAGATTAGGCAATTACATAAATTTCACATATTTCATAGTATTGTGGAACAGTGATACTTAGTTAAAGTCACAAACACATTTTAACCTTCACAAAGCAAATTGTCATTATCATGGTCTAGAAAGTTTGTGAATTTTATGAGCTTTGACAATACAATCATTTCTTTAAAAATTATTTTTACTAAATTCCAATGGAAAGAATCTTCTTTTTGTCATTAGAAAATAATCCTGGACAAGTATCGTGATAAGTGTAATCTCAGCTCTCAAGAGGTTGAAGCAAGAGAATGGCATATTCAAGACCAGTCAGGGCTATATAGCAAAACCTTTTTCAAAACACAAACAAAAACACCAAACAAAACAGAAAACTGAAAAGAAAGTAGTCAAAAGTAGAGCATTTGGCTTTTTTCCTTAAAATCCAAGAATGTAGTCACTTGACTCTTAGGGATCATTTATTTCCCCCATCAGTGTCCATATGCATATTTGTAATATGCAAGTTATAAATAGATGGCTGAATAAATTTCTATATGCTAGACATATCCATGTATAACACCTTCCCCAAAGACTTGCCATGTTTTTCTCAGTAACCAACCTAGATTCACCATGAATAACTTCCAACCTAATGTCTAACAGAATAGATTCGTTTTACCTGTTTCATAAGAATGATTTGTGCTGTCTGTGTCTGACTTATTTTGCTTTGTGTTCTTGAGATTCATCCTTCCTGTTTTCTATAAATGAAAATTCTTTGCTCTCATTTTTTTTTTCTGAGAGACTCTGTTCAACCTGCTAAGCTGACACTTGGCTGGTTCCCAACGATCCAAGCCACTGTCACCATGCTGGAACAAAATTGTACATACAACATTGTGCAATGCTAGAAATGTTCTGAGGGGTGATGCCAAAATATTCCTTTACATGACCAAGTTGGTGGTAGTTTGTTGCATCAGTTAATAAAAGTATACAGCAGGTAAGTAAAATCTGTTATAAATGAAAAATGTACACCAAACAAGGGAAGAGCTATCAGATGGGATGAACAAAGAAGGCAGCATGGAGGAGGGACATGAAAGACAAGCAGGCTTAGCCATCTAGAGGTCCTTGCCCTGTACATTTTTTAAAACCAAAAATGGAGTATATGCACAAATGGATGTGAGGGAGCATTGTATGATGAATGATGGCTCTGGGATACTTGTAATGATTCGAATTCCAAGCGCATTTTATCTAATTCTATTGCAAATAAAAATGTCTTCAGTAATTTTCTAAATTAAACTCATCATGATAGCCATCTAATCATTGAAATGGACACCATTCACATAGCATCAACAAGCCAGTTGGGGTGTTAATGACCAACTGGCACACACCAAAGAGATAGCATTTATCTCTCAAAATCCAGCAAAGGATGTTAGTTCTATAATAAGGAATATAAGTGTAAGAATGTACAGAAGGAGATAAGAAATATTTGACATCTATTTTATGTGAAGGACACCATGCTTTCTAAGTACTTTTTAATCTTTAGGCTTTCTTAAATGGATATTAGTAATTTCATGCTTTCTATGTAATTTTTAATCCTTAGACTTCCTTAAGTGGATGTTAGTAATCCCATCTATAAACTAATAATAGTACTTAATCTTTGGAGAGCTTAGCAAGTGAAGAGTGGCAGAGTTGGGATTTAGATTAATGGTATGCAATTTTGGAAGGAAAATTCTATTTTTTCAAGGATATAGATGCTTTTTTAAAAATCATTTTAACTTAGATTGCATTAGGAGAAAGCACACATTCTGTTCCAAGTCCCACCTTCACTTTCCCTTAGTTTATTTCTGGTGTGTGTGTGTGTGTGTGTGTGTGTGTGTGTGTGTGTGTGTGTGTGTGCTGTGTGTGTGTGTGCTAGTACTAGGGCTTGAACACAAGGGCACTGTCCCTTAGCTTTGTTGCTCAAGGCTGCTACTTGACCACTTGAGCCACATTTCCACTTTTGGCTTTTTGGTGGTTAATTAAAGATAACAGTCTCACAGACTTTCCTGCCTGGTTTGGCTTCAAACCTGACCCTCAAATCTCAGCTTGCTAAGTTGCTAGGATTATTGTCATGAGCCACCAGTGCCCAGAAACTTCCTGTACTTTCTGTACACATTGTACCCAGGGACTCTTTTCATTATGATTTTCATATAGGCAAATTCCATATAAAATTTGGAATCCTGTGAGTTCATCTTATGTGACTGTTTTTTTTTCCATCTTGACAGGTCAATTTAAGACCTTCAAGACAACTTGCTTTAGTGGAAAAATTAGCGAAAGCTTAGTAAGATTGTGACATTTTATGTTTGATGAAATGTTATGTAAGGGAGTGGGATTATTTCCCAGTTTTCCTCATTATCATTCTATCAGTTGTTTCTTCACAATCCTTACCTCGCTGTCAAACCCACAAACTTAGGACGATAGCTTCAGATATCAAACAAACATTGTTTGTACCTTTAATGATTTTTAATTGCCCCTATGATACATATAGTAAGTGCTTTTAATGACATCCTTAATGGAGTTTGTTTGTGCCCCATCTCTAACACAAGGGCTCCTGGTCCAGCATTCATGGCTGCTGACAACTCACAACTGTGCCTTGCAACTTGGAATAACCTGTAGCATCAAAGAGATGATTTTTTTGCCCCCAAATTCCATGGAGAATCATCTATACTGCATGCCCCGCTGATGTGTGGTATAAAAGACAAGCTATGTTGCTATCAGGATGGACAACTTAATAGTGACATTCCTATAGAGTGGTTAGGTCTAGATAGACTCTAGCATCCTTGTTTAACTTCTTTTCCAGCTCCATCCACTTCCCTTATTTTCTCTCAGGTCTAAATTCCAGATATAGTATGAGAGAACATATGATATTATTCTTTTTAAATATGGCCTATTTTGCTAAATATGATGATACCAAGTTCCATTTATTTTTTTCTGAAAATGATATAATTTCATTCTTCTTCATGCTAATTAATACTCCAATTATATACAAATATAATATTTTTTATCCATCCATTGATAAAAGCTGGTTTTATCCATCCATCATCAAAGCTGGTAGTTTGATTACTTTGGATAGTGTTACAGTAAATATGGTACACAAGCATCTTTCTCTCCCTCTCTTTTTCCCCTGTTTGTATCTGTGCTTGAACTCAGGGCCTTGCATTGTCACTCTGCTTTTCTTGCCTTGTGGCTGGCACTCCAGCACTCAAGCCATATCACTAATTCTGACTCTTGCTGGTTAATAGGAGATATGAGTCTGTAATCTGTAAGCTGTGGTTGTTTGAAGTACTATGCTCATTTTCATAATATTAATTCTGTTGATTCATGAACATGGGAGACTTTCCATTTTCTAGTATCTTTTTCAGCCCAGCTTTATTGTTGAAGCCCAGTTTTTATTGTTGAGGTCTTCTACCTCATTAGGTATGTTTAGTCCTAGGCATTTTATTTTTTAATACTCTGGATGTGATTGTTTTCCTTATTTCCTTCTTAGACTAATTTTTGGCTGTCCTTACCTGATGTAGACCCCAGAGTGGTATTGGCTTCATAGAACAAGTTTGGTAGTGATATTTTCTCCCCCAGAAGCAATAATCAATGGCTTTCTTAGAACATTTTACTTAAGGATATATTGTGAAATCATGGTTGTTTTGAATCTCCAGGGTTCTTATATTCTGTCTCATCTGCATTTTATAAATACACACGGTGATACCAAGAAAGTTTGTGGGTTTCTCAAGTAGCTTGATATCTTTTGTATCCATTAGCAACTGACCAAGAACAATTTTTACAGTCAGAGATTTTTTCTTCAATTTTATGATGTGTTACTTCTTTTTGTTTTATAATTTTTGATGTGTCACTCCTATTAATACAACCAGAATCACCAACAATATTTAAATATCCAAGTTATTATTATTTAAATATCTCACTGTACTTGGTATGTAGCTAGAACAAATACATTGCCTTTGAGAAATAAGGAATTAATCCAAATTCAGCTCAATCACTAAGGGACCTATTGAACTAAAGTAGAAGGTCACTTTGAAGAAACAGACAAAACAGCTGATAAGAATAGGAATATAGAAGTGGAAGGGATCATATTTGTTAATCTCTTGGACTATAGTAAATCCTTGGCTTCATGGTAACTTCACAATACAAGAAATTAAATTATTTCTCCCCATTCCCCTTTCTCTTAGCCTTGACTTCTCAGAAACTCCGGTCACCAAAAAGACATTAGAAGGGTATATGCTCGTCTGTGCCTGAATATGTATGCATGTGTGTGTTTTGTGTGTTCATACTTGTCCTCAGAACAGCTGCTAGATCTCTTCACTATGCTCTCCTGGAAATAATTTTTAGCAACAAAAAATTCTTTCGTCTTATATCTTCTGTGTGTGTATTTTCAAATGTGTGTGTGTGTGTGTGTGTGTGTGTGTGTGTGTGTGTGTGTGTGTGTGCGTGTGCCATTATTGGGACTTGAACTCAGGGCTGGACACTGTTACTTAGCTTTTTCACTCAAAGCTAGTGCTCTACCACTTGAGCTATAGCTCCAATTCTGGCTTTTTACTGTGTAATTGGAAATAAGAATTTCAGAGATTCTCTTATCTAGGTTAGTTTTGAACCATGATCCTAAGATCCCAGCCTCCTGATTATCTAGCATTGCAGACTTAAGCCGCCAACACCCAGTTTGTCCTTATAACTTAATGAGTCTAGGTTTGCCACTTTGCTATGGTCTTTTCCCTCTTCCTAGAGGCTTTTCTTTTTCCCTTATTTTGTCTCTAGCTGAATGCCTTCAACTTGAACAATTTTAATTGTTGTTGATCTTGATTTTGCCAAATAGGCCATTTGACAATGTTTGATAATACCAGGTGTGAATCTTCTGAGATGGGCTTAGCATGAAGTAATTTACAGTGTAGAAAAGAATACATCAAGCACATTATCTTGTAACAGTCTTTCTCCCCTTCAAATTCTTAATGATAAATGACAGAAGAAAATGGGGCACTTATATGTCTTTCCAATAAGTGAATTAGTCAACATTGTGCCCATTATGATCTAGTTCCATAAATAAAAAATACATTTTTTAAATATCTTAGAACATTGAAGACTTATTATGAATTTCACATTTCTCAGCTGGTCCTTTAAAAGAACAATCTCTGGCAGATCACAGACTAACAAAAGTAACAGATGTATGGGAGACTGCACTCTAGAAAGGAAAATTAATCTGTGAAAGAATTGTGGGATTTTTCCCCCCTGTGTGTGTTCTAATGGGCTTAGCATGTTGAGTGGAAGTATTTGCATTGCCTGCAGTCCATTTGCAGGCTTAAACAATTGAGGGTTTTTTTGTTTGTTTTTTGTTTTTTCCCTTCCTGCCCTAAACATGGCTCAGTTACGGCCTACAAAGTAAGAAATGTCAGATTGTGGTGGGCACCTTCGACTTTCAACCTACTGTTAGTCGCATTTTCTTCTGCCTACAGTCACTTCTTATTTCTTTATGAAAAAATGTACGTAATGTATGGCATTGTAAAATAGATATGTTTCTCTTCTCTCTACTAGAATTTCTCCTCAGTCCCATCTAACTTAAACCTTTCTTCTCATTTTCCTAGAGATGTCAACCCAATAGTCTTGTCTTGATTTTCAGTGTATTGCAAGGTCTTGTGAAATGGCAAAACAGATAGTGGTAGAGACAGGAAGAAACTGAAAAACTCTTTTATACAGGAACTGAGCATGTTAGTTTTAAAAGCATTATATGTTCAGATTTGAGACTGATGAGACTTTGTAGTCCGAATGTAGATGTGTTTAAGCTATTTATGATCCATTTTGTAAAAACTGCTATTACATCCACTATTATCATCCATTAAGGGGAAATGCAAATTTGGGAATATCTTCCAAGGTTTAAGAAGACAGACTATAAAGGTCCATAAAGAGGCAAGTTCTCAGCAGGGCACCTTGGCTCACGCCTGTAATCCTAACTACTCAGGAGGCTGAGATCTGAGGATCACGGTTCAAAGCCAACTGAGGCAGGAAAGTCCGTGAGACTCTTATCTCCTATAAACCACCAGAAAACCGGAAGTGTCGTTGTAGCTCAAGTGGTAGACTACTTGCCTTGTGCTGAAGAGCGCAGGGACAATGCCCAAGCCCAGAGTTCAAGCCCCATGACCGTCAAAAAATAAGAAAAAAGAAAAAGAAAAAAAAAAGAATGTGCAGAATGTATATGGCACTTCTCATCCCAATTTACCTCCTTGTTACTTTGATAATATGAATTTAAAAAATGCATTTATTTTATAGCTGTTTGTAAAGTTGTTATTATTTTAATTAAGTGGAATACTATTTTATCAAGTTGTTCTGATTCTTTGACTACGTTCCTACATACTGATGAGGTAATTATACAGTGCAGGTATATTTAGTAAGTAATCATTTTTCTTTTTTCCACTGAAAGCATTTTTGAGAAAGTTTTTCTAGGAGCAAGTTGAAAAGGATTTCTGTCCTCTATTGAAGACTTTCAGTGTAGCTAGTGGAAGTGTGATTCAAGTGGTAGAGCACAGCTTTGAGTGAGAAAGCCAAGCAAGAGTGCGAGGCCCACTGCTGAAGGCCTACGACTGGCACGAAAAAAGAAGTGGAAAGAAAATAAACAAAAATGCTTTAAAATCTTTCACCTTAAACAAGTTGATTTAACATATCAGTTCTCATGAACATCAATGATAGGATTCAGGAATAGAAGCAGAGACCAAGCACAATACTACCTAACATCATCTTGCGCTGTTTTTGCTTTGTGTATTTTTGTGTGTGTGTGTGTGTTTTCCACATGCTTTGCTGTGCTTTTTAATTGACTACTCTCGAAAACTAAAGATCGCAGATGAAGGTAGTAAAGATGTAACCAGACTTTACAAAAATTAAAAGCCCAAGTGATTTTGTCTGTGGTCAATAATACTTGGTTCAAAAAATTTTGACAAAATACAAAAGAAGAGAAAGTGAGAAAGAGAAAGAGGAAGAGAGAGAAACAATACACAGACACAAGTCCAAAACCCCTTAGAGAATTTCCTTTTCTGAGAATTATAGTGCTCACGGAAAAGTATTGTTTCTATCTATGGCCATGCATGCGGAACCTTCTTAATGCTGTCTGACTTTTGGACTTTTTCATTTTTATTTCTGGCGAAGGCATCTAACACAAAAGCAAATTGTTTAGCTTGCACAAATTGCAGTTCAGACCCTTTGCCACTTCTGAATTCATTTATAGCAATGTTTGCCATACCATTTAATCTTAAACACTCAACAGAAAATAGAAGCCCAGGGAGCTAGCATATTACCTCAATAAGTGTAGACAAGCAAGAATTGAAGTGACCTTCAACTTCAGATTTTTTTTCTACCTTTCTTGAAGGGATACACACAAGTGAGAAGTTGATTTATGTTAAGTTAAAGCCATTTCAGTAAAGCAATGACCTTGTGCCAATAAGCGTTTAAGCATCTAGTCCTTCTGGGATGTGTGAAAAAATATCACTCTTAAAATAACACAGACCCTACCAGGCACTGGTGGGCCATACCTGTAATGGCTATTCAGGAGACTGAGATTGAAATTTGAAGCTAGCCCAGGCAGAAAAGTCAGTGAGACTCTTATCTCAAATTAACCAGCAAAAATTTGCAAGGAATGGTGTGATTCAAGTGGTAGAGTACAAGCTTTGAGTGAAAAGGCCATGTGAGACTATGCGGACCTGAGTTAAAGCCCTAGTACTGGTACAAAATAAATAAATTAGTTAGCAAAAACACAGATTTTCCATAGGAGTTTTTTTATTTCTTTTAAACAAAATACATATATAGAGGAATTATATACAGCTACAAGATGCTTTTTATTTTACTTGATTGGGCAGATTGAATGGGGGCAGGGATGAATGAAAACAATGGAAATGCTAGAGACAAGGATATATATGTGTCTTTAAAAAAACAAAGTATTGTAATGGTGATGAACATGGGGGGTTTACAGTTACAGAAGTAAGGTAACTAGTACATTTCTTTTTAAACACTGGTACCTCCTCCCTCATTTTCTCCTACTTACACTCCCCACTACCACCCCCACCCTGCCAAGTTGTAAAGTTTATTTCCGACATAGTGTCTAGTGAGTATCATTGCTGTATTAGTTCATCCTTTGTCCAGCTTCTAGACAAATGCTGCTTATGAGGATTAACTAGAAGCTAAGAGGTGGCTTCTAGGGCTTCTGAAAGTTATCTTGCTCATTGTCCCCCATGGCAGAAGCTGTCTGTCCTCCCTCAGAATTTTTGGCTACAAAGTAACAGTGAAGAAAGAGCTGATGAGCAAGGTCTTTTCAAACTCTAAAAACTCTGGATATATACTTAATTGACCCACAACACTTAAATGATTCACAATTCAAGAAGAAATTTAAAACTATTAAAAGGAGTAAATAAGAACATATACAATATGTGCTAGAGTTATCATAATTAAGCATTATAATTTATTCATAATTTGCTTATATATACAATAACATAATATTTCAAATTCTACTTTGTCAGCTTATAACCAGAAAACACAGAAATAGTAAATCAGAGGAAATATTTCTTTCAAAATTCTATTTGTGATCTTGTTTTATCAAAAGCTGCTTGATTGATATTTCTATTTTTTTTTAATTTTTTAATTGTGAAAATACCATACAGAGGGGTTACAATTACATGAGCAAGGTAATGAGTACATTTCTTATCAAGCATTGTTGCCTCCTCCTTTGTTTACCCTTCCCATCCCTTCCTATTCCCCCCCACACACCGCTGCCCTGAGCCAAAGTTGTAAAGTTCATTTTTCGACATAACATCTTGTACATCTCATTGTTGCAGTGGGTCCACCAGTATCCCTATTAAAACAATTAGTTTTTTTCCCTTTCCCTCAACAAATTATACCAACATCAAATACAGTGAAAACAGGGGTTATACCATGGGGGAGGGACATACAAAGCAACAAAGAAATCATCTTATAAATATGTTAGAAACAATAACAAGAAAGAAAAACCATTTGAGTCCTTATCTTGCGGTTCATTTTGCCTAACATCAACTTATCTGATTGTGTCTGCTTGTCTCAGACATATACTAGTAATTGTAAATAAGGGAAACCATGAGACCTATGTTTCTTTGGGCCTGGCTTACTTCACTTAATATAATTTGTTCTAAGTCTTTCCATTTCCTAACAAATGGGGCAATGTCATTCTTTCTGATGGAGGCATAGAATTCCACTGTGTATGTATACCACATTTTCTTGTTCCATTCATCTACTGAGGGGCATCTAGGTTGGTTCCAGATCTTAGATATGGTAAATAATGCTGCAATAAATATAATAGTGCTAGTAGCTTTAGTATGGTCTTGCTTGTGATCATTTGAGTAAATGCCTAAAAGTGGGATTGCTGGATCATAGGGGAGCTCTATGTGGAGACTTTTGAGGAACATCCATACTACTTTCCAAAGTGGTTGAACAAGTTTACACTCCCACCAACAATGCAGTAAGGTTCCCTTCTGTCCACACCCGCTCCAGCATCTGTTGTTATTAGAGTTCTTGATTATAGCCATTCTAACTGGGGTGAGGTGGTATCTCAATGTTGTTTTGATTTGCATTTCTTTTATGGCTAGGGAGGTTGAGCATGTGTCTATTGGCCATCCTTCTTTCCTCTTCAGAGAAGTTTCTCTTTAAGTCTTTAGCCCACTTATTCATTGGGCAGTTGTTTCTTTGAGGATTTGTTGTTGGGGAATTTAATATTTTGCATTCCAGTTATATTTTAGTTATCAAACCCTTGTCCGTTGTATGGCTAGTGAAGATCTTCTCCCAGTCCGTGGGGTTTCTATTGATCGTGCTAGCTATGTCCTTTGCCATGCAGAAGCTTTGCAATTTCATGCAATCTCATTTGTCCAATCTTTCTTTGATTTGTTGTGTTTGTGGGTCTCTATTAAGAAAATTTTGGCCTATGCCAAGGAGACCCAGGGTTTCTCCTATTCCATCCTGTAATGTTTTCAGGGTGTCTGCTCTGACTCTGAGGTCTTTGATCCATTTGGAGTTGATTCTGGTGCAGGGTGATATATAAGGATCTAGCTTCAATTTTGCCAGCACCATTTACTGAAGACACTGTCTTTCTTCCAATGTATTTTTTTAGCCCCTTATCAAAGATTAGATGGCTATAGATCTGTGGGCTCATTTCTGGGTTTTCAATTCAATTCCATTGGTCCTGAGGTCTGTTCTTGTGCCAGTACCAAGCTGTTTTGATTACTATGGCTTTGTAGTAGAGTTTGAAATTTGATATTGATATTCCTCCAGCACTGTTCTTTCTGTTACAGATCATTTTTGCATTTTTGATATTTCTTTTCCTAGAAGAGGAAATTGTTGTTGAGCAATTAATTCTAGCATTATTATTATTACTATTATTTTGAGACAGTGTCTTACTATGTAACTCAGTCTGCTCTGAAACCAAAAGATCCCCCTGCCTCAACCTTGCAAGTGCTAGGATTATAGGCATGGGCCACTAAACCCAGTTAACATTTTCACAGTATTAATGCTCTCTAATTTCCTGTGCATATTTATTCTAATTTAACAAATCAATGTGGAAGAATTAATAGAATGAGCTGTAGAGTTTCATGAAGTAAGGAGTCTGGGTCTAAGCAAAAGGCCCTAATAGAGGACATTTTTCAGTTTACAAATGTGTTTTTTTTCTTTTTATCAGTTATGGGGCTTGAACTCTGGGCCTGAGCACTGTACCTGGGCTCTTCAGCTCAAGGCTAGTGTTCTACCACTTTGAACCACAGCACCAATTGCGGTTTTTTGGTGGCTAATTGGAGATAAGCGTTTCATAGACTTTTCTGCCTGGGCTGGCTTTGAACCATGATCCTTAGATTTCAGCCTCCTGAATAGCTAGGATTTTAGGTGTGAGCCACTGGCACCCAGCTACAGATATGGTTTGACTTGATAACTTCCAGGAAGGTCTTACTCTCCTTAGAAGATTAGTTTTTTATTTCCCTTAATTGTGTCCACATTTGGTTTGTTTTGGCTTATATTTAACATCTTTGTTAGATTTGAGTGTTCACTGTTTTGTTTTTAATTTACTTTGATTGTATTCAGATCTAATTTGCTTTCTACTTTAAGATAAATTTCATGCACCTTGTGTGTGTATGTGTGTGTGTGTGTGTGTGTGTGTGTGTGTGTTTGGCCATATAAGCATATGTTAGTTGTATTCAGGGTACTAAGGTTTTGTGATGGAGTCCCTCTGCCATCTGCTAGCGGTCCAATAGACTCCAAATTTAGACTAAGTGGTGGCTTCTCTGTTGTCATGACCATAACTACCATATAAGACATACATGCTACAAGTCATGTTTTGGGTGATAATTTAGTTTAATGTGCTCAGATGATGTACTTAATGGAAAAACACCCAGGAGGCTTCTCAGAAATCTATGAGCCTACTGCTTTCATAGAACCACCATCAGGCTAGAAGGACAAGATTATTTCAACAAAGAAGCCTGGGGAATCCATCACAGGCTCTCTGTCAAGTTCCACCTCACAATTCTTCTTCCTGCTTTCCACTGCTGGAGCTCTATGACTACGGTGGGCATGACTCAAGCAGGCCCAGATATAGTTTATGCCAGTGGCCACCTTGTCATCCATATTCGAATATTGCAGATGTACCATTACAAGAGTTATGGAGTCACTATGACTTTTTCCTGGACTCTTAGGAAAATTTTTGCATCATAGCCCAATCTCTTACTTGCTAGTTTCTACACTAAAATATATTCAGTGGCACTATGGGAATAGAGATCCCTCAAAGTGGACCCACGCCAGCCTTTCTCGGGCATCACCACAGAACATCCAAGTGGCTTACGGCCAGAAAATCCATCCAAAGCCTTGGGGCATACACTCTATAGCAATGTGCACAGAATTCCAGATATTGGGCTTTAAGACTTATTGTCTTCCCTGTTGAGTTTCATAGTTGCTCTGGCCTGGTTTCTTTTTACTGATCTGTTCCACCCTTTGGGAACAGGCATGTGTACTCTGTGGCTGTCCCACCATTGATATTGGAAGTAGCTAACTTGTTTGAACCTTAGCAGCTCCCAGATGGAATCAGTCTCCTTGAGTTTCAGGTGACACGTTGGATTTTTGAATTGATGCTGGAATATATTGACTACTACCAACAATTATATAGCAAAAAAGGAAAGAAAAGAAAAAGAAATGGACAACCTGCACGAAAAGATTAGGTTCCACAATCACAATCTACAAATCCTGAGTAATGGTTAATCTTAATATATTACAATGAAATAATGAAATGGATGTTATCATGAATCCCAATTTTTCCAGTGACATCTAAAGGTCTCACTGAAGAATCATGTAAAATCTTTCCTAAACAAATTCTTTCAAAATCTTGAAGAGGAGAAATCACATCTAGACAAAGCTGGTATTAAATCCCTGATACAGAAGTCAGCTAGAGACACAGTAAGAAAAGATTTTTTTCTTAAATTTATTTATAGCTATTATAAAGTGATATACTGAGGGGTGACAGTTACATCATATAGGTAATGAGTACATTTCTTTTTGAACAATGTCACTCCTTCCATTGCTTTCTCCCAGGTTTTATTGCTATCCCCACTTACAAATTGTATAGTTTATTTTCAACATAGTGTCTAGGGAGTCTCATTGCTGCATCTGTTCATCCTTTGTCCCACCATTTCTTTGCCTCACTCTTAACCTCCAAAAGACAGATAAACAAATAAGACAAAAAAGGAAACAAAATAGCAACAAAGAGAAAAAGCCCCTTGTTTCCATTTCCTGGAGTTCATTTTGATTATTAGTATTTTATATGATCCAATGCACATAACTATTCTGTCTCAGCCATCCTCTCCTAAGAATATCCTCCTTGGGTCTCACTTTGTGTGAAAGTATAAAGATCTGAAAGATTTATCATGTCCCAGTGTACTTTGTTTTCTTTTACCATCCAGTGTGTTTACTTGTAGATTTATAGGTACATTCTTAGAGTTGTATTAAGGGAAAAAAGCCAGACCCTCCCCCCACCAGAAAAAAAAAGAAATTTTAAGCCAATGTCCCTGATGAACATAGATATAAATTATTTAATGAATACTTTTAAAGCAAGTTCATACACCATGATTGAGTGTTATCTATCCCTGGATGCAAGCTAGAAACAGAGAAACAAATACTGGCCAAGAAACAAAGTAATAAAAGGGTAGTTACAATAACAAAGGAAAAAGGGAAATGAGTTATTGGGCAAAGGTAGAAACTACACCTGGTAACATGAATGCCTCCTCCAGACACAATGTATACATTGTGATTACAGTTAATATATTGTATACTTGACACTGTGATTATAGTTAATATATTATATACTTGAAATTTACTGAGAGTGGATTTTAGATCTTCCTGTCACAAAAGGTACCTATGTACAATTAAATATATTAATTAGCTTGATTGTAGTAATCATTTCATAAAGTATACATATCAAAATATCATAACATGTATATTATGTAAAGTTTTTATTTGTTAAGTATATAGAGTTTGGAATAATTTAATAATTGATTCACATATAGAGAAAATAACTACTATGTTAATTTTGACTTCAAAAATTTCTCATCTTGGTCCTCTCACTGTCCTCCAGATTTTTTTGGATGACAGTGGACTTTCCAGTGAATGGATATAGAAACAGGAAAAGTCTAATCTATTCTGACTATGCTTTTTTTTTTCTTGACCCAGGAAAAGAGTGCTGACCTACAATGACAGGGTTCCTCCCATTTTCCATTTTCATTTCATTTTGAGATTTTCATGTGTGCATATAATGTGCACTGACCCAACCTATCCCCTCTATCTACTCTCTCTCTCTCATCCTCTCTTCTTCATTCTTAGAACAATTTTGATCATTGTGCTTCTATTTTTATATGTGAGTATAGAATACTTCTAAAAGCCAGATGCTTGTATCTCATGTCTATAATCCTAGCTAGTCAGGATGCTGAGATAGATCTAAGGATCCAAGTTTGATGCCAGTCTAAGCAGACAAATCTGAGAAAGTTTTATATTTAAGTAACCAGGGATCTACAGGCAAAAAAAGCAAAACTAGAGGCATAGATCAAGTGTTAGAGCACCAGCCATGGTCAGAAAAGCTTAGTAAGAACTTGGGGCCTTGAGTGCAACTGTCTCTCTCTGTCTCTCTCTCTCTCTCTGTCTCTCTGTCTCTCTCTCTCTCACTTTCTCTCCCCCCATCTCTCTCTCTCTCTCTCACACACACACACACACAAATATTTACAATATTTACCCCCATACCTTTCCTTTTGCTTTGTCATCCCATGGTATCCACCTCCCAAACAGAACCTGTTGCATAGCCCTTTCATTCATTTTTAAGGACATTTAAGAAAGTATACAATGTTTCACTTTTTCATTCTGGTTTATTTTGACTATCACAATGATTGTTTGTTCCATTCATTTTCCTGAAAATGAAATAATTTCATTCATTTTATGGCTGAATAATATTCCTTTTGTTCATGTATCTCATATTTTTGTTATCCATTCATCAGTTATAGATACCCAGGCTGATTCTATATTTTGATTATGATGAACAGTGCTGCTGTAAGCATGGGTGTTCAGGTATCTTGAATGCATATTGAATTTATATTCATTCAGATATATGTCCAAAAGTTGTATAGTTGTATAGAAGTTGCATATGGTAATTCTGTCTTTACTTTTTAAAGGCATCTCCATATTGGCTATACTGCATAGTGGTTGTTCTAATTTATATCACTACTAGCAGTATATGAGAGTTCCCTTTCTCCTCTGCTTCCTTTCCAGTATTTGACTTTATTTTCTTTGTGATTCCCATTCTGACTGGGAAGAGATAGAATTTTAATGCAGTTTTGTTTTGCATTTCTTTATGGGCCAGAACATTGACTATGACTTCATGTGTTTATTGGCCATTTGTACTTTCAAGAATTGTATCTTCAATTCATTTTCTTGTTTAATATTTGTATTATTTATTATTTTGGAGTTCAAATTTTGGAGTTCTTTGTATATTCTGTTATTAATCCTTTATCCAGTAAGTACCTAGCAATTATTTTCTTATATTCTATAGTTTTTCTTTTGAAGGTATTCTTTTTCCTCCAACGTAAGTGTTTGGCACTTTTGTAGAATGTCAAATGACGTAGCTATGTGAACTTATTTTTGTGTCTTTGATTGCATTTTCTATTCTGTTGATCTATGTTTCTATTTTAATTTTGTTTTGTGCCAGTACTGAGGCTTGAACTTGGGGCCTGGATGCTATCCCTTAGCATTTTTGCTCAAGGATAGCACTTTATCACTTGACCCACAGCTCTATTTTCTCTTTTTTGTGATTATTGGAGATAAGAGTTTCACAGTCTTTTCTTCCCTGACTTGCTTGAAACCATGACCCTCAGATTTCAGCAGCATAATTTGAAGTTAGGTACTATGATCCTTACATCATTGCTCTCTTTGCTCAGGAATACTTTGGCTATTCCAGGTCTTTTTATTTGCATATGAATTTTAGGGTTGATTTTTCTAATTCTATGAAGAAATTTTGATATAGGTTTTATTGAATTTTTTAGATTGTTTTCAGTAGTGTAGACAATTTGGCAATATTGATTCTACTAACTCGTAAACATGGGAGATTTTTCTAACTTGTAGTCTTATGAAATTTCTTTCTTGCAAAGTTTCATAGTTTTCATTATGGAAGTATATTATATTTTTAGTTGGGATTATTCCTAGGTGAAAGATAGTTACAACACACATCTTCCACCTCCCAAACCACCATGGTTAGGAATGTGTTGAGTAGATGTGCACTTTTTAGTGACTATAGATTAATAGTTTTGTTAATTCTGTTTGTTGCCATTTCTTAACTCTTATACTCTAGTCTACTGTGGATTATTTTCATTTTATCTCCGATATTCATTTTAATTTCCTTGACTTTCTTCTTTGCTATTCTTTGTAATTCTATACAGTCACATCAATTCTCCTTATAATACTCCATAATTCTTATTAGATTTCCCAAACTTTAGCATTTAAAAAAATTATCTATTCCTAGCAGAATTTTGGTTAAAGTTAGGGAAAACGTTGTATGACTTCTTAGTCTGGCATAAACTGTTCATTCACTTAGTTCATTCTATTGATTTATGGAATCTTTTCCCAAGAGAAAACGCTAGGATGAATATTACTCCTATATTCTAGTAGGTTAAGAAAGGATAGTCATTTAATTTCTTGGTTAGTAGAAGTATAGCTCTAGAAACTTTCGGCAACAGTATAACAATCATTTGTTTCAAGAAAATATGAAATTTTGGTCTGACTTTAGACTTGAAAGGCCAAATGGATATTTTTCTGAAGACTGAAGGTCAATGGTCACTCATGGCTGCTGCTACACCTGGTGAGTTTATTTTTTCAGTGATGTATTCCTGAGTCCATCACACAAATTCACACACAGGAAAGGACTACTTTGCTCTGCTTCTGTCTCCCATGGTATCTGGGGAAGGGTGAGATGTTTTCATCGCCATCCCTAAAGGTCGGTCTCAGATCTCCATTGGTCTAATTCTTCTCTATGAGTATTTGAATATAGAAATAGCTTTCTCTTTAAAACTTAAAACTAAGACTGGGTGCTGTGAATTTATCAATTATTAACCCTTTGGTGATGACCACTTACATTGTAGGTGAGACATTTTTCAGTATACTGTGATTTTAGACCACATAAGAAGGGTATTTCAAATAAAAATATTAAAATGTAAAACCTTAACAGAAACCTTAAAAATTAAAAGTATCACAATGTGAATTTCCCACTCTTTCTAAGTGTTTTATTTTATGCCATAAGTCCAAACTTAACTAAGACAATGTGATTCTCCTTAACACAGCAGGAGGGATTAAATGATTAATATTTGCTAAGTCAGATATCATAAACTATGTGTTGTTAGCAATTTATTACTCTCAGTTTTCATTTATTTAATCCACTGTGTGTGTGTGTGTGTGTGCACGTGCGTGCGCGCGCACACGCACACTACCACTGGAGCTTGAATTCTGGTTTGCCACCGTCCCTTGGCTTTTTTGCTCAAAGCTGTCATCCTACAATTAAAGCCATAAACCTACTTTTTGGCTTTTGGGTGGAAAATTGGAGATAGGAGTTTTATGGACTTACCTGCCCAGGCTGGCTTTGAACCATGATCCCTGGATCTCAGCCTCAGTAGGATAAGATTACAGGCATGAGCCATCAGTACCCAACTTAAGCTTGTTTTTTTGTGTGTGTGTGCAGTAATTAAATAAATGGTCAAAAAGACTGAATATAAACATTCATTAGTTTTAAGTTTATATTTGTGTTCTCTACTGGATGTCTTTGTTAGGTATAACAATCTAGACAACAGGCTCATGAACTCTAGGGTTGGGTCACTCTTCAGAGAAGAATGTTAAAGCTGTAAACCAGACATTCTTATCATAGCTTAATGGACATTCTTATCATGGCTGTCTGGAAAACCACTTTTAATTGGATTATCTTTTGTGACTTTTCATCATTAAGGGTGAAGGGGTTAAGGGTTAAGTGAATAATTATCCTCCATCCCAGAACTACAGTGTCAACTACAAAGAGTGGATTTGTTCATATTTCTTTCCAGGTAGTCCCAGTTCTTCATCCAAAGCCATTAATCCTATGACAGCCAATAATTACACTGACCCCTGATACTGAAATGCACAAATGGATTTCTTCCTGTGTGGTGCAGGGAACACTTCAAAATTTATGAGTGATTTCCTTCACCTCCCCCCAAATTTCCTGACAGCAACCATATTTGGGCCTTGTAATGTATTCTCTTAATTTCTAGGCCTCCCTGCAGTCAGGAAGACTCCCACAAACATCTGCTGCCAATTTGGGCTTCAAGTGTCCTAGGTTCTCGCCAAAGAGTAAAATACTCTTCACTGTATGCTTTTGAGTTATTTTCCTGGAAGAGTTGAACTCTTAAGAATTTACATTGGGGTGGAGCTCTCACAATTATTAATAGGGAAGATATTTTTGAGGTATAATTGGAATGATATTGAACATTTTTATTGACTATGATCTAAAAGGGATAAAATGAACTCATTTTACTTTATGAATAATTCAATCATAATTGGAAACCCTAACAAGAAACACAACAAACATAAACTTGTACCACATCATTATGATTGGTCTCCAAGGTGGCATTCCAGTTTCTCTTACATATTTTATAAATATTTTGAAATATTCCTTAGTCATAAAAAGATAAATGTACCAAACTAAGGGATATAAATAAATATTAAGCAGAAATAGAATATTACAAAGAATATTTTCAAAAATATTTTAATATTTTTGAATCTTAGTGAAATAATTTTGTCTGTGGCCTTTATACTAATCACCTCTTATTGTTCAATATACTCTAAAAATCATGTAAGAATATTTTTGTTTCCTTGTAGCTCCCATTCTTTCTGTGTTTTAAAAATTCTTATTTAGATCCTTCTTCCTTTCTCTTCCTCCTACCTATCTGCACTTTTACTGTGAAGGTATAAAGGAAAGACTGGAGGTCTTCAATGGGAAATTGCTCAGCATTTTCCAGTATTTATTTCTTATGTTCCTTACCTTTAAAAATGTCAATGGCTTCCCAGGCAGGTGCCAGTAACTCATGTGTGTAATTAGCTACCCTGGAGGTTGAGGTCTGAGAATGTAGGTTCAAAGCCACCCCAAATAGGAAATCTTTATTAGGATACATTTTTCCACATGCATGATGTATGTGAAGTATGGAAATTTTTTTCCTTTTCCTTTTTTTTTTTTTTGGCTGAATAGGGATCATACTCAGATCCTTGCTTATCCCTGGAAAAACTACCACTGGGCTATAACCTAACCCAAAGGCTAAGTATTTGAAAGTAACTTACTGGGTTAAAAGTTATACATACTTTATTTAATGTATAGCATACATTTATGATGTATTCACTGATTCTCTAATTTAAAAATATCAACCACAGCAATACAAACAAACTACTTGGCTCTGATCTTTGAAATTCTGGGACACAATAAATTTTACAAATTTTATAGACTTGTCCATCTAAGCATTATAAAATGTTTTTAACAAGTCAGTGATTTTCCTCCTTATTGAAAGTTTGAATATTTTCCAAATGTGAATTTCCTAATTTTCAACTTGTACCTATAATTTTAATCTTTTAATCTTTTGGGCCTAGTTCATTTACTCTTACATATCTTTATAGAAATCTCTGCACATTTTACGAATTAGTCTTTGATTTGATGTGTGCTGTTTATATTTTCTCCAAAATCACACATTCAATCTTTCAACAAATTTTCCTCAATTTAATAATTTGGAATTTAAGTATTGCATAAATTTCATAGATGATACCTTTTTGTGTTTTCTTTCATTTGAGAAATAAAATAATAACAACAGTAATATCAAAACTTGCCAATGAAATTTTATTTAGAAAAATGATTTATGCTGGTTGCTCAGGCTTGTAAATCCTAGCTACTCAGGATGCTAAGACCTGAAGATCAAGCTTCAAAGACAGTTCAGGAAGCAAAGTCAGTGAGATGCTTATCTCCAGTAAACCATTCAGAAAAAGCAGGAATTGGTGCTGTGGTTCCAATGATAAGAGGACTGGCCTTGAATCAAAGAATGTCAGAAACAGTGCACATGTCACACACACACACAGGATTATTTTTTCACTATTACTTATGGACATCTAATGTAGAGTCCATAAGCACAGCCAATGCAGCTGATGTAGGCTCACCTTTGTAAATTATCCTTCTTGAATCAGACTGTATTTGATATGATTTGGTGGCTCAAGGTACATTTTATATTTACTTAATAAATAAATGACAATAATTAGTGAAGACATTAATTAAGCACTCTGTTCTCCACTTCTCTGTACCAGAAATTCCCTGTATAATATATTTAAATATTGAAATCTTTTAGACTATTCTGATTTTTTAAAGTTCAGGAAATGATGGCTTTTATAATTCGTGTAATCTATCAAAATAGATGAATTCCAAAATTATAAGAATTCCTGAAATTGGCCAGAGGCAAAATTTGTTCTACTTTCATAAGTGTTGAGATTTTCTTGTTAGGAAAAAGAAATACAATCTGAAATCTTAGTCTAATTTCCCTCTAGGCATAAAAGAGAAGACCTTAATAAGTATTTGTCTTTCCCATCAAACCACTTACAGCCTTCTTTTCTTAATTTTGCAAAAAAAAAAAAATGAAGATTTGTTCAAGGAGATCATGTTCTTCATGTAGAAAGGCTGTTCTTAGACTTTCTGCTCTACTTTTACCTTCACTTCATTCTCTGCATTATTTCACATCTTTTCACAGAGAAAGATTGTTCCTAATTTCAAACTTTCTCCAGCACATTACTCTCACTTTGCTATTTTCAGTATGTATGCCCTACCTGATGTTGTTATTAACCAGTTTGTAGAACCACATCTAAATAAAACAAAAAAAATATTTCATTCTGAAGAAACTGAAAAAAAGCAAAATAACTTCTTCTTCCTCCTCCTCTTCCCCTTTCTCCTTCCTCTCCTCCCCCACTTCCTGTTCTTCCTCCTGGCCTATGGACTATCCTTAGCGTTTTTGCACAAGGCTGGTGCTCTACCACTTGGGTCACACCTCCACTTTTGACTTATTGTTTTTTAATTGGTAATAAGTCTTGTGGACTTTCTTCCCTAGGCTAACTTCAAATTCAAATCCTTAGAACTCAGCCTCTGGATTAGCTAGGGTTTCAGGAATAAACCACCAGCTTCCAGGAAAACAAAAATACTTTTAAAGCTTATTCAGGATGCAACTTGTTTCTCAGTATTAATTATGGCACCTACAAATGCAAAAGCTGTAAAAGTTTGAACCCAACATCAGGATGGTTGATTTAGTTGATATTTAGAGTATGTCTACTCTCGACCAGACCTTATTTGATGACTTAATGGATGAATTAATGAATAACAATAATTACTACAATTATTAAACAAGTGCTTGTATGTCTGCCATCTTTATTCATGTTTCTCTTATTTCTTCATCCCTTGGGGTAAACTGAATTGCACTTAAGATATGTCTATGTCCTGAATGACAGTATATGTCACAATGTTGCCTTATAGATAGGATTGAAGAATATTGAGACACAAGAATACTCTGGGTTTTCCAGATGTGCCGAGCATAACTGTCAGGGTACTTATAGGAATGAGACAGAAAGGTCAGAATTTGTCATAGGTAATGTAGTGACAGAGGCAAGAAGCTAAAGTGACATGAAGGAGCCACAAGCCAAGGAATGAAGACAGTGAGAAGGCATGGTAGCAGAGGCTTGGTGGAGTTTCCACAGGGAACAAGATCTGCTGACACTGTGATTTTAGATCTCTGGGATCTCTGCCCTGGAGGGCAGAGAAAAAAAAAGAATCAATTTGTTTTCTATTAAGCAGTTGAGTTCGTGGAAATTTATTAGAACAGCCACAGGAAGCCAGTATAACCTTTCCACTCCCAAATCATTTCACATTCCATGCCATGAGGTATTGCTTTTGGAACCAAATATCCTTGGTAATGCTAAGTACATAGCTTGGATGACAGATTTAAGGTCAAGTTCTTCACCAAAGTAGATCAGGTTATACAGTTTTTCCAATGAGTATATTGTTAACTTTTGTCAGCTCAAAGGCTTTCCCTGTCTTTGTTACATAAATATAAATATATTCAAATGAAAATGTGCTGCCCTTTCCTAGAAGAACAGATTATCCTTGAACTTGGTTCTTGAAGAGCTTAACCCTATGTTTACTGCAAATTAATGTTGAATTTAAAGACACATGAATTTAGAGGTACATGTAGATAAGCAAAGGACTTCAGTGATTTATATGTCATGAACATAGTTGTGATTTGAAAACAGTGAAATAACCAAAATGTTATTCCTAGGTATATACTAAGTTTTTATTTGTTATCCTCACTGAAACCACATTTCAGTTTTTACAATCTGCTACAAAGTCCTTTATTAAAAGGACTTTTTATCACAGAAGTTACATTTTTCTGTTGACTAGTGGAAAAAATATACCTCAGTTATTGTTCATCTTTGTTTACTTGAGTATAAAGAAGCCAATAGTAGAAAGCAAGTGTTGGTGATTTGGGTCTATAATATTAACTACTCAGGAGACTGTTTTCTAAGGATCATGGTTTGAAGTCAACCCAGACAGATAAATCCATGAAACTCTTGATTCCAATTAGTCAGCAAAAAAGCTGAAAGTGAGGTGTGGTTCAAGTGGTAGTGCTCCAGTTTTGAGAGCAAAAGCCAAGCAAGAAAATAAATTCTGACTTTAAGCCCTGATATTGGCATACATACACACAAAAAAATAAGCTAATGGTACAAATTGTTTGCAGCTAATTGGCTCATAGGAAGTATAATGTGTGCCTTTGATGGTAAAGAAACTACAGATTAGAACTTTTTGTTGCTTCTTCCTTTAGTTTACATTAAAAATACATTATTTCACATTTTAGTTTCTTATCAGACTGTCTGTCCTGGAAAATATAGATATATGTGCAAAAATCTCTTGGTTTGGGCTAGGAAAGTGGTTCAGTGATAGAACACTTGCCTTGCATATGCGGCCCTGGGTTTGATTCCTCAGTACCACATAGCAGAAAAAAAGCCAGAAGTTGCGGTGTGGCTCATGTGGTAGAGTGCTAGCCTTGAGCTGAAGAGCTGAGGGACAGTGCCCAGGCCCAGAGTTCAGGCCCCATGACTGACAAAAAAAGTAAAAACTCTGTGCTTAAAGTGTTATATTAATGTTTGTTTGGGAACATAGAGTACAGAAATGTAGCCATTAACCAATGTAAAATTCAGTCATATTGCTTGGTAAGGTAATAAAACATTCAGTTGTATTTAAATACAAACCTTATCTAGGAAGTTATAAAATTTAAAGCAATATGATTAATATCATGGTTGTATAATTTGAAAGTATTTTCTCCAAAAAAATGAGTCCCATTAATGGAACTAAATACAGCTTTGGTGGACAGTTAGACTAAATTTAAATGAGCCATCATTTCCATCTATTTTCTAATTATGTGTGTTTGAGTAAGTTATTAAATGTCTCTAAGATAGTATAGAATCAGTAAAATGGAAATAATATTGTACTTCACTGAATCACTTGGGAATTAATAAATTGTTGGTTCTGAATTTTTATAAGATATATGATATTGAAATAATAGGTAAATCATCAGATCTCAGTGTGTAACATTTGAAAGTGGTATTCCTTATTCATTCTACAAATTTAGGTGCTAGAAAGTTTTCTCTATGCAGCAATCAGAACCATTTGTACACCAGGAGATCATATGATCTCCAAGGACTGGATAGCTAAATGGAAGGATCCCAGGTCAGTGTCAGAAATGACCCTGAGTACATTTGTTATTTCACAAGCCAGGGAGGTATGGAGGTCAATGCAAGGCATGGGAGCATGAAGGACCTTTCCCACAATGCTTAACAAGATGCCCAGTTCAAAGTTAGAATAGCTCAACCAACATCATCTTCATCATCAGCCTAATGATTATTTAAAGAAGCAATGACAGTTTGCATCTAAGACTGTCTTGCGAACTCTATCACTTTGAGAAAGCTTCTGAAACTCTGAATCTTCCATTGTAAAATAAGTCTTACCTTGTCGCATTGTTACAGGAAGTGAATGAAATAGAGTAGTAGTCTTCTGTAGGCCACCCTCTTAAAAAGGGTAGTATTGTTACAAAAAAATTTGTTCATTTTGTCTAATGATTGGTTAAAACCAACTAAGTGCTTACATATGTATTTTAACATATAATATTGTTGAAATTTCTTTAGTTACACTATTTTCTATTAGTTAAATGTTCATATTTACATTTGTGGCAGATATATACAACTATTAGTCCTTTATTTGTTGGGTGTGTACTGTGTCCACTGTGTAGGGACTGGAGAATAGGTATAGATTGATAGATAAGAACTTCACTATCTTGGGGCAATTCAGGAGCAATTCAAGAGGGAAAGAGGCAGAAAATAAAATAAAAACAAATAATCGATTATGATATCAGGTCATAATTATAAAAATTCCTACTAATACTTAGGAATGCATGAAAACAGGAAAGTTTGGTTAAGGCTTACTGGTAAGGCATTCAGGAATGATTTCTTGTAAAAGATACATTGCTGCTGATATTGGAATGATGTAAAGGTATTAGGATACATTCTTTTCGGGAGAATTTTAGCAGAAAAATCCTGAAACAAGAGTTCCCTTTGCTAGCTCCAATATAATTCAGAGCAAATTGTAGGCAGAGTTGTTAGAAATGCAGCTACTGAAGTAAGCAGGGATCTTTATCTGTAAATTCTATGACATCAAAGTATTGGATATTGTTAAGCAAGAAATGGTAGTCTCCTGAGTTTTGATTTGGACAGATCACTGAGATGGACATATAGAAATTTATAATTTGTACTGTAGAGTTTTGAGGGGTGATGGTAATTTTGAAGAAAATAGTCTAGGATTGTACCTATTTTGGTTAAGTGCTTGTTATGAATAAACTTACAGAATGTGCTGAATCTATATAACTTTTGGTTTTCTTTATAGGAAACTTTAGAACTTAAGGAAGTTCATAAATGCACACTAAGGAAACTCTTAACGAATAAAATTTATTTCAGGATCAAATCCAGGAAAACATTTCAAATGAAGGATTTAGACAGGATCAAAATACAAATTTCTTATAATGATATGTTTGGATAGTTTATTGTTTTATAAAGAACTGGTGTGTGTGTGTGTGTGTGTGTGTGTGCATGCGTGCATGCTCGCGTCATCTAGTGAAGTCAAGTATTAGTCTAGAATTTTGAACTGGGCAAGTACATAAGGAAAGTCTACCACACTCATACTCATCTGATATAGTATTCAAGAGGAAGTAAAAATACAAGAGATCATATTGCATGACTCAGATGATAGAAGGTAACATAATGTGAATGCATTTGTTATTTTAGAGGACTTCTACATGACATAGCCTTGGGAAAGCCTTATTCAAGAGAGATAATTAGATGAAGCTTCTTAGAATGATAAATTGAACTCACCTCTTCTATTTTCAACCATGTACAATAAATTGGTTTACATTACTAGGGACTCCTGCCTTTGCTGATGTAACATACAATGTTGTACAAGAAGCATGTTTTGTGAATAATATTTTCCATAATAGTTTACATCTATTTACTACAAGAAGATATTAACTCCCAGGTCCTGGAAACTTTCTTCATGATTCCTAGTTATGACTTTGTAACTCAGGGTCAGAGTCCCAAATTCAGCACACAAAGCCCTTGCCCTTGGCAGCTAAAGGCCTGTTATTATGGGCAGAGATTAAAATTACCTTGGGCCAGGATCTATAATTTTCTATATTAAGTTTTGGGTCAGTGCCATAAAGCTAGCAAAGTGAGGGATCAGTAACATACTTAAAATGCTTTCTTCTCATGAAGTAGAGAAATAATTCTGTTAAGGCCAGTGAAGATGATAAATGTGGGTCACTCTAACAGTGTTTGTGTTTAAAGTTTAAAGTGAGACAGTATGAATCCCCACAGTTGGAATGTGACTTTTCTTTCTTTTCTTTCTCCCTCTCTCTTTGCCTCCCTCCCTTTCTCTCTCTCTCTCTCTCTCTCTCTCTCTCTGTCTCTCTGTATCTCTCTTGTGTATGTGTATATGTGCAAGTACACACTTGCACTTGTGTGTCCATAATGGGATTTGAACTCAAGGCCTGGGTGCTTTTTCCCAAGCTTTTTGCTCAATGCTGGCACTGTACCTATTTAGCCACAGCTCCATTGTGGCTTTTGGTGGTTAGAGATAAAAATATTTTGGGCTTTCTTACCCAGGGTGGCTTCAAGCATGATCCTCAGATCTCAGCCTTCTGAATAGCTGGGTTTATAGGCGTGAGCCACCAGCACATGGCTTCCTCTTCATTTTTGTGGACTTACTCAACAGAGCATAAAAAGGCCTTAATCATTTCTTTCCTAGATGCCCCCAAGTCTCTGAGGAATGAAAGCAATTGCTTCGTTGCTTAGTCCTTGATGGGAATTGAAGGAGAGGGAAGGACAAACTCAAGCCCTTCTCAAGGCAGCATTTGGGAAATCTTACACATGGACAGTCTGGCATAGATGTGTTTAGAGCATCTTTCATACTCTTCTTATACTCTAGAATTAGCTTTAAAATATTTGAGCCAAAACCAAGGGAGAAGGAAGACAGTAAGTCAAAAATAGCACCTAATGGTTGCTTACTGAAACTAGGGAAGGACAATAAAGGTACTATCTTGCATAATGCTCCTCTCTTTTGTATGTACTTGAAATTTTTCATAAAGAGGAATTATTTTTACATATATGAGCCATAATCAATGTCTCACAATTATAATCCTAGATACTCAAGAGTTTAAGAAATGTGGTTCAAAGCTAGCCACTGTAGGAAAACCTGTGAGACTCTTATCTCCAATTTACCAGCAAAAAGCAAGAAATGATGATGGTAGGTCAAGTGATGATTACCAGACTTGGGCAAAATGCTAAGATACAGCTCCTACTCCCTGAGTTCTAGATCCAGTGCCAGCACACACACACACACAAAACTTTTATTTGGGACCATGTTGTGACAACTAAAGAACTTATTCATGTAACTTGTTATTATCAAAGAGATGGGAGAAGCCCCAAAATATTAAAGGAGCAAAACCAACAAGCTATTTGAAGATATTGAAAAAATGACAAAGACAGAGAAAGAGCTTGCTGATGGTATTCTTGTCTGTTAGGATGATTGATTGAATAACTTTTTAATGTTTGTTAATTGGTTAGGTTTTTTTTTTATTGTTGTTGTTTGTTTGGTCTTAACTCCATGTTGACACTGGGCCTGAAAGGGCTTTTTACTTAGATTTCATAATGGTTTGCAAACGAGTGTTGCTATTTCCTTGGTTAATGTTAACTGAGAATCAAAGGAGTGCCAAAAAAGAATCTCCTTATTTTTCTACTTTACCCAGTGTTCCACTAAAACTCTGGTTTCTTTGAAATCACACTGTTGATGTTTGGGGGGTCTTCTTCGGACCTAACTGTAGGAAATTTCTACCTCACGCCCACCACAGCTGCCCCACCATCATCCCTGAGAAGTTGAACATCTCAAACAATAACAATGACTTTCCTTGATTTGGACAGTGAGGCACCTTAGAGTCTTTCCATCAACACATTCATTTAAAAATGAAAATACTTAGGTTTTGCAGCGGAAGTGTATTTTTCTTAAAAAGCTAGATCCTGAAACCTGATTCTCCATCGAGTTGAATCTTCCTCCTCAGGAATCTTTTACATTCCAGGATCCTTTTATTGTGACATAAAAGTGGCAAGAAAGGACTCCTGGTATTGTTCCTTTTCTTCATTCAGATCCTGTACATCATCATTCTTCTTCCAAAGATCCAAGCACCTAATGATTTCAGGACGTTCCTTATGTTTCTTTTCCCAGAACACTTTATTATTCCTTACCTTCAAAGCTGCTTCAGCATTTCTTTTGAGGTCGTTGGCAAGAGCATTCCACATTGCTATATCTAAAATAATATACTTGCTGTGGTCATCCTCTACACATTGTATTATTTTATTCTTTCCTAGTACTTACCATAATTAAAAATATGTTTATGTATTCACTTGTCCATTGGCCTGACTCTCCTATAATATAATCTCTATGAAAATAGTGGTCATTAGTCTAACTCTATAGCATCTGTAATAATACCTGCAACATAGAAAGTGCTCTCGAAGTCATTACTGAATGCATGAATGAAAGACAGTTGAAAAAAGCCTGTGATTACTCTCAAGATTGGGATAAGTAAGGGGGACAGACTAATCTGATACAGGAGCTACTATAGGATGAACTATATGATGCTTAAAGACATATAATTCAATCCTGTGTCTGACACTTTTTTAGAATGCATGCTTATTCATGTCAGCTGCATTCTCTGATTTTTAGTTTTTTTTCAATCTCAAAATGAATTTCAATTCAAAAGGAGGTTGTTTTGGCAAAGGAATTGTGGGTATCTGGTATAATTTCAACATGGGTAACTATGCAATTTCCTTATTAGAAGTACTTTAGAACTTAAAATTCATATGAGCTTGTAAAGTGCAATTTACTTTTTTTTTTTTTTTGCTGGTACCAGAAGTTGAACTCAGGGCCTCACAACTTTCTGGATAAGCCATGCATGCATCCCAGTTTTTTGCTAGTTATTTTGTTTTTTTTGTTTTGTTTTGTTTTTCTTTTTTGTCAGTCGTGGGGCTTCAACTCTGGGCTTGGGCACTATCCCTGCATTCTTCAGCTCAAAGTGAACGCCACAGCAGCACTTCCAGTTTTCTGGTGGTTAATTGGAGATAAGAGTCTCATGGACTTTCCTGTCCTGGCTGGCTTTGAACCGTGATCCTCAGATCTCAGCCTCCTGAGTAGCTAGGATTACAGGCGTGAGCCACCAGCACCTTGCCTGCTAGTTATTTTGGAGATTGAGTCTCATGAACTTTTCTATTGTGATCCTCCAGATTTCAGCTTCCTGGGTAGTTAGAATCACGTGTGTGAGCCATCACTGCCCGGTATATGCAATTCATATTTTTTCCAGTTGTGCCCATACCAGTCAGAAACACATTTTTGTAAGATGTTCTCATTATAACTTGGACAAAAGCAGAAGATCTGTCTCCTAACCAGTTTGAAGCTACTTTCCTTAAAATCAACTTTCCAAATGAGGAACCAAATCATTGGTTCTATATGGGAGCCACATTCAAAAGACTCCTCTCTACTATTCTGAAGACCTGAGGCATTCCCCAAGTGGGATTCCAGTACAATATGACCAGTCTTCAAACTGGAGCAAGTCGCCAACTCAAGCAGGAGTAATTTCATGCACATAGACAAAGGAAGACTAATGTGGGCTTCATTGTTAACTGGATTTTGTTGAGAGCATCTGAAAGGGGGAAAGTCAAAAACACTGCACAGTGCTTTGCCCTGTACCTTGCCTAGTAAATTGAACAGTGTCTCTGTGGACTACATCCATAAGAAAGAAACAGTTCTGTGCATGTTATAGTAAGTGGTGTGTTTAGATCCTTTCCCGACCTCAGCCCTGGCAAAGCAGATCATAATCCACATGAAAAGGACACTCTCCTTTTTACCACTTTAAGTTTTAGAGCTCAGAACAGAACCTTTGACCTCTCAGCCTGTCTGAGATGCATCAGAATAATGTCTGCAGGTCGATTTTTCAATTGACAGGACTACTTCTATGGTTGGAAACAAATGAGAAGAGATCCAGGAAAATGTACCTAAAAGGGATACTTTCTGAATGTGCTAGCACATTATTAATAGTGCTTGTTGTTTGTTTTGTGTTGTTTGATGGGTCCTAAAAAAGATGTTCCTACCTAGAACACAAAATGATGTAATTACTACCAGTGTTTCATGCATTAAGTGTACACATGCTGCTTTCTGTTGTATAAAGGTTTGGAGTTCAATGCTCATGTAATTCTATGAGTTAGGACTCCCTAACACCCACTTGTAAATAAGCCCCAGAAATTAGTTCTTTCCTTTTGGATTGGATGGAATCCAATTTTTTCTTTCCTTTGTTTTTGTTCCAGTAATGGAGCTTGAACTGAGAGCTTTTCTTGATGGACTTTTACACTTTTTTACACTTTTACCTTAACCCCACCTCTATTTTTGCATATATGTTAGTTAATTGGAGATAAGAGTCTTGCAAACTTTTCTTCCCTAACTGGCTTTGAATCTTGATCCTCAGATCTCAGCCTCCTGAGCAACTAGGATAACAGGCATGAGCCACCATTGCCTGCCATTCCCATAAATACATGTGAAACTGAGAAGCAGAAAACATCCATTATCGTCCAGGAATTATTTTTATGTCTCTAGTTGCACTCTCCTTCCCGTGGGGGTAGTTTATAATGTTTATGAATTCTATGAGCTTTTACAATACACTTATTTCTTCCACATCTGGTGATATGTATATTTTTTTTCCTTTTGCTTAGTGTCAGCTGTTCCCTTTCCTGTTCATTCTTTCCCTCCCATCGCTGCCATTGAGCTGCTTAGTTCGTTTTGATCAATGACCAGTGCAGCTGATGGGTATCGCTGCTATATGTTTTTTTCTGTTTCCCTGTTTCTGTATCCTCCTCCTAGTTTCCCTCTGATGTGCAAATATATATAGCATATATATGGGGTCATTTAGTAATGATTCGGCCAGATGAGTGGAGGTCCTTTTTTTCTCCAGTCTTGTTTACTTTGGTGTATCTCCTTATGTTTTGGATTTAACATCCACTTATCAGGGATGTTATCAGGGATGTCCTTTTTTTCTTGGCTTACTTCACTCAACATGATTTTATCTAGTTCCATCCATTTCCCTGAAATGCCATTATTTTGTCCTTTCTAATGGCTACATAATATTCCATTATATATAGGTACCACAATTTTTTGATCCTTTCATCTGTATCTGGGTTGTTTCCATATCCTGGCTATTGTGAACAGTGCTGCAATGAACATGGAGATGCAGGTGTCCTTATATCCTGGTTTCTGTTGATCAGTATAGATGCCTAAGAGTGGTATGGCTGAGCCATAGAGGAGGTCTATATTTAGCTTTCTGATGGTCCTGCAGACTGCTTTCCAAATTGGTTATATTAGTGTGCATTCCCACCAGCAGTGTAGTAGGGTTCCTCTTTCTCCACATCCCCTCCAGCATTTGTCATTGGCTGACTTTAGGATGTGGGCCATTCTGAGTGGGATAAGGTGGTATCTCAGCATTGTTTTTATTTGCTTTTCCTTTACAGCCAGGGATGATAAACATTTCCTCATGTTTTTCTTTGCCATTTTTATCTCTTCTTCAGAGAAGTCTTACTTTAGTTCCCTTGCCCATTTAGTAATGTTTGCTAGGTTTGGGAGAGTTTAGTTTCTTGTGTTACCTGTATTTTCTGGATATTAGACCCTTGTCTGATATATTGCTAGTAAATATTTTTCCCAGTTAGTTGGCTGTTTTTCTAGCTTGGTTGCTATGTCCTTAGCTGTGCAGAAACTTTTTATTTCAAGGTAGTCCTATTTGTCGAGTCTCTCTCCAATTTGTTGTGACCCAGGGACTCTGTTCATGAAGGTCCTGTCTATGCCTATAAGTTCAAGGGTCTCTCCTACTCTGTCCTGCAGTAGTTTCAGATTTTCAGGGTTGATGTTAAGGTCTTTAATCCATTTTGAGGTTAGTACATGGTGACAGGCTGCAATCTACTTTTAGTTTTTGGCATGTAGCTGCCCAGTTTTCCCAGTACCAGTAGTTGAAGAGGCTGTGCTTCTTCTACTGTATGTCCTTTGGCTCCTTTGTCAAGTATCAGCTGACTGTAAGTGTGTGGTTTTATTTCTGGACCTTCTAATATATTCCATTGGACTTGGGGTCTGTTTTTGTGCCAGTACCAAACTGTATTTGTTATTATGGCTCTATAGTAGAGGTTGAAGTCCAGCATCAAGATCCCTCCCATGTTGTTGCTTTTGCCTAGAAGTTTTTTGGCTATTCTAGGCCTTTTGTTGTACCATATGAAATTTTGGACTGTTTTCTGTATTTTAGTAATGAATATCATTGGGATTTTAATGGGAATTGAGTTGAATTTGTTTATCAATTTTGGCAGTATGGCCATTTTCACTATATTAAGTCTGCCTATCCAAGAACATGGAGGGTCATTCTATTTCCTTGTGTCCTCTATAATTTCTTTCTTTATGTTTTTATAGTTTTCATTAAATAGGTCTTTTACATGTTTTGCTAGGTTAATTTCTAAATATTTTTGAGGTTATTGTGAATGGGGTTGTTTCCTTGATTTCCCTTTCTGCTTTTACATTGTTGGTGTACAGAAAGGCAACTGATTTTTGTGGGTTAATTTTTATCTTGCTACTTTGCCAAAGTGGTTTATAAGGTCTAAGGGTTTGGCAAGTTGTTTAAATGATACAGGTTGACCCATTGCAACAATGAGAGGTACAAGACACTATGTCAAAAAATGAACTTTACAATTTAGGTGAGGTGGGATGTAGTTGTGGAGATGGGAGGGAAGGGATGGTAGGGGAAAACAAAGGAGGAGGCCACAATGATTGATAAGAAATGTACTCATTACTTTGTTCATGTGATTATACAGTATTTTCACAATAAAATCTATTTTTTTAAAGTTCTAAGAGTTGGGGGGTAGAGTTTTGGGGATCATGGAGATACAGTATCATGTCATCTGTAAAAAGGGATAGTTTAACTTCTTCCTTCCCTTTAATGTCTTTTTCTTGCCTTATTTCTCTGGCTAAGGATTCCAGAACTATATTGAAAAGGAGTGATGAGAGTGGGCATCCTTTTCCTTGTTCCTGATTTTAGGAGAATTGGTTTTAGTTTTTCCCCATTAAGTATCATATTGGCTATTGGTTTGTCATATATGGCTTTTATTGTTTTAAGAAATGTTCCTTCTACTCCTATTTTCTCCAGAGCTTGTAATGTGAATGAATGTTGCATCTTATCAAAAGCCTTTTCCAAGTCAATGGAGATAATCATGTGGTTCTTGACCTTAGATCTGTTGATGGGATGGATTACATTTATTGATTTACATATGTCAAACTATCCCTGCATCTCTGGGATGAAGCCTACTTGGTCATAATGTCTGATTGTTTTGATATGTCTCTGGACTTTGTTGGCTAGAATTTTATAAAGGATCTTTGGATCTGTGTTCAAGGAGATTGGTCTACAGTTCTCTTTAGCTGGGTCTTTGCCAGGTTTGGGGATAACTGTGATACTGGCTTCATAGAAAGTTTGGGATAGTTCCCTCTGTTTCTATTTCTCAGAAGAGTCTGAGGAGTATGGGTTTGGTTCCTCTTTAAAGTCTTATAGAACTCCATAGTGAATCCATCTGGTCCTGGGCTTTTCCTTGTTGGAAAACTTCTGATTGCTTCCTCTATTTCATTGTAGGTTATTGGCATATTTAATTGATTTATTTCTTGTTGGTTCAGTTTGTGCAATTTGTATTTCTCTAAAAATTCATCCATTTCTGCTAGGTTTTCTTTCCTTAGTGAGTATAGATTCTGAAAATAATTCTTTATAATTGTTTGGATGTCTTGACTATTATAATTTTCCCTGTGGCATCCCTGATTTTATTGATTTGGGTTTCCTCTCTTCTCTCTCTTTTTTTTTTGTTAACCTTGCCAAAGACCCATCAATTTTATTGATTAAAAAACAGTTTTTTGTTTTATTAACTTTATTTATAGTTTTCTTAGTCTCTATGTCATTGATTTCACTTCTTATTTTTGTTATCTTGCTCTGTCTAGTAACTTTAGGTTCAATTTTTTCATGCTTTTCTAGCAGTTTTAGTTGCAACAAGAGATCATTTACTAGGTCTGTCTCTATTTTCTTGATATATAAACTGAGAGTGATAAATTTGCCCCTCAGGACTGCTTTTGCCATGTCCCACAGGTTTCTTTGTGATGTATATTCATTTTCATTGAATTGTAAAAACTTTTTAATTTCTCCTTTAATTTCTTCTGTTACCCAGTTGTTGCTCAGAAGTGTGCTGTTCAATTTCCATGTATTTGAGTAATCTCCACAGTATCCTTTGTTAGTGAAAAGTAGCTTGATTCCACTGTGGTTGGATAGAATACAGGGGATTATGTCAATCTCCTTGTATTTGCTTAAATTCCTTGTATGAACTATGATGTGGTCTATATTGGAGAAAGTTCCATGTGCTGCTGAGAAGAACGTGTACTGGGTCATTTTAGGGTGGAAAACTCGGTAGATGTCAATTAGTTCTGCTTAAAATATGGCATCACTTAATTCAGTGGCTTCTTTGCCAATCCTCTGGTTGGTAGACCTGTCCTTTGGTGAGAGTGGGGTATTAAAGCTTCCTAGTATTTTAATATTTGGATCTATATTACTCTGTAAGTTTGAAAATATTTGCTTAACATATTTGGGTGTGCCAATATTTGGGGAGTATAAGTGGAAAGTGGTTATATCTTCTTCTTGGATTGTTCCCTGTATTAATATGTAGTGTCCTTCTTTGTCTTTTTGTATTGATTTTAATGAAAAGTTTATTTTGTCAGATATCAGGATGGCAACTCCTGCCTTCTTCCTGGAATCATTTGCATGGTAGATTTTTCTTTGGAGTTTGTTTTTATGTTTGGCTGTGAGGTGGGTCTCTTGAAGGCAACAGCTTGATGGGTCTTGTTTTCTGATCCAATCTACAGTTCTTTTTCTGATTGGTGAATTGAGTCCATTAATATTTATGGTTATTATAGAGAGATGCATTGTGTTTCCTGTCATTTTTCTGCTTTCCTAAGGTTTTCTTCTTTCCTTTCCTCCTGTGCTTACTAATTTGGATTTCTCGTGATATCTGTCTGATGTGGCTCCTTGATCTTGTTTCCTTCATGTGGTATTCCACCTCTTAATTTTCGTTGAAGTTCTGACTTACTGTTAATGAATTCATTTAGTTTTACTTTACTATTAAAAGTTTTAGTTTCTCCATCAAATATGAATGCTAGCTTTGCTGGATGTATCAGTCTGGGCTGGCAATTATTGGTTCTCAGGGCTGGGATCTTACTTTCCCAGGTTTTCCTTGAATTCAGTGTCTGTGTGGAGAGATCTGCCGTGATTCTGATTTTTTTCTGTTATAGTATAGCTCCTTCTTTGTTTTTGCTGCATGTAAGATTGTTTCTTTATTATTCAGATCTATCATTTTTACTATGATGTGCATAGAAGTGTTTCTCCTGGGATCCTGCTTGTTGGTGTTCTGTATACTTCTGTTAGATAGGTAAGATGGAAATTTTCATTGATAATCTTACTGAATAGGTGCTGCATTCCCTTGTTTTTGTATTCCTCACCTTTGGCCACTCCAATTATGTGAAGGTTAAACTTCTTGTCACTATCTGCTTGTTCTTGGAATTCCTTTTGGCATAATTTAAGTGATTTCTCCATATCTATGACTTTTTTCCAATTTGCATTTTGTCTTCCATATCTGATATTCTAATTTCCATTTCGTTCACTCTGTTAACTATGGCTTCCATTGTGGTTTGCATGGAGGAAATTGAGCCACTGATGGCTTCTATGTTGGTTCTCAGAGTATTTATCTCTCTTAGTAAGGTGTGTACTGCATCTATTTTTGCACGCATCCCCTGTTTAAAATCCTGCATCTCTTTTGATACTTCGTTTCTGTGTTCTTTAAATTTCTGATCTATTTCTTGTTTTAATTCTTGAGTCATTGCCTCCAGCATCTCTTGGATGTAGTGTTTGTCTTCCATTCCTGCTTTGCTTCCACAGGGGCTCTCCTCTGGGTGGCTGCTGGCTTTTGGGGGTAGGTTGCTATCCTAACTATTGATAAATCATGCAGTTTTTCTCTGTGATTTTCGGATGGGGATTCAGGGATTATTGGAGACCAATTTCAAACTCTGTTTTGGTCAATAGGTGGCTGTCTTTGCTTGGTTCTGGTTTGGTTCCTGGATAAATTGATGAAGCTCACTCTCAGCCCTGGGTTGGCTGAGAGAGTCTGTACCTCGTCTCCGTTCTGTTGGGGGAGAGGCCCACCTCCAGCTGCTAGTCTGACCCATGTAGGGCTCTCAACTGTCTGCTGGAGATCATCAGCAGTTCCTGCCTTTAGCCAAGGTAGGAACAGCCTAGACTGCTCGTGCTACCTTCTGCACATGCTCTTGGCAAGACCAGGTGAGCTGGGTGTATTCTCCCAGTTGCTGGGTGTATTCTCCCAGATTCTAGAGTCCGCTATGAGTTCCTGACTATAACCAGATGCTGGCACCCTGAGCTGTCCAATCCCCAGCCCAGGCTATACGGGTCAGGCTCTGGTAGTATTTGGCTTCTGGTTCTCCTGCCCTGGACACAAAGGTCTTTTGCTGTCATGGACATGATTCTCAGGGGGTGCAGTTCCCTGATTTTCCCCTTCTGCTGAGGCATGCACTCAGCTTCTGACTTCAATCAGGATGGGTGGTCTGTGCAGCTCAGGCACCTGATCCCTAAGCTGGCCCGGGCTCCCAGTCCCTAGTATGGGGCATGCTGTTTGGACCTGTGCTGCTAGCTATCCTGCCCAGGCTACACAGGTTGGTGTACACAGTTCAGATTTCTTCTGTTGCTGGCTGTTGTATCCTGCACATGCTGTTCCCAAATTGGGCAATTAAGCTCCCTCTCAGGGGCACTCTTGATCAAGCCTGGCTGGCTGGATGTGCTCCATGGGCTGGTGGGACCCTAGAACAGGTCCCAGTAAAACTGGGACCTGTAGTCCAGGTGGTAGGGGGAAGGCTCCAGATCAAGCTCTGGGGGTTACTGCCAGCACTGATCTCTCTTGGAGGGGGGGGCTGTCCCCTGTGGGGTACTCACCCTGGAGCTAGTTAGACCTCACAAGCGGTGCTGTGGATCGCTGTTTCTGTGCAGTGTAGTTCGCTGGTTGCCACTGCATTCGATTGAGATGTTTGTGGGCTGGGTGGTGGTGGCGGCTTGGGTCTGTGTTTCTCACCATTTCTGCCTTTGTTGATGTTGTCTGGGTTGGCACTGCGGCCATTTTTTTGTGCTGGCCTCTGAGCTCCTTTTTGTCTCTGTTGGCACTCTCCAGGTCTCCACCAGCACCTTGGGAGTCTTCTGCACTGGCATTCTGCAGATAGACCTCTATAGTTCTGGAGTTCCCCCTTTGGCCATGAGGCTGAGTGGTTTTGGCAGGACAGGACAGCTCTGCTCCAATGAGGGATGAGAGAAGGGTCGTTGTGCAGGTTCCAAGCCCCGAGGTTTCTCTGTTTGCAATCAGTGGGTCCGGCAAGGGCACCTTGGGTGTCTTCTGCACTGGGGCTCTGTAGACAACCCACTGTGGCTCTGGGGTCTCTGGTAACCCTGGGGCAGGGCTGGGCCGGACACTATTTGGTTCAGAGCTGAGCAGCCAGCAAGGGTTGGGGGAAGGGTCTTTGTGCTTTTCCATTCCGAAATTCTTCCTTTTCTTTTCTTTTTCTTCCACCTCCTGTTTTTCTCTAGGTGTTCAGCTTTTTGCTGTTGTTGGTCTCTTGGAGAAATTGAGCATTGGAACTCAAACTCTCTGGTTGGAGAGAACTGTGGTGTTGCTATCTTGGCGCCTTCTCTCTAGTTACACTCTTTAAGAACTACTTCAGACATGATTTTTTTTCCTTTGATGAAGCTTTATAAGTTTGTAAATGGTTAAATATGACCTCCTTTGAACATCTATCACAAACTCAAGAAACACACTATGTTCTGTACAAAAATGTACTTCTTTGATTATAATAATTTTAGGTAAAAATGGGTACATGGCCAAACCACAATTACACAGGATACATCCAACCTATGACTAATTAAATTTACAATGACCCTAGAAAACATGGAAAAGCCTCCAGTACCTACTTTAGATAAGAAAGCCTTTGTGACAGACTTATTAAACATTAAATATATTATGGAGAAATACAGAGGCCTTTTTGCAGAAATATTTTTAAAATCTGACAACGTGTATCTACTATATAACTGAATTATGCTGTAGTCATCACTAATTCAACTGTAAATTTTCTGATGTCATCAAAACATAGGATGTATAGGGTTTCTTTCAATATCCTAAACGTGTCTTCATACATGTTTAGGCATGTGTGTGTGCATGAACAGTCATACACGTGAATATGTGTGTAAGTATAATCACCTATGTTCCAGGAGCTACACTGTACTGATGTATATTATATATGCACACTTATGAGTGCATACACATGCATGAGTGTGCATGTGTATCCATGCATGTGCATGTGTGAATACCAATGTTCTAGAAACTTAGGGCATGAAAGGAGAGTAACAGAAATTCCACCATCAACAGACTTTTGGCCTTGAGAGAATATCATATAAGTGAGTGAGCTGAGGTTTCTTAAAGATGCCATGCTAGAAGGGTAATGTGGTAAAAGCAAGACAAGAGAAATTGAAATTGACATGGAGCCTTTCAAAATTAGTTTATATTTTCTTTGCTATCAGCAAGAATACTCTAAAGATTAGGAGTGTGTCTGCTTTATTTACTGCTTAATCTTATCATAGATAGTACACACTGAAATATAGTTCCATTAAAACAGGAGTTTGGGCCAGGTGTTGGTGACTCATACACGTAATCCTAGCTCCTCAGGAGTCTGAGAACTGGAGAATGGCAATTAGGAGTCAGTTGGATGCAAGACTCCTTCTCCAAAATCACCATGCTGGAGGCATGGCTCAGTTGGAAAGGTTCTCCCTGAACCTAAGCAAACCAGAGGCATTAAGTTCAAATACCAAAACCAGATGAAACAAGTCATGTATTTTGGATGTAATTCTGGCAAGAGTGAATGACTAAGTTGAATTAAAATGGATTTTGGTGATATTCTTTATGTCTTTAAGGGATGGACAAAAAAGTTAAGAAAATGTATCAAAGTAATTGAGTAGGAAGAGAAGAAAGGAGTCCAGGTGGTGCCATTGAGTCTGGACAGGTGTGTAAATCACAACTGGTTTTGGAAGTGAAGTGAGCATGGAGAAGTACATACCTGGGTCATGATGTCTTAGGGCTTTGGAGTTCACCCTGTAGTTAGACTTGTGATTTGACAACATAAAACGTGTGTTTTAGTAAGATCTAACGGCAACTAGGATCCATATAAAGTACCTTTATGGCTTACTCTCAATAGAAATGAGTACCTATCTAAAGAAAATGGATTTCTCCATGGTTACTCAACCTTCCTTGGGTGTATTCTTACTCCTAAGCCTTTTTGTCCTTTAGCTCCTATGAAAGAAGAGTTGAATATTTTATTTTAGAACCATTTGTAGGTATCGTTTTCATTTAAAAATCCTTTATAGGCTAGGTTCCCAAGTCATTTTTTAAAAATAATTCCTTGCATTGATTTACCCATAGCTGTTTACAGCTTAGATGGTTTTTAATGTCTCTTTGAAAACACACAGTTTATGGGAAACTGGGTTAAATTTATATTATAGGTTATATGAGAATACTCTTCAAATTCTCACAATTTCAGTACCTTGATTTTGAAAATCTTCAGTCCTAACTCCTTGCCTTTGTAAAAGTTCACTTACTAAAGGTAAAGTTCTCCTAGCTGATACCTTATTGACTCATACCTCTTACTTAATACATAGCTTTCACTTGGAAATGGAAATTCTTTCTATTTCTATGAGCTCAGTTTAGTCCATTGTGGGAATTCTTTCAGTCTGTAGCATAAGAAGTGCATGTTTAGAAAGCATGGAGGAAATTGAGATGTTTGGGTATTTTGTTTGTTTGTTTTCATGACACTTGAATGTAGTTTGGAGGTTCATATGTGCTTGCTTCCTTATTAGGTGATCATCTGTGCTGGGTACTGGTGGCTCATGCTTGCAATTCTCACTAAGCAGAAGGCTGAAATCTGAGGACCGTGTTTCATGACATTTATGACATTCTTGTCTCCAAATTAACCACCAAAAATCTACAAGTGAAGCTGGTCTCAAACCTTGAGCAAAAAGATCAGGGACAGTACCCAAACTATGGGTCCACCCCCACCTCCCTTACTGGCACAAAAAGATAGATGGAAAAGAAAGGAGAAGGGAGGAGAGGGGAAGGGAGGTGAGAGAAAAGGGAGGGGAGGGGAAGGGAAGGGAGAGGACAGGAGAAGGGAGGAAAAGAGAGAAGGGGAGGGGTGAGGAGAGAAAACAGAAAGAATCCCCATTTTGTAGTTTAAGATTCTTCCCTACCTTTCTCCACTTCATCTGTTCTTTATTCGTGCATTTAACATGAGTTCTGTGTGAAATTTAGAATTACTGCTGTGTTTAGAATGGTGAATATTTTTAATTTTTTTAAGTAAGCTGGTTGATTTATATACAAACATTTTGGAATCCCTTGCTGTGCTCTATCTTCCAATTCTTTCAAGTTCCATTATAGGAGTGATCTTAAGAAGATTTTGCCTATCTGACTACATTTATTTTGAATTCTGTTAATCAGAAAATGAAGTGTGTATTTCTGTCCATCACATGAGACCACTAGAATAGACACTGTGCACAGGTGGGTAGGGCTTGGCTTCTGATTTCAATGAAATCAAGTTCTCCCAACAACAGAGAACAAGAAAATGCACGATAGAAAAAATTGTGCTGGCACGAGAGCTTGAACTCAGAACCTTACCTCACTTGAGTCTCTCTCCACTCCCACTTGAGTCTCACCATCACTCCCAGGTTTTTGCTGGTTAATTCAAGATAAGACACTCCAGGACATTTCTGCTCTAGCTGCCTTTGAATTATGATTCTCAGATCTCAGCCTCCTACTTAGCTAGGATTATAGGCATGAGTACCAGAGCCCAGCTATGATGAAAATTTAATGATAAACATTTATAAGTTGTAGCACATCTAATTAGACTACAGTATTGATAAGCATTCAAAATGATTGTGTGTGCAAATGTGCAAAAACTCTACATATAATTAAAACATACCTGTGAAATAATGTTGCTTTCTTTGAAATTATAAAGACAATTATAAAAGATGGATGAGTAGACATACATTTATACAGTTTCCTAGGAGGCATCATAAAAAGAGAGAAACATTTTTTATTCAACTCTTGAATACTTGGGATTTACTAACTTTATACAGGTATTCATTCCATCCATTTATTTATATGTTTTTTTAGTATGAAAAGTATGTGTCCACTAAAGATTATAGCTATGATTTTCTTTTTTTGTATCACAAATAAAAAATTCCATCTTCTATATTTATCTAGAAATGTGACAAGCAGAGCTCAAATAACTGCTCAAGCTGAGGATAGTGCCTGGGAACGAAAATGGAGGCAGGACTGGAATGGTCTGTTTTGTTCAATAAGTCGACTGCTATTTTTCAAGAATATTCATCTTAGAAATTTTTTGTTGATATATTGCCTTTCACTCCATAATGTTGCTAATATGTGGTTCTTAAATCAATTGGTGTTTCTTGTACATGCTGATACTTTCCATTTTCTGGGTCAAAGTATTATTTTTATTGAGCCCTGCTGTGCCTGGTGAGTATTTTGTGTTTTATCTACTTGAGACATCAATTTTCTCTATTTGAAACAATAATATTACTGTTTATACCTTATGGGGTATATATTTTCTTCAAAACCATCCTTTCAGATAAGAAGAGAATCATCAGTGGAGTACTCATGCCTTGGGCCTATAATCCTACATACTCAGGAAGGTGAATCTGAGAATTGAGGTTTGAAACCAGCCTGGGTAGACAAACCAGAGAGGCTCTTTTTATTTATTTATTATTTTTTTGTCGGTCATGGTGCCTGAATTCTGGGCGTAGGAGCTGTCTCTCAGCTTTTCAGCTCATGGCTCACACTCTACCACTAGAGCCACAACACCACTTCCAACTTTTTCTGCTTATATGGTGCTGAGGAATCAAACCCAGGGCCTCATGCATGCTAGGCAAGCAATCTACCACAGAGCCACCTTCCCAACCCCAGGCTCTTATCTCTAATTAGCCAGCAAAAAGACAGAGTGGAGATGTAGCTCAAGTGTTCCAGCCTTGGGTAAAAAAGCCAGGTGAGAGCAAGAGGTCCACACACAACAGTAATAGCAAAAGAAAAGAAAAAAGAGGCGGGGGGGGGGGGGGGGGGGGAGAGAGGGAGGAAGTTAAGGAAGGAGGGAGAGGGAGAGACAGAAAAGAAGAGAAACAGTGAAATAAAGAGGGAAGAGGGGCGGGAAGGAGAGAGGGAGAAAAAGAGAGAAAGAAAGAAAAGGAAAGAAGGAAAGAAAGAGAAGAAAAAATATTCTTAAAAATCCAAATTATTAATGTGTTTTCATTCTTAAAATAGAGACATGATCCTAAGATTATTATTGCAGCTGTAATACAATTTCTCAGAAAGTGATTTGGTCCATCTTATTTGTAGGCAAATAATGGTTATCTGTTTTCTTTTTCATCTCTGTGGGACTTTTTTTTTCATGTAAGACTATTTTTCATAGTAGAGAATTATGTATGAAACTACATAAAAACAGTGATCTATTATAGGCGATCAAATTAGGAACAAATGTGCAAGCTATTATTTTCTTGAAATATACTATTAATTTTTTCCATATTTCTTATTTATATTCCCTTGCCAATTTTGGCTTAAGTGACAAAAGTTAACATGGGTTTGACACCTATCGTATTAGCCATATATCTGTTTATTCTTTTAAAGCATTTGAAAGATCTCATTGGTTGCTTAGTTTTCAATTCAAATCTTAACCTGTGACCAAAGAATCACTACAACAATATTTTAATGAATACTAATTCTGTTTTGCTCCATCCCAAGATTATGAAGTCATCTTAAAAACTACTTAAACCTTATTTCCTCAGGATGAACTAATAACTATCCAAATTATTAGCGCTTACCTATTATATTATACTTTATAAAAATCTTATGGTAAAGATGTTATGATTAAAAAGGATATGTAACCTTTACCATATACGAAAGGTTTTCTAAATCTAAACTATATTAATTTTGTGTAGTAAGAGACAATTTTTACAATGCAAATTTTAAATTCAATCTAGAGTTTGATAGTTTTGCATCTACAAATATATATGTATCTGTCAATCAGGGAGTGGTGGCTATACCTGCAATCTTACCTACTCAGGAGGCTGAAATGTGGAGGATTGTGGTTAGAAGCTAGTCTAAGCAGAAAAGTCCTTGAGATTACACCTCCAAAACAACCATCAAAAAGCTTGACTAGAGTCATGTCTGGATAGGTAGAGTAAAAGCTAAGTAAACAAGCTAAGTGAGCATGATGCTTTCAACTGTAGAAAAGTTATATGTGTCATGTATAGTGAAATTGTGGGGGGAAAGGTACATATTTCCTTCTAAACCTCATGCAGATATATTAGAGGCCCATGTCAGAGGACAACCTTCCAGAATGTAAGTATTTTAAGTTTTAAAGAGTAAATCAAAATAAATACCTGAGCAACAATCTTTGCTGTATTATTTGTTTGTTCAAACTGACAAATCCTGGAATCTGTTAGATCACTGTGTGTGTTTACATATTGGATTTCAGTGTTTAATATATGGTTTGGAAAACTAGAAATACTCAACTAGGCTAGCAAACAGTAATTACTCCTTCATAATTACTATGATACTTTATTGCCCTGCATTGTTATAATTATATTTTAAATACTATGCATTTGCATGATAGACTATAATATCTTCTAATACATTGTAAACTGTGGCTTATAACAACCTCTCACTTCCACAAAGGCCTCTTCTTCATTTAGTCTCCGTCTTAACTACTGTTAAAAAAGACTAAGCAGAATTAATTGGCACCATAATTCTGCAATATGGAAATTGCAGGCAATACAGTATTTCTGTGTTCCTAAAATCATCTCCTATTCAGAGAAGTTCATATTTAACAATAAAGATGTATTCTTCCTTCAGTTTAGTTGCCAGCTGGTCAGTCATAAAGCAATCACATCAGCACTAGGCCATATCCTGAATCAGCACCAGAACTTGGCTTTGAGGTTCCAAAGGAACACAGTGAGGTTATATCACTAGTTCAGATTAAACTACAATTGCCTCTACTGGGTAGTTCCTGTATCTTTCTGATTATATTCATAATGATTATTACCCATTTGTTATCACCATTATTTTGTCATTCATTTGTAAGTTCAGTAAAAGTTCATATCCATCAATGTTATATTTTACTATTAAGAGAAGTATGGGTACATTCACATAGTATTGCTACCAGAGGATGGTGGCTAAGGTGGAGATCCCAGGTTCTTGATATCTCCCACAAAGACATGAATGAAGGCACCCACACAAATGTACAATGGCAAAGCAAGGAGTTTAATAGAAAGAAAGAACAATGGTAGGCCTGAGCTATATGAAGAGCAATGATAGGTAGGCCTGGGCTAGATTGCTCAAGAGCAAAACACGAGGTTAAGAATTTTATTTTCTAGGATTTGGAGTGTAGAAGGAGTTCATGGTAATCAGAGTGTGCTGATCTTAGGGAAATGAAAGATCATGACTTGGCAGATATCTGGTAGGAATCTGCACATGTACAAGGTTGCCATCCCATGGTTTTATGTATGTACATGAGATTCAATGTATATGCAGGAAGCTTTAAGTATCAGTTTGTTGGACAAAATTCAGGCTAAGGACAAAAGGGGTTCCACAAACATGTACTTCACTTTGGTTAGAACTGTCATGGAGTTCTTCTGCCCTCGGGAGAAGTCCTAACCACAAGCTGACCACTAATTGCCCAAGGAGAAGAATCCATGAGAGGTACTAGGAAGGACAGAGAACTAAATGATGTCTCCAAGGTCATGTCTAGTAGGGGTGGTCAATTTCAGCATTCTTTCCCAATAGCTAACCTACCTCCATCAGAGCAGTTTTTTCTATCTTGTCTCCATTCACACATCTTTTCCTTGTGTCCCTGGAATTACGATGAAGCATCACTGATGGAAATAAGGTCCACTCTGAACCCCAACACTGAGGAAGGTCAGCTTGGGAACTGGCTAACACAGATGATGAGCTACAGACTGTTGCAGATGGAATGGGTTTTGTATTAATTTATGCTGTATACAGCCTTCTTGGCCTTTTGGATTCATTAAGTCCTGTAATTTTAACAACAGTGCTATTTAACATTGTTACCATCGTCCTATACATGAGAACAATGAGTCAGTTACAGAAAAGTTTTGAAAAAATAACTCATCCAGTTTCTTACAGCTAGTAAGTTAAGGAGATGGACCTCAAACCAGATAGACTATTAAGTAGATATAAATTAGTCTACCCAAATAAGGCTACAAATATATGAGCAACTTTATTTTATTCTATATATTATTAGAAAGAGTGTTCTGTCTACCTTCAAGCATCAGTATTAGGGGCAACAAGCAAAACTACTCAATAGAGAACAGGAAGTATGACTCATGAAATACAAAGAACAAAAAGTATGATTTAAATAACTTAAGGAGAGATTGCACTTATAACTTCATGTTAGCTAGACATATCAGTGCCGTGCTCAAATTCATGACATAAAAAGCTTAAAAAGAAAAAAGTGTAATTTTGTTTCAGGATTTCAGAAGTTCTAGTCCATGCCTGGCTGGCTATGTTGTTTCTGGGTCTTGATGAAACGTAGAACAAAATGGTGGTTAACAACTGCCTCTGCCAATGAGCATCGACTCCCTCTTGGACCTATGAATGAACCAAGACGGGACAAAGTTCTATCTTTCATTATGCAGCCATCGTGGAATCCAGGTAGAACTAGACCACCTTCCAAATGTCAATGACTCTGATCCTGAGACAATGAGCTGATAGACCACCTGTGATTGACAAAGGCCACCTTTAACCACAGTAATACATCTGTGACCAGGACTTTTTATGCATACCTCTCACCTCTTCCCAGTTCTTCCTCCTACTTAACAATAAGTCAAATGTCTGGGGAGCTGAGTGAAAATACTACCTTTTCTCTTCCTAGAGCTGCCTACACAGTATAATAAGCTTCCCTTCATAGCCCTTCACCAGTATTCAACTTTTATCTGGCATATTGAAATGAGTATAGGTCAGTCTGGATCTGACCTACAAAATGCAGGGGTTGGAGATGGAGCTGGAGCATGTTGAAGGAGGGTGTGTATGGCTCACGCTTGTAATCTTAGCTACTCAGAAAGCTGAGATTTGAGGATCATGGTTTGAAGCCAGCTGGGGCAAAAAAAAATCCTTGTGAGACTCTCATCTCAAATTATCCACTCAAAAAACTGGTAGTGGGGTTTGGCTCAATGTGGTAGAGCACTAACCTTGAGCTTCTGAACAGAACCAAGGCCCTGAATTCAAGCCCCTCAACTAACAACAACAAAAACATGTATAATTAAGAGGGTGTAGTGGATCAAAATTATTCATTTCATAGTAGATTAGAAGCAGAGAGAGAAGGTTAAGACAAGGAATTAGGTAATTAGGTGTGTCTTTCCAGGATATACTTCAGCAACTTAATTCCTCCAGGTAGGCCCCACTCCCAATAATCCATCAAGAGATACATCCATTGATTAGATCAGAGCCATCAGTTCTCAATGGGAGGCTTTTCAGGAAACATGGATTCAAACTTTGGGAAATAACAGTGTTTTCTATGGAAAAAGTGTATTGCTACCAAAAGCAAAATAAAAATGCTGGAAATTATCAGGAAAGATTTAGGAACAAAACAAGCAAGCTGACTTATAATACAAATATAAGGTTAGTAGCCAAAGGCTTATGATATTACGGGAAAAGTGAGATGAAGGCTAGGAAAAAGAGTGACAGAGTATTTCTCTCCCAAACACTGTACATGCAAAAGGACAATCACATTCTTTCCTATGATGAACTAGGCCACTGATGACCTTTCAGTCTTGAACTGTAAGATATGAAAACATGACTCTGTTAACAGATAGAAGTTCTTATATGAGCCTATTCAGTTTTTGGAATGTAATGCACAGAGATATAAGGATGCTTCTGAGCAGATAAAATGCTAGTCTTCCCTGAAGACTGGGAACTTAATGGCTTATTGCTACCTGGGTTTCCAGCAAGGCACTTAAATCTGAGAAGTTCTCCTCACTTATGAAACAGAGAAAAATACTAGCTACCTCATGAATTAGTTTGAGGATTATGAAAGTAGAATTCTTGGAGAAACTTTAGTCATTAGTACCAATGAATAACCTCAGTTATTACCACACACAAAATGTTCTTTCCTTGGATAGTGGTCTTTGGTATTTATTTTTGCTTTTAATTCTGTATCAGTCAACACAATGAAATTGTATGTATTTGTAGGGGGTGGTTGTGCATGTGTGTGAATTAGTATGTGCTAAAAATTTTCTTGACACAGGCCTCCTCCCCCAGAAAGTTGAATCTAGTTTCACTGGAGTGTGAAATGTAAGGTGCTTCTAGATTTGTTTGCCTTTTCTGAGAAATTTGTAATTCTGCCAGTGATGAACCCACATGTTAGCATGACATCCCATTTAATGGATGGCTGTACCTCAAATCTTCAAGATGCCAAGAGAGAAAATGATCTGCAGAGAGAAATGATTTACATAGTATATAAATATTCCATTTTGAAATATTGCAAAAAGTATTCTTACTTGTCAAGTATCAGGACACAATGATTGTATTTTAGCCTTCTGGAATAAAGGCTCGTGGAAAGGTACCAACCATCATCATACATTCTAGGATACAGTCTAGTGATTACTGTAGTTTCACAAAGGCAAGGAACTTAGCTGCTCATTAGAGCACACACTTAAAAGGCATTTCTGTTTAGCTAGGCAAGAATTAATGCTCTTTGTATGCATTAGTTCCTTCATTTTCATAGGATGTTGAAGACCCCAGTAAATTCCTGAAACTGCCCATAGTACCAAACTTTACATGTGTTTTTAGAAACAGATATTTTTCTTTTTTTTTTAGAAACAGATATTTTTCTATAATAAAGTGTAATTTGAAAAATTATTCACATAGTTATTGAGCTCTTGTGATCCTCTCCTAAGAAAATCCTCCTTTGATGCATGTGATCATATAAAGTGATGTTTATTGAAATGAACCTCAAAAATGGAAGCAAGAAGTTTTTTATTATTATTATGCTATTTGCATGTTTTTTTCCTTTTTTCTTTGTCTTATTTTCTTTTGTCACTGTATTTAATTTCTGTACCTTATATCTTGAATATAAATCTATCTGATTTAGCAAGGGGCAGGGGAAGCACAGCAGTGAAATTCACTAGACACTATGTTATAAATGAACCATACAACTTGGGGGGGGGTGATATGGGAAGAGACAAGCTGGAAGAGATCAAGGGAGTGGGTAACACGATTCAAAAAGAAATGTACTCATTACCTGAATTATGTAACTGTAACCCCTCTGTACATCACTTTTAAGTAAATTTTTTAAAAATCACACACCATAAAATATTCACACTTAACTAAAACACAATTGAAGACAGGCACTGATGGTTCACGCCCATAATCTTAGCTATTCAAGAGGCTGAGATCTGAGGCCCATGCAGACAAATCTAAGAGACAACTACCTCCTTGACCAGCAAAAAGTCAGGAGAAAAGCTATGGTTTAAATGGTGGAATCCCAGTCTTTAGTGAAAAAGCCAGATGAGAGCACAATGCCGTGCATTAGGAGCACAGTACTATCCCAACACAAAGAAGGTTTGGACAGTATACTGTCTTGGAAAGCCAAATTCTCTTTTTCAATACTAGTTTACAGTTACCTATTTGAGTACACTTATTTGTAGATACCTGTTTGCCTGTATTTTTTCCCCACTGCTGATTTTGGAGACAATGAATGTTCTATAATGACTTTTGGCTTCACTGAATTGAGCTAATGCTATTTAGGGGTAGGAACAGAGAAGAGTGGATATGATCAATTGTATGAATTGTTTCTTAAGACAATGGTGCTATCCATTTCAAAATCTTAATGACACAAAGCAATAAAGATTTCTTCAGTTTATACATTTGTGAAATGCTGTCACCTGAACATACGTGGAAGACTACAGGATGGTTTTGCACTGCTGCTGCTCTCAGATGCATACTTACAGGCCTGGGGATTGTGCTGACCATTGGGTCACCGGGGAATGGCCTTGGATGGGATATTAGGAATGACTCTTGTCCATCTGCTTCTTATCCTCCAGCAGTGGAGCCTGGGAATGCCTACATAGCTACACGGAGGAAGAAGCCTGGTATTTAAAGATAGTTCAAACATTTACTAGCATTCCTTTGGCCCAGGCAATCACATACAAATCAGAACAAAGATAAGAGTAAGGGAACTGTACAACATTTCCTGGCATAAAGTGAGGACCCAGCCAAAGCTAAAAACATCTATCTACTACTACAGTTAATTGATAGCTGGACATTTTTTTTCTTAACTCTGGGCCTGGGTGCTGCCTTTGCATTTTTTCCGCTCAAAATTTTACCCTCAAGTGCTCTACCACTTGAGCCACAGCTCTATTTCCAGCTTTTTGATAGTTAACTGGAGATAAGAATCTCATAGACAATGCTTGATAAGAAATGTACTCATTATCTTGCCCGTGTAAGTCTCATAGACTTTCCTGCCTGGGCTGGCTTTGAAGTGATCCTTAGATCTCAGACTTGGATAGCAAGGATTATAGGTATAAACCACTGACACATGGCTTGGGCACATTTTCCCAATTGATGAGCAGAGATGACTAGTTTTGTTTTTCAGATTGTAAACTTAACAAAATAATATTGTGTTTCTTCCAATAAACGAACAAACTAACCTTTTCCATGGTTGTTGTAATGTGTATACCAAGTTTGATAAACCAGTATGACTTTCTTTTCCAGGTATGTGCCACCAATTATCAAAGTATAATATTGCCTTGTTGGAGTTTTTTGTTGTCATTTTTGTTGTCATTTTTAGTCTGGCTACTTATTCCCAGGAAGTAAATTTATTAATGACATGGAGTCTTCCATGGTGGTTCATGACTCATGAATTCTAGTCATCTCCTTTCACTACCAGAACCTAAGATTTGTATTGTTGCCCCTCTACCAGGGAGCAAAAATTAGTAGAAGAAAAATCAATTGATTCATGGCCAGCACTGAGCAAAATAGAGACTTATCCACTCCAAATTGCCATCTTGCAGAGCTCAGGGGTCTAAGCGACTTGGTTTCTAGAACACAGTAGCATCTCCTTCCCCACAATGGAAATAGACCTAGATCTCAGCCCCCTAGGCAGTATCTGCATCGTGTCTTGAGAAAAATGCATTATATATTTCTTTATGCAAATCATTCCTGGGAGCTGAGGAAAGGCAGTCCATTATACAGGCTTCTCATTAGAAGTTAGAACACCACCAGGAGAGAACTAAGTTGTTTAAAGATTAGAGAAAATCCTAGGGAGGGGAGCTGAAAGACCGACTTCCCCAGGGAGCTGCTCCATTACATTGGCTATATTTTCTCATATATGTTCACTTAATATTCTAGTAATTGTTCTCTCTGGGATTCTGAGTAGGCTTTACTGGAAAATTGGGGTGGAAAGGGTTGGGTGGAAGGTCAGTTTCTAGCCTTTTTGAAACTGCAAAGGATTAATGAGGAAATAAAGCTAATTTGGTGGCAATTTAGCCAAATCTCTCCCTTTTTAGAAACAAACTGCCAAGTATCCCTTTCCAAACTTGAATCTTTCAGTTTCTGTAGTGCAGGAACAGTTGCTTTGAAAGTAAGTACTGATTATGAGCCTGTCTCTAACTTCACTGCTAGAACACATGCTTGCTTGCCTCGTCTAAGAAAAGTTCATATTCTGCTTCAACAATATTTATTATACTCTTTTATGGTCTGCCAGTACTTTTTTGAAGCCCAGCTAGAACAGCAGCCAACTAAGTTGAGATTAAAAAGGGGCCAAATAACTCTTCAGAACTGAGATGTTACTTCAAAAGATGTTCCTTACAAAGAATTACTGTGTGTCAAATAATCTAAGGGGGATTTGCTGATGTGGAATTGGTTTTTATCTTCCCAGCTCCAAGTGAGCCTTTGCTGTGCAAATTCGCTGATGGAGGACAAAAGAAAAGACAGAATCAAAGCAAATACACCCAGAATGGAAGGCCATGGCCCAGAGAAGGAGAGGTGAGTTCAGACTGAGAAATTTTGCTCAAAATTTTGGCAGCAGACTTTTCTCAAAGGCTTGCCAGAGCAGACATTTGGAGCCTGGATAAACTTATGTCTTCTAGAAAACAAAATGAAATAAGAATAAGAATCAAATGAGCAAGCCAGGATGAAATTACATAAGAAGGAAAACAAGACTTAACAATTCAACCTCAGTTTTCTGTTTTTAATCAAAGTTGCACCCAAAAGGAACTCACAGAAAAGTTAATCCACCAAAAATGGATCTGTCATTATGCAATAATGGACATAAAATAAGGCATCATACATATAAAGAAAATATAGTATTGAAAGAAAATCAGTATTGAAAGTTGAATGTTACTTGCACTATATGCATTTATGAATGATAAAAACAGCTTTCTGAATTTCACAGTGAGTTAAAGGAGAAGCATTTAAGTTTCCTAACACAAACTGACAGAAGGGAATGCTTATGAATCCAGTGATACTTACAAATGGATTCTTTTTGGTTACTTCTTTTTTGTTAAACAAAGAATGGTGTCTGGACATCCACAAGTTTGTACATCCTTTGTGAAGTAGTATGGAAGTGTGAATGACATGAGTAAGTGCCATTTTGTATCAAAGCCATAATTTCAACAAGCAAGCTTTATTTAGTATTTCTAGTCAAAGAACCCACTTCACCCAATTATCGTGTAAGAAGTGCTGTTCTTGAGGCAGCATTTCATACTTTCACATTGACAACAGTTGTAAAAAGGCAAGGAGGATGGCATTTTTTTTGGCTAGTTCTTTAGCCCTTTTCCATTTTCTGATTGTCATCTGTTTTGAGTGTTTCCACATGGGTCTCAAAACTCCTCTTAAAGTGCATAGTTACATTCAAGTACTGTATAATCCATAACTCATTACTTCATGGTGTGAAAAGCAGGAATCTCAAAGACCATCAGAAGCTAATAGGAAAAAAAATGAGTTTTCACATTCTCCACAGTTTGCTTTGAAAAGAGGCTGGGGAGGGGAAATGGTGCATGTATCCTCAAGCATGGAGTTTTATGCACCAGCAGCCATCTTCACTGCCTCACTCACCAAATCTGCCATACAAAATATCCCTAATGGAGAAAGACTCGTTTGACTTCCACGTTTGTTTGGATAAGATGCCTGATGACTGGACATATCTTTGAGTCATAGACCAGCACCTCAAATCCCAAGACTCCAGTAAGGCCCTTAGCTTTAATGAGGAATACTTTGGTTCCAGTCTCCTCAGGGTCTTGTAGTATTCCCTTCACATCTTAGGTGGCAGTTGCAGTAAAAACATTTTACCTGAGGCTACATTTATTGGGAACCAAACCAACAAGCATAAAAGAAAGGTAGAGTTAGAGATGCCACTGATTCTGTATACAGAACTAGGGTTTGTGGTGGAGCATATGAACATACCATCTGTACTACTACATGAAAGCATCATGGAGTCAAGCTATAACCTAGACTGCTTTATAATTGAGATGTTTATCTTAAAGATATACTCCTAAATTTTCTATTTGTAGTCTTCTTTTTTTTTTTCTTTTTCTTTTTGTCGGTTGTGGGGCTTGAACTCTGGCCTTGGGTGCTGTCCCTGAGCTCTTCAGCTTTAGACGAGTGCTCTACCACTTGAGCCACAGCGCCACTTCTGGTTTTCTATTGGTTTATTGGACATGAGAGTCTCACCGACTTTCCTGCCTGAATGGCTTTCAACTGCAATCCTCAGATCTCAGCCTCCTGAGTAGCTAGGATTTCAGGCGTGAGCCACCCATGCTGAGCTTTTCATAGTCTGTTTAACTGTTTTAAAATTATATCTCTAAGTAGCTGTAAAAAAAAGGTTGTAATTGAACATATCCGTTTATGAGTAGAATGAATTTTGATCAATGTCACCTGTTCAGTCCTTCTCTCCTATCTCTCCCAACTACAACCATCCACTCAAGTAACCTTGTTTCATTTTCACATATGTATATTGCATATTATGACTGCATTGTCCCAATATTCTTCTTTTCATTAGCTTTTCCTCCCTCCCCTTGACTTTCCCCTGACAACACATTTCAGTTTCTTAGGCTTCATTTAGCTAAACTGTAAGTCAGTTGTTGAAAGGAATTATACCAGTGGAATCCTCCCCTGCATATACCAGACTTTATTCAGTTTGAGTATACGTGCATCTATCTATCTATACTATAAGTAATATATATATACATATATGTGTATATATTATATATGCATATAGTGTTTATAGTGTATACATATATATATAATTTCATATACTTGTAATTTTACTATTTAGGACTATAAAATTTCCTATTACACTATGGGACTATAGTAAATTTATTAATGACCAATGGAAATCTATTCCAAGTGTGCATATTTGGAGATAATAAAAGATCAGGAAAATAAATAGCATGCAGTAAAAATGTGATTATCAAATATATTGATTTGAGGATCTTTATGTTCATTCATATACTCTATGATCTTATAAGTAGACAAACCAAAAATACTAGTCCATATTGTCTATGATTCTATTAATTCTATTTCTATTCCCCCATGAATTATACTTACTAAAATATGTTAGCATGTCTTATAAAGTATTATATAATATCTAAATAATCTTTAAGTAATATTTAGTTAACTTCAATATACTTGTCAATTCTAGTTAATTATTGCATTGATTCTAAAAAAACATACTCTTATTATTATTGCTTTTCCATATGTTAATGATTAAGAAATTCATTCATCTTTCATAATCAATGTATCTTGCAAAAACAGTCTGCATTTTTTTTGTATGCCACCCGGGGTACTTCTTAAGGTAACACTTGGTGTGAGGTATCTGACTACACTGATCTTATGAGTTAAAGTAAAAATCCCAGTGATGACTATAGGTCTTATTCTTCAGGAAGCAACTTCCCTTTCTCCTTCCTTGATCCAGTCATCAAAACTGAGATGCACACTTCCATTAAGTCCATTTGTGATGAATGTTTTTGTCTTCAGTACCTGTCATACTACAGCCGGCACCCTAGTATCAAAAGTATACCCTCTTGGGTGCTTTGTTTGCTTGTCTGTTGTTTTTCATGTCTGAGAAAATTATATACCTTTCAGTCATTTTTCTCTTAAAATTAAAATAAGAATTGTAAAATAAAAGATACAATTTAACCTATTCTTCAAAATTTGAGAGGTGTAGCCAAGATACTATTTAATTTTTATTTCATTTGAAAGTGATGAAATCAATAATGCGCAAAAAATATTTCTAATAAATACTTTGGACACAAAACCAGTTGAACTGCAAGTATTTTTGAAGGATACTAACCAAAAATCTAGGGCATAATTAAAATTAGTTTATTATTTAAAGCTGTTTTTTGGGGTGGTGTTTTTATAGTTCTAGTGAAATTCATTTCTTTATTTTAGAAAATCTAATACAAAGCAATCTTTGCACACATAGAATGAAGTAAATCCTGTGAGGAAGCTTCTAATCACTCGGTACTTGGTACTTAATTAATTGTGAGACACAGTCTCTACTCTCTCTTTAGGCAAAGTGTGTTTAACTTTGACGTTGACGAGCTCTTCCAGATGATTGGTATACAACAAATCCAAAGCTCCTGAAGAGGAACTTGTAGTTTTGAACTCTTTTTTTCCCCTAACACACTTCTAGTGACTACCAAAAGGTCATCATATTAAACTTTACCTCAATAATAAAAACAGAATATGATTATAGGAATTTACCTATATTTGACTTGATCAAAGTGTGATTGATGACAATCCAGTCCTTCAGTGAAAATAATTGTACAGGAAAACCCACACTTACTATGTATTAAATACTACCTCCCTGATCATGACACACAAATACACACTGGAACTTGTATGTATATTTTTATAAGCTTTTCTTGACTATATTGTCGTTAATTGGATCAAGTTTTAAAAAATTAGGAAGTTTCCATTAGTGGATAAGAATTACATAAATTCTGAAATTTATTTTGGTGTTACTGGTCTTTGGATTTCCCTAAGAATTTTTAAGTGCAAGTGATTGCTAAAGTATATGAAGATGCCAAGCCCCGTGGACATCAGCAAAAATCCCAGCTACTTGAATAACACAAAGTGAAAGGACCAAGGTTTGAGTGTAGCACAGACAGATAAAAAGTTAGTGAGACCCTATCCCAATAAAGATGAGCATAGTATTCTATAATTGGCATCTCTAATCTCAGTTATGCAAAAGGCATAGATATAGGATCAGAGTCTGAGGCTACTGATTAAAAAATAAAAAAGAAAACCCAAGACCTATCTGAAAAATAGATAAAGAAAAAAACTAGGTCATCAATTTTATCACTGTCAGCTGGGACTCTCCCATACAAAAAACCAGAAAAAATAACATTGGTGATAACAGTTATTTTGGGAATAATACACTTTCCAGAAATGTTTTGCCACAGACAAAAAGAATTAATTGTACTGAGATGTTCAGTGAAAAGTCCATGGTTTTATTTAAAAAATAATTAAATGATATTTGTTTTTATCTTATCGACAGTTCTCTGCTAGAGTCAATTTAAAAGCAATGAACAATAATCAACATTTTCTATTTGGTGTTCTGATACTATTTTTCCTCACTATGGAAATATTTAGAAACGTTTTCTTCACAGTTTTGATTCAAAAAATAAACTAATGAAGTGAAAGTAATACTGTTAACAATCAACACTCAGACCCCTGGGAATGGTTTAGACATTATGCTGAACTGAAATGAAAAGCAAGTTTTTCTTAGGATTCAGTCAACTAATATTAAAGCTTGAAATCTCTTTACAATTCTTAAAGAACCACATATCAGATGAAGGATGACAATGCAGTATTCCTTAAAGATATTTTATTTTAAATAAAATTTTAAATAAAATTTTAAAAAAGTTGTGCCAGGTGCCAGTGACTCATGCCACTACTACTCAGGAGGCTGAGACCTGAGGACCATGGTTCAAAGCCAGCCTGGGCAGGAATGTCTGTGAGACTCTTATGTCCAATGAACCACCAGAAAACCAGTAGTGGCGCTGTAGCTCAAGTGGTAGAGCACTCGCCTTGAGCTGAAGAACTGAGGGACAGCACCCAAGCCCAGAGTTCAAGCCCCATGACCAACAGCAACAACAAAACATTGTCTGCATCCTTACCTGCAAAGAAAAATACAAATCAGAACTACACTAGGAGTCCATCTCACCTCAGTCAGAATGTCAATCACAAAAAAAAAAAAAAAAACAAATGCTGGCAAGGGTGAAGAGGAAAGAAACAAAATCAAACCCTATGCATTGCTGGTGAATTGTAAACAGATATAACCACAATAGAAGTTCATAAACAAGTTTCTAAAAAGAACTAAAAATGAATCAACCTTATAATCCCACCATAGCATTCTCTGGCACATAGCTAAAAGAGTATGAATCGATGTAGAAGAGAGTTACTTGCATAGCACACTTATTGCAACATAATACCCAAACTGTGGAATGAGTCTAAGTGCACAACAGCCAATGAAAGAATCAAGAAAGCATAGCATCTATCTATATACTATGGAATATTTCTTAGCCATAAAAAATTAAATTAGGGTTGGGGATGTGGCTTAGTGGTAGAGTGCTTGCCTAGCATGTATGAAGTCCTGGGTTCGATCTCTCAGCACCACATAAACAGTTTTCTGTTCTGGAAGTGGCACTGTGGCTCAAGTGGTACAGTTCTAGCCTTGAGCAAAAAGAAGCTCAGGGATGGTGCTCAGGTGTGAGTTCAAGCCCCAGGACTGGTAAAAAAAATAATTAAATTTTGTTATTTGCAAGGGTATGCATCCACACTGGAGATCATCATGTTCAGATAAGCCAAACTCAAAAATGTCAAAGATCATATTTTTACTCATATGTAAAATCTAAACAAGGACGATAGCATCAATAAGGTATGTTTATAAAAGAGGTGGTCTAGGATAGGATCAGATGAAGCAAGAAGGAAAAAGAACTAGGTTCTGGGAGATGAAGAGGACCAAAGTAATCACATATGTAGTATAATTTTAAAAAAACAAACATGACACACAGAAGTGGGGAGAGGAGACATGAAGTTACTAGAATATAATAGGAGACTTGTTCAAAGTACACTAGCCATATCTATGGAATGATCACAATGAATCCCTTTTGTATTGTTTTTTGTAACTTTTTATTATGGAAATACTGTGCAGAGGGGTTACAGTTACATGAGCAAGGTAATGAGTACATTTCTTATCAAGCATTGTTGCCTCCTCCTTTGTTTTTCCCTCACCATCCCTGCCCTCCCACCTCCACAACCACATTCTCCCCCCTTCATGCCTAGTTTGTAAAGTTTGTTTTTCAACGTAGTATCTTGTACATTTCATTGTTACAATGGGTTAACCTGTATCCCTATTTAAATATTTTGTTTTTTCCCTTCCCCTACCCAAATTATACCGACATCAAGTACAGTGAAAACAAGAGCCCATGAAGGAGGAACATAGAAAGCAACAAAAAAATCACATGGTAACATATAAATACATTACAAACAATAGCAAGAAAGAAAAAAAAAACACTTGTGTCCCTATCTTGGGGTTCATTTTGCTTAATTTCTTTTCTACTTGTCCCAGACATATACTGGTTATTGCAAATAAGGGAAACCATGGGACCTCTGTTTCTTTGGGCCTGGCTTACTTCTAATATAATTTTTTTCTGAGTCTTTGCAGTTCCTAACAAATGGGGCAATGTCATTCTTTCTGATGGAGGCATAGAATTCCATTGTGTATATATACCACATTTTCTTCATTCATCTACTGAGGGGCATCTGGTTTGGTTCCATATCTTAGCTATGGTAACTAATGCTGCAATAAACTTAGTTGTGCTGGTAGGTTTAGTATGGTCTTGTTTGTGATCATTTAGGTAAATGCCCAAAAGTGGGATTGCTGGGTCATAGAGGAGCTCTATGTAGAGTCTTTGGAGGAACCTCCATACTGCTTTCCAAAGTGTTTGAACAAGTTTATACTCCCACCAACAATGCAATAAGGTTCCCTTCTGGGCCACATCCCCTCCAATATCTGTTGTTATTAGAGTTCTTGATTCTAGCCATTCTAACTGGGGTGAGGTGGTATCTCAATGTTGTTTTGATTTGCATTTCTTTTATGGCTAGAGAGGTTGAACATTTCTTCTTGTGTCTATTGGCCATCCTTCTTTCCTCTTCAGAGAAGTTTCTCTTTAAGTCTTTAGCCCATTTATTTATCAGGCAGTTGTTTCTTTGAGGATTTGTTTTTGGGGGATTTAATTTTTTAAGTTTCAAGTGTATTTTAGATATGAGACCCTTATTCATTGTATGGCTAGTGAAGATCTTCTCCCAGTCTGTGGGCTTTCTATTGATCTTGCTAGCAAGATCCTTTTGTATTTTTAATGTGTGCTAATAACATTGTTTTTCTTAAAAAATATCTATTAAGTGCATTTTATATACCTATTTTACAGACTTCTGAATTTAGGAGGTCTATACCATTCATTATATAATACAGTGATATCATTCATAACTACAGAGCTATGGCCCTGCCTGGACATGTCATTTTGAAACCTTTAAAGGATATGAAATACTGACACTGTGTACTTTAATATTTCTAAATTCGTAGGCCCCATTAATGCATCCACCAAATCCACTATCAGTGAACTAGAAGTTAGGTTGTCAGTTATGTCACAGTCAGTGATTAGGTGATTTGTTATGATTTCCAACGTAGATCATTTATTATTTCGAGACCTGAAACCAACTTGTTGTCGATGATGGTTTAAAACTTCCCATTGCTGTAAGGTTTTTTACCTTGTTTATCAATACTAATAAAATTTCTTATAAAAATTTCCCTTCATTACCATTAGTGCATGAAAGTCTACAAAGATAGTGTGGGAGAATAGGAGTTCCCACACTATTGAGTCCACAGTCCTCTATAGGCTAAGTAGATAACCTTGATTCCAATCTCTTAGCCTCATCCCTAGTGAACTCTGAGATATCAGGAATAATTTCTCATTCTGACTAAATCACAATTAAGACAAGATGTCCCATGTTACTAATATAATCATTATAATCATTATAATTTTAGGTGAGTGAATGTGTTCTGAGTGATACTTTGTGGATTTTTGGATTGTGTTTATTTTTGCACAAAGATGAATACACAGATGTGACAGTGCAATTACTTCAATCCTATTTTAATAGTCATAATCATCACAAAGGCCTTTGTCTCCTCATCAGCTGTGACCTCATGTGGCATGTTCTGGAGAAAATGAGGCCATGGAATTACTTCTTTATTTCCTATAGGAAATAAGAAATTGTAAGACTACTTTGGGCACAAATGTTCTTAATTGAGTTTGAAAATGATTTCTGTAAGCATAATATTAAAAAGAGTAACAACTGCAATCAAAGCATCTATTCTGTCAATAAGCTCTTATTGATTGATTGTCTACTACTTTGGACATGAGGGACTGGACCATAGGGCTGTGCTGTGAACACAGATCCTTCTTCCCTGAGATCCTAAAGTGACAAAGATCTTCTGCAAGGTTGCAGCTTAAAAACAGAATGGAAAATAACAATGTATGGAAATCAAATAGTTAACTAACTGGCTTCATGCAACAGTGGTATAAAATCAAGCCAATGATAAAAAAGAATAATGGCAGCCACAGGACATGCTTCACATTTAGCTTGTCTGAAACATTGGCTGTGTCATTCTTTAAGAGATTGAATAACTGAGATATACATTTTTATTCACAAACCAGAAATGCTTCCCACGTTGGACAATTTGCTTCACCATGCTCCTTGCGCAGTGAATTCTCCCTTGTGCCCTGGGTGCTGAGAATGATGTTCAAAGAAGCATCTTTGGCTTTGTGAAGTCAAAGCTCAAGTCCTTTTCTGTTGTTCATACTGTGAATCATAATCCTTCTGAATTTCAAGACTATCATTCACCCTCTGTGATGGGCTTAATACTATGCCCTGTGCCTTTTCATGATTTTCCAGGCACTTCTAGGTTAAAGGGATATGCTCTAGAATTTAATGACATATTCCACAACTTCCAAGCTGATTGCCAATGATGCGCAAATTTTCTAAGTCCATCAGATTACTTTCCTTTCCGGCAGTATGAATATCATTAAACTACATATTTATAAACACAGGGATTGAATGATGGACAGATGTGCTGAACATAGTTCTTGGCCTGCTACATTTGATTATATTTCATGTCACTGTAATAATCATTGTAATAGCATCAACAGTTACTCTGATTATAATTAACTATTGTACTGACATCAGCAGGACTCAGGACCTTTTTGACTTGAAAGCCAGTTTTGCCATGTTTCTATGAGTAGAATGGTTATATTCCTTGGTCTTCAATCTTTTGCTATGGCAGTTTATTTTTAAATAGGAATAACTTTTAATGATATAACATAACTTTGAAAGATTTATTTCAGTATCATCATTTAGTTGAGTTTTTCTTATGTTATAAAGCACATTAAAAATGAAGCACATCCACATCACATCAATGTTTTTAGAAGACTGTATTTCACGTGAAGAAACTTAGCATTGAAATTATCAGTGCTTTCCAAACTTCCATCTAGTTTTCTCTTGAAGGTCATGAAATCAAATAAAAGCCAGAAGCTGGCAGAAAAGTCAAGGACTTCAAGAAAGTCTTGAATGGGAAAGTTGATGGAAATGAAAATGAAGGAAACTAAAAGAAACATGAGCTATTGCTAGAATATATGAAAAGATGAAGTTATTGCAAAATGACAAATTTAGTATGTTTAAAGAGAAAGAGGCTGAAGTGTTAAACTTATTCTGGCAAAAATATCAAAAACTGGTGCCTGGGAATGTGGCTTACTGGTAGAGTGCTAGCCTGGCATCCATGAAACCCTGGGTTCAATAAACAGAAAAGGTAGGAGTGGTGCTGTGGCTCAAGTGGTAGAGTGGAAAAAAAAAAGTGGTAGAGTGGTAGCCTTCAGCAAAAGAAGCTCAGGGGTGGTATTGAGCCCCTAGGACTGGCAAAAAGAAAATCCAAAAATCGGTATCAATAAATGTTTAGACATTTTGAGGAGAAATGAAGTCCAAGTTTCCATTATATAACATATCAAAAACTGGAATGGTAAAATCCAGAATCAGAATATCTTAGATCATTTTCTGTGGAAGTGGGTATATTATATAGTTTAGTTCAGCACTGTTTCCCATCTGTGTCACAGCATTTGTCAATCAGTTGCTCCATTTTTATTGTGTATATGTATGTGTTTGTGTGTGAATGTGCATGCACTAGTACTGGCTTGAACTCAGTACTTCCAGCTCTTGCTTGGCTTTTTCTCTTAAGGCTGGAGCTATACTACTTGAGACCACACCTTGATTCTTCCTTTTTGTTGGTTAATTAGAGATAAGATTCTCATGGATGTTTATACTTGGGTTGGGTTTGAACCACCATCACCAAGTCTTAGCTATGATTACAAGAATGTAACAGCAGTGCCTGGCCTTTTTTTTTTTAACAAAACAAATCACTTATCTATCACCATTGCCAAGTACTAATAATAGCTTTTTAACCTTGAACTAAAGGAGTCTTGATCTGGAAAAGAGCTATTGGTCAATATAATGCAGACTACACTTAAATATTACATTAGTCAACACCACCAGATGTGGTTTTATTCTCTCATATGCTTTACCTGCCATTTAGAGATGAGGCTCATGGTAAACAAACCTTCTAATCTTCAAATCCCTTTCTTGGCTCAATAATTTGAATTTTCAGTAAGTCGGCCTGTAAACCTCCTTTGTTAAAAATTTTATTTTCAATCTGCTAGAACCAATGTTAACTAGTGTGTGATCATTAAGGATAAATAGTTTGTCTGCTAAGTCCCTGGCATTGTGAAATTTTACGTGGAATATATTTTAAGTGGTAATGAGTCCCTCCTTGTATTACAAGGGAAAGGAGATGGGGTAACATATTTCTTGGAGAAGAGGTAGACATATGGAGATTAGAAATATATGTAGAGGTAGAAATATGTGCTGGGCATGGGCACATGGAGGGGTGGTAAGGTCGCTGGCACATGGTGATGCAGCAAAAATGCCTAGGTCTTGCCACATTCTCAGTACAAGGGTCTGTACCCTAGGCTGGCTTCAGACTCGCTATATAGCTCAGGCTTATTTTGAACCCATGATTGATTCTCCTGATGGGATTACAGGTGTGTACCACCACAACCAGCATGCATTTTTCATTGGAAGGAAAAAGTGCCACACTAAATCAACTCATCAGCCAATCACTGGAGGACAATCACTCCATTGCTGAAGTAGATGTAAGGGCTCTGGAGTGATAGAGGGCTGCCCTAGAACCTGATTCTGGACACACTTGACATCGTTTGGATGTGACTGGTTAGTTGATTGCTTGGCTAACAGATTTCTTTCCAGTCATTTGCCAGTTATCATTTATCTTTCTGTGCTGGTGTAGATTTCACATTCTCCTGGATAGCAGCAGCATGAAATTCTCAGACTCTCTATTCTGGAACAGCATTCCTCCTATGACCCGGTTTCTGAATCTTCTGAGATCATCAGCCAAAGTATATGGAACATGTGCTATACTATGCATGGTCTAGGCATGCAGCCTGGCTAGTATTCATGGAGAGGAGTGATGTTCCTGAACCTTCCAGTCCCAGAGTGACTGGAAGAGCAGCTTATGAAGGCCATGATGAACCCCAGTGGCTCTCTGATCAGAACGCGATTGTCAGGAAATGCAATCAAAATAATATGGCTAATTCTGCAAGGAGTGGAACCCTGGGGACCACAGTTGTGTGATGCAGACCAGAAGGTGACTTGTAAAACTGAACCTCTCCAGCAGAAGCAGGTCCCACCTTCCTCCAACCATACTGGACAGGTATGGGGAGGGGCTGCAGGAACCTCTCTCATTGCGAACATTCTGCCTGGATCACAAGACTCCAGCCAAGCCTCCCAGTCTTCATGTTTCTCTTTGACCAATGGGATACCAGACAGAGGGAATACCAGTACTACCTCATGGAATGTGGGCCACACCCACATTCCATGAGGTAGTACTGGTATTCCCTCTGTTGGCTTACACCACTACCAGCAGTTAGAAGTGATGAGTGGTGATAGAGTGAATCAAGGTGAGTTTGGAGATACAGTAGAAAGTACACATAGTGGTGACTAAGAGAAGAGAGGTGATTTCAGAGAGCCTGGGAATGTGTCCCCCCCACCTAGACTATCCCAGTGTTGGAATGTGTGACCAAACATGGTAAGAGAAAAAAATTAGCTGCAGGATAGAAAGTACTACAAGAATACCAGCAGAGGAATTGTCCTAAGAGACCTGCAGAATTCAAGAAAAACAAAAAAATTGAAAGGGAGGTAACCCCAAATAATCCCATGGAGACTGTAATTTAACCGAGAGTGTAGCCAAAGACCATGCAGATCATGAGCATCCCCCACCTTTGGGCACAGAGCTGCCAGGGTCAGGAGTGTCACAGATCCCAATAGCACCCATGACCTAGAAAGGTGCTACCAACCCTTGGCGAACCAGCAGTTCTGCAATGAGATTGAACTACTGAAGCAGGAAAATAAATAGCTACAGGACCAACTGAGGAAGGAGAATGAGAAGATAACCTGTGTGCAGGAAGCCCTGAAAACAGAGCTGGAACTCTACAAGCTATCAATCTGGATGTTGGTTTCAGAAAAAAATTTGACTTACAATCTGCCCTGGCAAACAGGACAGTGCAACAGGAGGCCAGTGAAAGAGAACTGGAGCAGGAGAGTCATACCAGCCACCTGCAGGCTTCTCAGCAGCACATCACAGAGCTAGGGATAAAATGGTCTGCAGTCTCCACCATGCAGAATGAGACTAACAAGAGCTAAACCTAGAGCTCAAAATTGAAGAATGCAATAACATGAGGCTTTGGCTACAATTAAAGGCCAGAGACTATGAAGACCTGGAAGAAGAGAATACTAAGCTGCAGGAAAGGCTGGAAGTGCTCCTGACACTAAAGGCTGATATGACTAGTGGAGTGGGAAGAGTTGGAAAGAAAACTATAGAACAGGAAAGGGTTGGTGACAGAGTTCAAGTTGGTGAGAAACATCTTTGCAGAGGAAGTGGGAGTGGACAGTTCCACATGGAAGGAAAAGGTTCAGTGGGTCTTGGAGCAGATGAGCCGACTGAGAGGAGAAAAAGCAAGGGGTGAGGCAAGTATTGGACCTAGAGAGCAACCTGGTAGTACCAAGAAAGCAGCTGACAGAGCTGCCACCTCCACAGCCCTCTTCAGGGCCATCTTAGGCTGAGCTGCAGCTTCAGGCCCAGGCCTTCTAGTTGCAGAAGGAGCTCAAGAAGCTGGAGGAATAATCCAGGTACAGAAAAACCAGAGCCTCGGTCTTCAGAAACTGGAGCAGCAGGAGCAGCTATGGATACTGGAGAAGGCTGATGAATGGAATCAGCATGTCAAAGATTGGCACAAGATCCTTGAGACAATGAGAAAGGAACATGTGACCATGAGATGCACACTCATATACAATCAAGAGCTGAAAGATCAGTTGGCCTGGCTTCAAGATGGCGCTCCACAGGCTGAGTGGTGAGGGGGAGTTTGCCAGCTTCCTGTACTCAGAGCAGCAGGTGAAAAAAAACATCCACAGGAGAAGCTGGACTAGCTAGATGGGAAGTTAGGAGAATGGAAAGAGAGGGCTGAGTTAAAGAGCCAAGTGGCAAGAATCTGCAGGATGACCAGTCGCTGACCTGCTGCAAGCACTTAGAGCCACTTGTGAAGGACACATGGCCTCCATTGAGCAGCTGACCTCAAAGAAGGAGGCCCTGCAGCAGCACCTGGTGAATCAGACCCAGCTGCTGGAGCAGCAAAAGCAAGAGGTGCAGAGCAAGTTAGGGGACCAGACGGTGCCTCAAAGAAGAAAGCAAAGAAAGAAGAAAGGAGTGAGGAAGCAACTTCCCCTGATGTGACTGTCCCCAAGGGAGTAAGGAAAAAACCCACAAACCATGTAGGATTTTTTACCATGAAGTGCTACACATTTCTGAATCAAAGAAGGCGAAGCTCAGCCAGCAGCTTCAGGAGCAGCAGGCCTGTTGTGGGTGCCTAAGGAGTCTAGCAGCCCAGTGCCAGAGAAAGCTGGAGCACCAGGCCCTCTTCTTCAAGTGCTAGATCTATGGCCCATTTGCCAAGAGGAAGCAGGATACTCATAGGTGTGCAAGAAGAAGCTGAAACTCTTCTTCATTGGTGACCTCCCTGACAAGGTGGAGTATCAGAATCAAGTGGATGACTTCCAACATGGATGCAGCCAGCTGTCAGAGCACATGACAGCCATCAAGAAGGACATTTGTAAAGAAGAGATGAAGTCCTGGGTGAGCTGTATCAGATTAAAGATGAGAGCGGAGCTGCAGTGGCGCAATCGGTTAGCGCGCGGTACTTATACAGATTAAAGATGAGCTTGTCAGCCAGCGATCCCAGGAGCAGAGGAAGAAGAAGGAGCTGCTGTTTTTGCCTTGCAGGTGAGGGCACTGGGTGCCAGGACAAGATGCTGCTACTGAGGACACCTCAGACCTTTCTAGCCCCATGGAGATGGAAGTTATGGAGGAGCAGCAAGGTTTTAGGAAAGTGAAACTAAAAGACAATGTGAACCCTGTCCACAAAGAGGATGGGGTGCTTGGGCCCCTGGAGAACCCACTACACAGTAGATGCTTCCCCATATCAGCATCACCAAAAGTTTACAGACAGGTGAAGAGCCCTGCCTCCCTTTTTTTCTCCAAGGCTTATGCAAATAATGAGTTTCAGATAATTAATAATATTCAAAGACCTAGAAGCTACCACCTAGAGAAATGGGCTCCTTGTCCTCTTGCATGTACTTTGGGACATGGAAGCTAAGTGGCATTTTCTCGGGCCTTGTTATAATGGGGGATGGGAAGGGGTAACTGTAGGCAAGTCAGAACAAAGACTGCTTGCTGGGAGGTAACCCCAAAATAGGGACATCTAAGAGTCCATTGGTTGCCAGGAAAGGGGCCTATTTGATGTTTATTATAAAGAGTAAATTCTTCACAAAGGAATATGGGGAGTGATGGCATAGTTTTTTTTATTAGCACATTGTATTAGTGATGTTATTTTAAAAATTACTTCCATAACATACTCATATTATTTTCTGATATATCCTTATGCTGATTTATGGAGGCATTTTCATACTTGTTTAATTTTTAAGGAAAAAATGATAGTATGTCTTCCAATTAGGAAATAGTTAACATTTTATGTTTGTGCATTCATACATTTTTAATATTCTGTACCAGCAACACTGAATTTTCTTGCTTGTATTTTAACAACCTACAATGTTAGTAAATTGTGGTGAAAGAAAAGCAAGTACAACCTGAAAAAAAAGGTTATTAAACCTGACAATTTGGAAAAAAAGAAATGATATTAATAGAACAAATGGAGGTGTCCTGTCATGGAAAACCATACACAAAAGAGGTGGAAAATGCAATGCAGAATATGAGTGCACAATTACAGTACATCTATAATGATAATGTCAAGCATCTCAATTTCACTTAAAAATTGTTCAAGTGACAAATGTGGCATATTGGTCATTGAATCAAGTAAAATATTAAAATTCAAATAAAAGTAATATGAAGGTTCGAAGGGGCTTAAGGCTGGGATGACCATGAGAAGCAATTGTAAGATTGAAGGCTGCAGATAAATGTTCATGTCCCCTAGCTCCTTGATCAATGTGGTAACAAAATACAGCATTACACAACAGATGTTTCTGGAGTGATTGGCCTTGTCCTGGCAGCCCCAACCTAATGGAAGATGTAGAATCATCCCTATCCAGGTAAATTTCAAAAAGTCCATCAGACCTGGAAGAATATAAATCAATTAACTAGACACTTTTTTTTCTGTCCCATTCCACAGGAGTGCCAGAGTAACAACCTCAGTATTCCCTATTTTCCATCCCATGCAACTATAAGCATGTCACATCAGAACTTCATGGTATATTTGCTACCTTTCTAGCTACATGACACCTTTTAGTAATGATGAAATATGTTACTTTGAAATATGTTACTGGCAAAGAAAAGAAAACTGACATACTATGAAAATGCCATCAATTATGTAAAGCTCAATTTCACTGACAATAAAATGAGGGGAAAATATGTCTTGGAATCTATACAAGTCATTCAGTCTACAACCGAAGAAGATGCTTGTATACAAAATAACATTCTTTTTATCCCATTTATTGTTGTAAGCCATGAATTTATTCAACAAACTCACATTCAAATTTTTCTTTTCCCCAGACTTAAAGCTAAATTCCCTGTGATATTCTACCTTTCCTTCTGCTTCTCTTTGACCAAGCTTTTTCTAGGTAATCATAGGCTTTCTCACCATCAGTTTTAGTTTAATTGGTGTAGACCTGTCTTTCTTTATTACTCTAAAAGAGAAAAATTCTCTGTCTGGCAGAAATGCTTAGTAAAAACTGAAAAGGAAAAATATGGTAATGATATTGTGCCTAAATATATGATATATAAACAACCTTATGACTTCATATGATTTTCTCCAACACAAGTTGCTCTTTTCTGTTTGTCTGTTTTTACAACTTTTAAAGTAAAGAACCTCCAGCATCATCTTTGCTGATTCCTACTATCCCTCTAGAAAATATCAAGGTAATAGTTAAGTCTTTCCTCATCCTGATTCTGGCACAATGTTGAGCCAGAATTGTGCCTATACTGGGGGTTGAATTCAGGATCTAGGAGTTATCATTTAGTTTTTTTTCACTCAAGGCTAGCATTCTACCACTTGACCCACAGCTTCACTTCTAGCTTTCTGGTGATTAATTGGAAGAAAGAGTCTCAAATGTTCAGAGTCAATAGATTTTTCTGTCTAAGCTGGCTTCAAACTGCAGTTCTCTGTTCTCAGCCTCCTGAATCACCAGGATTATAGGCATGAGCAACTGGCACTCAGCTGGAGTTCTGAGAAGAATTTTGAGAAGTGTTTCCAGGTATTCAGCTAAGTAATTCCTCCTCTGTCTGTGACCATGATTTGGTTCAGCTACACTGACTTCCCAGCCTCATTAGGAATATCTGTTAGCAATCTCAAACATCATTGTTTCTGGCCAAAACATATCTTCAGGAGTTCAGTTCAATTTAGCTAAAGCTGTTCAAAGGAAATTATACTACTAAAGAATCATAAAAATACACTCTAGTTCCATTTTTAAGTACAACCTTAGTATAAATTAAAAATTTCCCTTAAGTCATAAATATATGATGTGTGTTTGTGTGTGCGAGAGAGAGAGAAGAGAAAAGAGATGACAGAGAGGAAAGAGAGAGAGAGAGTCTCTTATTTGGCAGTTCTCTGATTATGTAACTGTTTCCCAGAAAATTTCCACCACTTGTTTCTCACAGAGGTTGTAAGTTATTTGCTCTTCTCTTCCAGCTCTCAGCTTTGCTCTGAGCATAATTTTTTCCAATATAGTTTCCTAATAGCTTTACTAACAGAAAGAAGGTGAAGAGCCGTTTGGGGGCCAAAATCTGGACTTAGTTTTGGCTGTGTAGTAATTTTCTGATTATTGCTGATTTTTATTGGTACCTGAATATTTTGGATAATCAAATGTGGAATCATGGATACTCATCTGGTATGGCATTCCCCTCCCCCCCACCACCACCCTTGGCTTCTGCCAGTGAAACTACTGCATCACATATCCAGAATTGTCAGTCTTTATTCATGACATCTTCTCTGTTTAGACTATGAACCTTCTGATTGGAGCAATCCCAGTTCATCCTGCCTTTTCTTCAGTCTCTCAACCTCAGAATACTAAATTTTACCTGACATTTTCAAACATACCTTGGAAACTTAGATCTCCATGATTTTTATGTCTCTGTGATTTTTATGTCTTCATTATTTTTACGTCTCTTCTTTTACCACATACTTATATAGTAAAACAAAATTATACAGTGTGCTTATTTCAATTAAAAATTAACTCAAGGGAAAAGGGTGAAAATACAGCAGTGGAGCTCACTGGACACTGATGAAAGTGAGCTATACAACTTGTGGGTAGAGACAGGGTGGAGAGACTAGGAGAGAGGGAGGAAAGGGAAGACACTGTATGAAAGGAAATGTACTCATTACCTGACTCATGTAATTGTAACCCCTCTGTGCATAACCTTTATAGTAACAATTAAATACCAATATAATCAACTTAAAAATTAATGCAATTAAAAATTTCAACTAAGAATTTCTACATTATAAAAGGGAGTCATTATATACAACTTAAATGAGTCCTATTGAAGTTAATTTTAATTTTATTTTTGGTTAGCAATTGTGGAGAGGGGGCACTGTCCCTGAGCTTTTTGCTTAAAGCTAGTGCTCTACCACTTGAGTCACAGCTCTACTTTTGGTATTTTGGTGATAATTTGGAGATAAGTGTATTTTTATTTTATTTTATTTTATTTGTGAACATACTGTACAGAGGGATTACAATTAAATAGGCAGGATAATGCATATATTTCTTACCAAGCATTGCAGCCTCCTCCTTTGTTTACCCTTCACATTCCTTCCCAGCCTCCCCCCTCCCATTCCCAATCCCAATCCCAATCTTTCCCCCCCCCCCACCGACGTTGTAAAGCTCATTTTGGACATAACAACTTGTAAGTTGTTTAAGGATACAGGTGGACCTGTTGCAACAATGAGATAAGTGTCTTCACAGACTTTTCTGCCTGGCCTGCATTTGAACCACAGTGATCCTACCACCGGAGTAGGTAGGACTACAGGCATGAGCTACCAGCAATTTTTTTTATTAAAAAATTTTTACTCCTTGAAACATTCTGTCTAAAACTTTATATCATGATTTGTTCAATAAATATCATGTTTTCTAAACGGAAATACTGATAAATAAATGCAAGCAATGTTAATTTTATCCATAAATGCTTATAACATTGCAATTTTCAAGCTCCTTTATATAAATTATCTTATTTTTTGTTGGTGGTGGTCATGGGGCTTGAACTCTGGGCCTGGGCACTGTCACTCAGCTCTTCAGCTCAAGGCTAGTGCTCTACCACTTAAGCCACAGTGCCACTTCTGGTTTTCTGGTAGTTTATTGGAGATAAGAATCTCACAGATTTTGCTTCTGGGGCTGGCTTTGAACCATGATCCTTAGATCTTAGCCTCCTGAATAACTGAGATTACAGGCATGAGCCACTGGTGCACGGCTATATCATCATCTTTGAAGCAGTATTCTTTCTTTTCCTGTGTGTGGGGGGTGGGGGGAGTGGGGAGAGGAAGGATCTGGCGAGGCGCTGGTACTGGTGCTTAAACTCTGGGCATGAATGCTATTCTTAGCTCTTTTGGCTGAAGGTTAGTGCTTTACAATTCACGTAATCATTTTGCTCATTAATTGGAATAAGAGTCTCATGGATTTGTATTTTTAGTCTATTTTGAATTCAACCCTCAGATCTCAGCCTCCTGAGTAGCTAAAATTACAAGAGTGACTCAGTGGTGCTCAGCTTCAAGACATTCATTTACTTGAATATTTAATCATAATCAGCTAAATCAGTTGTACAAAATAAAATTCTTTAAAAGTAATGTTCAGGAATCTGAATTACTTTCTCTTCTTTGCCTTTTAATGTTAATCCAGAACGTACTAATTACTAATTTACTGATCGTGGAAGCTTAAAAATGCTTGTAAGTATTTGGAATGTATCTACTTATAATGCACCATGAATCCTTAGGAAAAGGAGAAATGTAACATCATTGCCATTAGGTCTGACAGAAAAACAGCCCCCTTCCCTCTTTACCCCCCTTTCGTGAACAAAAGTACCTGCCTGAAACTGGTAATCACTGTGACTGTCAATCACTTCACTTTCAATTAACTAACTGACTGAGTTAGCAAAAGCCCTGCCCCCCATACTCTGAGGTCACTTCCGCATCTGCTGCGGCCACACTTCCTCTCGCCCCTTCCCTATATAATCTTTTTTTCCCTTCAGTTCATACAACACCCTACTCTACAGTGGGGCCTGGAAGTTTGGCTCTACCAAATAAACTCTTATCTGCCTGAACCACGTGGTGGTCTCATTTCAGCAACCCCTACAATGAACATTTTTCAGGACTTTCAGCCTATATCTACTTGAATAAAATTTTAGGCCTAAAACATTTTTATGCCTGAACATTGAGTATGCAAAGTTTCAAAGGTTATAAAAAACACTTTCCATTATTAGCTGCTCTTTCACTGACCTTGTTGGTGAGACTCTAATCCCTCAGATTAGATCAAGGATTTCAGTCACAAGGATTTTTCTGAAGAGTATCCACTTTAAGCAGAATGTCTATTTGTAAGAATCATTACAGCTATTAATATCAAAAACTTAGTTCCCAAGTCACACTGATCTGTCTCAATGACTCCTACACATTCAATAAAAGTGAGACACCCTAATACCAGGTATGGTGTTAGATGCCTGTAATCTAAGCAATTGAAAGGCTGAGGCAGGAGGATCCTAAGTTTGAGGCCAGCTTGGGCTGTATAGTGAAGTCCTGTCTCTAAAAAACCAACCACAACAAAAATGATACTGGAGTACAATTTGTTTTTTTCTGAAATATGTATATCTTACAAATTTTGATGAATCTAGAAAAATTAGAAACATGTGCCTGTAATGTGGAGCTAAAAATTAGTTGAAAAAAATGTCCCAGTTTTCATAAATAAAATATTCATGCCTATAATGTGAATTGAAAATGGAAAATAATTGTAGATATAATAAGCTCTTTTTGAAAGCAAGTGACAGAATTAAACATCACTTTCCTACATATGTGGTGTGACATTTTCATTTTTTTCCAAGATCATTTAGTTTTTGTGTGACTCGAGTTTGTAAACATGCCATAATATCTAGTGATTACATAATGATGATTTCATGCTTCTGGCTTCATATAAAGGTGGCTAGACAGAGCGGCAAAATCAATTTCTTTTTTCATCTTTGTGGGAAGGGACAAAAGGAAATTGAATGCAAGATTTGCATTAAAACCGTGTCAGAATTTTAAGTCAGCAATCTGTTTTACTGGAAGTGAACACCAGGTGCAGTCAAGTGGAGTTACTGTGCTATGATACTCAGCCTACAGTTTTATCAATAAATAAAACCTTTGTTTAACTCTTGCCTTGTTTGGGTTTCATTACCCAGTGTTCTTCATTCCTATGACCTAATATTCTCTCTTATTTGTCTTGCCTAAAGTATGGAAAGGCAGGACTACTCTTGGGCAAAGTTCTAAAGTAGGTAAAACTTGTATTAACCCATGACCTTTTTCAGTTCACCTCCCTGTTCCCAGATATCTCCTCCATTTTCCCCCTGCTCACGATTTACCCTGCATCTTTCAAGGGTTCATGCTGTCTCCCGTATCCCAATCTTTCTGTAATTATGTCATTTTTCTGCTCAGAATATTCTGGTGGCTATAACAACAAACTGGGTAGCCAAATTCTTTTCTTCTTACCTCCAAGTTTTATTTCCTCCTCTCCCTCACATCTTCTAAGGCAAGTGGGTCGCTCACACTGCAATTTTTATTCACAAATTTTCATTCTGTGCTTTTTGCCTGAGAAGGCCTTCACACTTCATCTGGATGTACAGCCAAATTACTCATTCCAGCTTGTCTCAATAGACGCTCCTCCTCCAGGCCTCTCCCCTGCCCCTCATTTGTACCAAACACACAGTGCTTTAGATTGTAGTAATTGTCTATGAGGCACTGTACTGTTTTCCTTGTAAACATAATCTCATTTAAATTTCACAGCATTCTCAAGTTGAGGAAATAGAGACACAAATAACTTACATAGTTTGCCCAAGGTCACACTACTTGAAAGACAGAACCAGGAGGTTGACTTGAAGTCCTACAGTCCTCCCCAATGCTCCTTGCTCTTTCATCTTTGAATGATAGAATGAGGATCTATTTAGGTTTTCTAACTAAAATGCATTTATAACCAAAATAAGAGTTTATGAATAAGTCACTATAATCTTTGGTAGAACTGACCAACTAAGTAGAATCTATGATACATTGAGGAAAAGTGTGAGGGGGAAAATCCTTACTTAAAATTTTTAGAACAATTAAATGTGGTATGAGAAGCAAATGTTTAAGACAATTTATACTTTGAGAAGGACTAGCGTACAGGGAAGTAAATAAATGTGGGGTTGACTTCCTGGAGTTTAACAAAATTGAGAGGAAGATGACACCAGCCTACTGTATTGTACACTAACCATATCTCAGTTGGATGTAAAACCTAGTTTTTGCAGTATAGTGTATGCCTCTAATGTAGGATCTTGGATTAGTATTATTTGTCTTTTTCTAAATTTTTTATTGTGAAAATACTGTACAAAGGGGTTGCAGTTACAAGAGCAAGGTAATGATTACATTTCTTATCCAGTATTGTTGCCTCCTCCTCTGTTTTTCCCCTACCATCCCCTGCCCTTGGTAGGATCCAGGTTTTTGGAGCAATCAGACTTGGCACTGGGGTCAGCATCCTTTCAGTTCTGAGGCAGAGGTGTACCACTTAGAAAATCCTGTTTCTTATATTCAGAGGCTCATCCACTTCCGTTTTCTGAGGGTTTTTTTTGTTTGTTTTGTTTTATTTAGTGCCAGTAGTGGGGCTTGAACTCAGGGCCTTGTACCCTCACTTGGCTTTTTTGCCTAAGGCTAGCACTTTACTACAGGAGCCACCCCTCCACTTCTGAGCATCTCTTGGGTTTATGTGCTTGGGCTGACTTCAAACTTTGATCCTCAAGTCTCAGCTTCCTCAGTAGCTCGGACTATTGGTACCCAGCTGAGGTTTTCATTTTTAAGTAATTACAAATTCACAGGAAATTGAAAAACTAAAACAAAAACCAATGGTTACATCATACATGATGCAATCCATTATCAAACCTGGGAAATTGATGTGATATATTTCCCATTAAATATCAAATGAGAAAAATGAAAATCTATTCTAAAATTAACCTGGACATTCCATTCTACATTTGTTCTTATTCTCAAAATGCTAACCATGCTGATAGACCAGTAAAATAAGGTCAGTCAGGTCTACAGGGAAGGTTCCTCCACACTGGTGTAGGTGATACTCAGACTCCATCCAAATGCTAGGTCGCAGAGGATCTCACATCAAAGACAAGGATCTTCAAATATCTGAACTTGAACAAGTCACTTGACCTTTGCAAGCTTCCGTGTTTTCATCTTAAAGTATTTCTCCTGCCTATTTCATATAGGGTTGTTTTAAGGATCAAATGTGATGGTATATAGGAAAGAGTCAAGTAGGCAGTGAGCTAGCCAACATGAAGATTATACTCTCTTCTCAAAGTGCTACTCATTATAGAAGTGTAAATTGCCAAGGTGGTCTTCTTAGAAGCTGGAGGAAATGACTTCCTCATTAGCTAGACATTCCATCTTATGCAAATGACCTCCCATTCTGTCCCTAAGAAAAAAGCATTGGGGCTTACTTCTTGCATACTGGAAGTCATGAGTCTGTTTTAAAATAAAGACTACTTAACTGCTTCTTCTAGAAAGTTGATTGTATTTAAAGTAGCTAGTATTTTATTATGACTGCAAGATCACCTTTGTTATGACATGCAATATAAAACAGCTATTCATGACAATACTAAGAAATGATAAGGATACAAAATTAGACATTGGATAGTTGATGAAGTACATTTGAAAACCATGAAAGTGCTTTGTTTCTTTGTCTATATGGAGAAATTATAGGAACTTACAGTTTTGGTTTTGAATAGGAAAAATAAAACTCTAATTTCAACAGTAAGAGTGGAGAAATATAGAGGAGAAAATAAAGTTAAATTATGGATAAAAGTCCTTGAGGAGCATGTTTTGAGTACCACAATAAAAATGTTGAAATCTCTTTTATTTTCCTTCCCTCCCCTTCTCCTTATACAGGCTGGCATGGCTCTGACCTATGACCCTACAGCTGCCATACAGAATGGGTAAGTAGATTAATATTCTCCATTTTCATTCCTAAGAAATGTTACAACTTTGAATCAGGATCAAAAGAAAACGTTCAAATACATTTTGTTTTTGTGTAGTATCCTTAAGCCACACATCAAATAATTCTTACCATTGTAATGGTCTCCTCTTCTGTGGTTCTGAGCTCCATTTTCACAGTTCCTTACCTAGGTATGCACTTTTCTGTTCTCTCCTGTTTCTCACTCCCATGACCCTAGTCCTGCTGCAGTGAGTCAGAACACCTTAGATGTGAGGGAGAGCGTTTGGCCGCTCTAAAGTTCTGTGAATTATGACTATTTCCTCTTCTGTCCTGCTCCTTTTGTCTTGTAATTGTAAACACATAGTCACTGGATTGTTGTTGCCTCTGATTTTCAGTCTTTTAAGATAGTTTGCTCAGTGGAATTGTCTCTCATTCTCATTAAAGAATCAGTCATAATGTAGGCTTCCTCAATATTAAGAGAAACAGAGTTAAATTTCTTTTATTTATTTTTCTTTTTGAGTAGTGGCCTTAATGAAAATGTGTAGAATGGGAGGCATTTAAATAATTAATTCTTATTTGACAAACAGGCATTGTGTGGGGAACCTTTGTTCTACCTAGGGCCTTTTGAATATTTATAACATTATATATATACACACATATATATATAAAATCTTGATATATATATATATACATATATATGTAGCTTGATTTTTATTTTTTAGAGGAAAACCAAGACTGATTTCCATATGTTTTACACTAATTTACACTCCAACCAACAGTGCATGAGGATTCATTTCCCTCCAGCATTTGTTGTGGTTTTTTGGATGATTGCCAATGTGACTGGAAAGACATCAAATTTTGTATTACTTTTTTAAAATTTTTATTACCTTTATAGCTGCCATTCTGTAGACTACCATTTCAGTCTGGTAACTGGTTCCTTTGCTGTGCAGAAGCATTTTAATTTGATGCAATTTGTTCATCAGTCCTTGCTCTTATTTTCTGAGCTATTAAAGTCTTATTTAGAAGAGCATTGTCTATGCCTGTATGTTCAGGTGTTTTCCCTGTTTTTATATAACAGTTCCAAAGTGTCAGGTTTTTAGTGTAGGCATTGCATCCACTTCGCATTAATTCTTGTACAGGATGACAGATAGATTTATTCTGAGTTTTCTACATGTGGATATCTAGATTTCACAGCACAATGTGTTAAAAAGTTGTCTTCCTCTATTCTGTTTTTTTTCCCTCTTTTAATGTCATCAATTTATTCTTTAGTTTTTTTCTGATTTTTTAGGCTGTAGTAAATGGAATCATTTTCTTGACTTTTTTCTTAGAATGATCAGTTTGTACACATACAAAAGCTACTTAATTTTATGGCTTTTGTATTCTGAGTTTTTATTCTATTACTTAACTGGAAGTAAATAACTGAGCTAGAAGTTGTCTGGTGAAATGTTGGGAAGTATTTTCATTTGTAAATAGGGATAATGTAAATAGGGATTGCTTCCTTTTCCTAATTTTATTAACTTAAGAGGTCTTTTGTGTAAAGCTTTGTTAGTCTTGTTTATATATTTAAAGAACCAATGTTTTGTTCATTGAGTCTGTATTTTTTTCAGTCTCTACTTCATCAATTTATGTTCTGATCCCGCTACCCCCTATTCATTTATTGTTTGTTTGTTTGTTTGTTTATTTTTTTGCAACACTTGGTTTTTATGAACTCAGGACTTTAAGTTTTCTAGATAGGTGCTGTAGCACTAAGACATATATCCAGACTTTGTTTTACTTTTCAGGGAAGTTCTTATATTTTTTCCTAGACTGGCCTCCAAACATAATCCTCTTAGCTATAGGCTTCCATCTAGCTGAGATGACAGACATACACCAACATTTGGGCTCTGTCCTGATCTTTGTTATATCATTTTGCCTACTAAGTTTGTGTGGCTTATTTTTGTTTCTCTAAGAAATGGATGTATATCATTAGGTTACTTATTTGAGATTTTTTGATATTTTTTAATTTAGCCACTCATTGTTAAACTTTACTCTCAGTATTGCTTTTACTGTGACCCAAAGATCTATTAAGTTATGGTTCCATTTTCATTTAATTTTAGAAATTTAAATGTTTCCCCCTATATTTCTCTAATCTTCCACTTATCATTCAAAACTATGTTGTTTAATCTCCAGGTGTGTGTATATTTTCTGTAGATTTTCTTGCTATTTCTAATTTTATTACATTATAATTTGATAATATAAATAGAAGATTATTTCTTTGCTTTGGATTTAGGTGTTCTTTTTTCTTTTTCTATTCTCTTTTTTATTTTATTTATTTTATTTCTATTGAAAAGGGGATGAGCAGGGTGGTTACAGTTACATAAGTAAGGTAATAATTACCTTTGTTTTAAACATTTATTAACCCCATCCCTCATTTTCTCCTGCTTACCTCTACCTATGCTTTGTATTTTTTAAAGTTTGTTTTCTTTCCTAAAATGTGATCTATTTTGGAGAGAGTTCTTTAGGCTATTGAGAAGAATGTGTATTCCATAGCTGTTGGATTGGATAATCTTTCAATATCTATTTCATCATTTGATCTATGGTAGAATTTAATGTGAAGTATATTTGCTGTTTTCTTTTTGTTTTAAGATTTTGGTCTAGATGATCTATATAAAGATGATTGCCACATACTGAAGTTACTATTTTTGTATTAGAATCTCTCCTTTTGTGTCCAGTTGTGTTTATTTTATAAAATTAAGTACATCAAAACTTAGCGCACATATATTTACAGTCATGTCTTCTTGATTGATTGTTTCCTTTACCAATATCTAATGGGTGATTCATTTTGGCTTGTGGACTACTTGTTCAGATAGGACTATAACTACTCTTAGTTGTTTTTGTCTTCTAGTTGCTTGATACCTCATTTTCTACACTTTCAGTTTTCATCAGTGTGTGTCTTTGCCTATGAGGTTTGTTTCTTCCAGACAACAAAGGTTTGTACCATTCTTTTAATACGATCAGCCAGTCCAAGGCTTTTGATTAGAGAATTAAAACCATTTGTATTTCCTGTTTTTACTTAATTTCTGTTTTCGGTGATTTGTTTGTATTTACAGGTTGATTTCAGTACTGTCTTGTCTTTCCTTTCACTTCTATTTATCATAAAAAGTAGTTGAGTTGAACACAATAGATTCTTACTAATTCTTCTCTAGATATTAATTTTTTTGTGAGCTCCCATTTTTATGACTTTCTTCCTCATCTGTGTATAATATTTTTTAATTATCTCCTGTAATGCTAGATTAGTGGGCATAAATTGATCTGACTCGTGTTTGTTTTGGATGGTCTTTATTTCTCCATCAATTTTGGATGATAATTTTGCTAGATACAGCAATCTTTATTGTCATTTATTGATTATTAGTGCTTGAAATAAGTCTGATGTTGCCTTTGTAAGTTAGTTTATATTTTCTCTTACAGGCCAATATAGTTTCTTTCCTATTATCTTGATATTTTAACTGTAATAAGACCTAGAGAGGGTCTTGTCTGCCTATGCTCACTTGGTGTTCTGAATGCCTCCTGTCCTTGGGTATCCAAATCTTTCTCAGTTAATTGGAAAGTTTTCTGTTATAATTTCATTGAATACACTTTCTTTGCCTTTCGTTTGCATCTCTGCAAATGCTAATCCATGGGTTTCTTGATTATTTCTGAGAGTTCTTGAAGGTTATAGTCATGGCTTTGCTTATTATTCTTTTTCTTTTTTATTAAATGGCACAAGCTCTTACCATTTATCCAGGACTTGCCTAGAAATCACCGTGCATCCCACACTGGCTTTGAACTCACAATTTTCCTGCCTCCACCTCCTGAGCTCTGTGATTGCAGGCCTGAACTACCATACCAAGTTCAAATTTTTTTGTTTTTTCTTACTGTAAAGTGATAGTCGGGTTTGAAATCAGGGCCCTATCCTTGCTAGTCAGGTGTTCTACTACTTCATCCATGGTCTCAGCATCTTTGCTTTAGTTGTTTTTTGATAGAATCTCGTGGTTTTTATTTTACTTCACAAAAATTATCTTTAAGTAGTTGTAAAAAAGGGTTTCATGTCCTTGGCTGGGGCTGGCCTCAGACCTTCTTTGCCCACATAGGATTACAGGAATGTACCACTGTGCCCAGGTTTTTCCTTGAGAAAGGCCCTCACTAGCCTTTGTTGCATAGGCTGTCTTCAAACCACAATCCTCCTATTTCTAAATCTCATGAGGCTGGAATTATATGTGTAAGCCATTGCACTCAGCTATTTTTTTCTGAATTTATCTGAATATAACATTTGTTTCATTTTATCTAGAATCCCAGATATTGTATCTCTGTTTGAACTTCTATACTGACAATGCTTTGTACTGTGGTTTTAAATCTCATTGATGGAGCTTTTAATTACAAAATTTACACATTTTTGTTCCACAACTCAGATTTCCTTGTGGAATTTTTTTACTTTGTCTCTCCTGGGATGCATACCAGTGAATGAATTGAGTCAGTATTTACATTGTTTTTCAATTTTTTTCTCTCTTGCATCCTATAATTCCATTCTTGTCTGTTTCTTCTTGTTCCCTACAGTTCTTGTCTCCTCTCCTGATTCCTACTCTTTAACTTGCCTTAGATATTTTTTCTAAAGTTTAATATTTTCTAATCACTGCTTCTCTCTATTCATCTCATCTGCTCCTTTTATTTTAGGAACAAAAGACTCAACAGTGAAACAGAAAAGACTTGATCTTAGCTAGCTGTAGTCTCTGGCCGTTTATTTCCAAATACTTAATAGATATAACTAGTGTTTTGATATTTCCCAAGCTAAAAGAAACACGTATTAGCACAATTGAAGTACAGACCACACAAATAAATAAAAATAAATAAATAAAACTTCCAATTAGTTTTCATTAAAAATTTTACTCTAAAGTAACTTAGGTTAAAAACTCCAATTCCCAGAATTTTTTTCTCCATTTACATTATATGCTATCAAAATAGTTATTAACATTTGTTCATTTTAGATAGACACTAGTGGCTCATGCCTGTAATCTTAGATCCACAGGAGGCTATGCTCTGAGGATCAAGGTTTGAAGCCAGCCTGGGCCACAAAGTCCCTAAGATTCTTCTTACAAATTAAACACCAAAAATACTGGGTGTGGAGCTGTGACGCAAATGGCAGAGTGCTAGCCTTCAGCACAAAAAAAAGTTTGGTAACTAAGCCCAGGTCCTGATTTCAAGCTCCAGTACTGTTACACAAAAAACTTGTTCTTTCTAGAGAGACAATGGTGACTCAGGCCACCTTAACTATTCAGGATGTTCAGATCTTAGGATCATAATTCAAAAGCCATTCTGGGTAGACAAATTTTGAGTCTTCTATCTCCAATTAACCCACCAAAAAGCTAGAACTGGAAACATGGTTCAAGTAGAGTACCAACTGTTAGAACAAAAATAAATTATACATCCTGAATCTGAAACATATCTTGAGCCCCTCTTCCTCCCAGCTACTAATTGATAGAATTTAATCACTATTCTCTACCTGTCATTTGCCTGCCTCTAATATTACTTTCCTCCAAACGGTTGTTGTTGCTTTTTTAAAAACAATAATTTTAGCAGGGAGCTGATGGCTCACATCTATAGTCCTAGCTACCCAGGAGGCTAGAAATCTGAGGATTGTGGTTTGAAGGTAGTGGGCAGGAAAATCTGTGAGACTTTTATCTCCACTAGCCTACAAAAAAAAAAAAAAAAAGCTGGAAGTGGAGCTGTGGCTGAAGTGGTACAACACTAGCCTTGAGTACAAAATCTCAGGGTCAGTGCCCAGGCCCAGAGTTGTTGCTCCAGGACCAGTAAAATAATAACAATAACAATAATAATAAATCATTTTAAAGTAAATATAGCCATAGGAATCATAAAGTACTATGAATCTTTTTCTAACTATAAGACAGAATTCTAACTCTCTTGATTAGCCCCAAATAAACACCACAATTTTGTTCTGGACCTGTTCTTAGAACAGCCTGCTGTATTTCATGCCCTGTTACACATGGAATTCTCTCTGCTGGAGTTCAGACATGGTGACACTCACTCATTCCCTTTCTCTCCACACTCTTTTTAAAAATACTTTTTTCAGTAACACCATCACAGCATGCCAGGCCTAGCTATTTAGAGAACTGGTCATAAGAGAATCAATATACTCAGTGATTAAGAACTGGCTGGCCTTAGCCTACATCCTTCTCTGTCATTTACTGTGTGTGTGACAATAGACACACTGTGTGCATTTCTCTTGCTGCTTCTGAGACTCATCCCAACTGTTCAACCATTTCAAGGGTCACAGAGTTACTTACACTGTGAATGTAAGGAAGGCATATTATTTAAGGTGATTTCAGGCTGACAGTTGTACCTGCAACACCCTCAGTATGATTTGGAAATGCTGACCTGAAATTTATGCTGAAAACCTTCATTATGAAATGGTATTTTCTTTTAGAACAGTTTATAAGGATTACAAGAACAAGATAGAATTCACTGTAATTGTGGCTGTAGATGTAGACATTGTTGTTGCAATTCATTTTATGTTCCTAGGAGTCACTTGACAATTACCACATTTATCGTATAGTTACTGACACTCCTATCTTTTTTCCTACTAAATTAGATGTATCACATCTTTAAAACAAATATTTTAACCTGCTCTTCTAAATTCCAGACTCACCTCCTCCACAGCCAATAACCAGTCTATCATCACAGAACGACTTAATCTGACTTTCCTTAAAATATAATATCTAGGCTCCCTCAAAGCAAACTTCCCATGAGTATTTCATATCTTGCATCCAGAGAGGAATTTTGGGGGCAACAGGACATCTATTGAACTGTTGTTGATACAAAGTGGAAAGAAATAAAAAGATTAAATCATATTCTGATTCTCCTTTACATAGATCATTCTAAAAACGTTTCATTCATCTTTGGTTTTATTATTATTCTAGATACACAAGAATCCAAAGTAGCTGTTTGTATTGCCTCAAAATAGTGGTAATTAAAAGTTATAGTTTAACATTGGCAGCTCAAAGAGGTATAGTAGCTAAAGAGAACTTACTGAATATAGTAAAGAACAAATTATGTGTCCAGAATACAACCTACTACTTCCTTGTCACCTTACTATATAGGGTGTGGCAGTCAAACTTAACTCAGCAACAACTTAATTGAAAGACAAATATTTAATACTGTAAGGAAGAGGCTAGTCCCATTCCATGGCCTCATCACAGGCTTGTAGCCACAGATGTTCAAATTCACTTCAGTTCACTCAGTATTACTTAATGCTCTTTCATATGTTCACAATTTTTTGTTAAAGGAATCTATCTATTATACTGTTTAAAATTAGTTTAGTGATGCAATTTGAGAAATAAAAATTATATATCGTATTAGGTGTGGTAGGCATATCTAGGCAAATTATAATAAATGATAAAGCATAAATAGTATTACAATAGAAGCCCCAAACACTAAGATATTTATGTAAGTATGAGATATTTGTGGGAGAACATACAAGAGACTGCGGGGAGGGAGTCATTCTCTGGGAAGAGCAAATGCTATATTGGGATACAGATGGGAGAGAAACTTGTCTTTCACTATTTAAGTATTTATATTTTCCAACAAGAAAAATTAATTCCGTTGTACCACAGAACAGAGACAGGGGAAGCCTCATAATGAGCAACAAGAGTGAACCCTATACTAGCTAAAGGACACATTTTAGGATCTTCGAATAGCTGAGTGCAATAGCCAACATGTGGTTAGGTTCTAGTTGGTAGTGCAAACTATTTAAAGAATTAAATGTTTGGAGTCACAGACTCTCCACTTTAATACAGCAACATGAGACTAAGAAAGACACTCACACTTAATTTGAGAGTTATATTAGAAAGAACATTTTATAACCAGACCAAGGTGGATCTGCATATTTATTAATGGAAAAGTCAGGTCTGTTCTGAATGTTTTTGAATCTTCCTAAATCCACCTAAATGATCAGGTAGTTTAATATCAGTTCTGCCTGAAGCTCTGGAGCTCAGAGTGAAGTTGAAGCTTCAAATGTAGAGTCTGAGTCACAACAGAAGAGAAAGGCCCTGCATACCTTGGACTGCAAGCAAATTATAAAAATTAAAATTGGCATGCTTCTTTCAGAGCTTTCTGGAAAAACTCTCTAATTTGTCATAAATATATGACAAATGTAAAATATTTGTGCAATATAAAATTTTATCATTCCCTAATACAGCACAGGAGGGAGAAAGTGACCCTTCCATATTCAAAATTTTATCTTTTCTGTGCTCTTTTTAGAGTGAAGGGCTGTATCAAAACTTCTTAGGTAGTTTTATTTGAATAAAAATGTATTCTTGTGGGAAACATGAAAAGGAATATTTTCTATAACATTGATTTGCCAGCTATTTTATATGGGCATTTGATATTAAGTGATACAGAAGCCTTATCTCATTTCACTGGGAAGGAATCTAATATGAAGGATATGTTGGTATTACAATAAAAATGACCTATAACATATTATCTTGTGCTATTGTGTTACCCTGAGGGCAGTATTCATGATACCAACTAACAATATTGCCTGTGGTCTTGAAACATAAGCCAGAGTTGGTTATATCAATGTGCAAATAGGATTTTGTATGTTTCTCTACAGTACAAAACATTCTACCCTGGGGTTATTGATATACTCATGTTAGTTTTATTGTCAATGAAATAAGATTTCATCATATTGCTACAGACTGCCCAATTCCCGAAGCTATCTTGTCTTCAGGCAAAATACTATCCCATTAGTGACATACAGTCGCATGTTCTAGACTTAATAGGACATTTGCATTTAATACCAGATAACCAAGTGATTCTTAAAAATAGCAAGCATTTTATTCCCAGGTGCCAGTGGCTCACTCCTGTGCGGCTAGCTACTCAGAAAGCTGAGATCTGAAGATTAGGGCTCAAATCCAGCCTAGGCAAGATAGTTTATGATACTCTTTTTTTTAGCTTAAAATATTTTTTTATTGTGAAAATACTGTACTTACGTCAAATTGACTGCCAAAATGCCAGAAGTAGACATATGACTCAAGTAGTAGAGCCTCTAGCCTTGATTGCTAAAGCTAAGATAGTACCCAGGCCCTAATTTCAAGCCCCAATACTGGCACACACAAAAAAATACACAGATAGATGGATGGATATAGATATAATATTACAGCTGAGTTTCTCAACATTTTGGATCAGATAATTTTATTTTGCTGTGCTAGGAGTCCTGTGCAATGTGCAATGCTAACCAACATCACTGATCACAACCACTACATGCCAGTTCCATCTGCCTATGACAGTGGATAATACTAACCAACATCCCTGACCATGACCACTACATGCCAGTGCCATCTGCTTGTGACAGCAGACAATGTGTCCAAATTTTGGCAAATGTCCATTGTCAAAATTGCTTCTGATTCAGAAGCACTCAAGCACAGAAAAGGAGATTCCACAACTCTTCCACTGGTATGTGAATCTTGGCAAAGCAGTACCACTTAAAAGAGTATTTTCAAGGAAAACCTTGCTTAACTATATTAATTCCCAGTCTTTTGCAATGGCGTGTTGAGGCATCATGCCTTTTTGCAGCAGCAGAGTAGAAACATAAAGGCTCCTGTTTGCAATCACTTCAACCCCACAATCAAAAGTTTGAGCAATTTTCTCTTTCTTGCTCTTCCAAAACCTGAAACCTCTGATGGAAACTTTTTTTTTTTGTCTGTCGTGGGGCCTGAACTCTGGGCCTGGGTGCTGTCCCTCAGCTCTTCAGCTCAAGGCGAGCGCTCTACCCCTTGAGCCACAGCACCACTTCTGGCTTTTTCTGCTTGTGTGGTGCTGAGGAATCGAACCCAGGGCCTCATGCACATGAGGCAAGCACTCTACCCTTGAGCCACCTGTCCAGCCCTGATTGAAACATTTAATTGGATGTTCTAACTGTGATTTAACATGATGCCTGTAGGAAAATTAATTTAGGTGTTTTTGTTTATAGACTTTTATTTTTAGCTATTTTGTGGTTTGGATTTGTTAAAACCATGATTTGGACACAAGGAAGAGACAGAGGGAAAGGTAAGACAGGGAAACACCTTCTGCACTTTTTCACCGTCAGTATTTTTTTCCGATACGCACCTCTAAGTATCAGCTGTAACAGTGGTCTTGCCCATATGAATTTAACCAAGGGTTTTCTGGAAATTTAGCTGGTGTATGATTGGGCATGAGAAGAGCTTATTTCAGGATACCAGAATTAGGGGATCAAAACAGTCTACTCTTTCCAGTACATTTTCCATCCAAATGACTCCTTGACTTGAATGACAGTATTGGAACTTGCTGAGAATTACAAAATATCATTCTTGTTTGATGGATGGGATTAGAGCAGATAGAACAAAAAGGCATTAAATTTCCTCCTAAGGGTTCCTTTTGTGGGTATCAGTTTGTTTGGCTGGTTTCTTTATGTTTTTGCTCTGTGTTTTCCCCATAGACTTTCCTGTACACGCTGCCTGTCAATCCCATTTTTATTGTTTTCATTTTTAATACTCCAATTGGTACATCTTACAGAATAGACAAGCCATGCTAAAATATAATGTATGGTTTTCTCTGTCGGTATAAGAGACAGAACTGGGTTTAGACCAGAAGTTGAACCACTGCATGGCCTATCAAGACTGTCTGTCGAGTGGTCCTGGCTGCCTGTCATGTCATCGTGTGCCCTGGACAAGTCTTTCTGTTCACTGGCTCATAAATAGGAACTGTCAAAGATAAGACCTAAAGGGGATTATTAAATGCAAACAGTGTTTTTCACAGAAAAGAACTATTTTGGCAAGTTATAAATGCCCTCCCTATAACAGAGCAGACAGTAGTTAAGCTTCCACTGAATATTTGCCATGATGTAATGCTAAACTTTTTTCTAGATTCTCTCACCTCTCAACTTCCTGCCTACTTCAGAGACTTATCCTCTACACTCCCCATTAGGCACTGGCCATCCTGTTTTATAATCACTATTCAATCCCCAGGCTTCTTTGCGTTGACTCATTCATTCATTTATTCGTTCATCAACACATAATTTAAGTATCTCCTGTATTCTGGACTATATCCTAGGCAACAAGGTCACCATGGCCTGAACTCAGTTGAGCTGACATTCTAAAGGGAGAAATGCATAATAAAAACATTAATTTCTCAACTTTGGCTGCCATTTAAAAAGAAATGCATTGGCTGAGCTGGGCATCTATGGATCACACCTATAATCCTAGCTATTCAGGTGGCTGAGATCTGAAGATTGTGGTTCCAAGCCAGCCTGAGCAGGAAAGACTGAAACTCTCATCTCCAATTAGTTTCACAGAAGTGAAACTATGGCTTAAGTGGTAGAGTTTCAACCTTGAGCAATAAAAAGCTAAGGGAAAGCATCCAGGCTTTCATTTTAAGCCCCATTACTGGTACAAAAACAGACAAGCAAAAAATACACTGAGTGGCCTAAACAGCAAAAAGTGATCTCCTCACAAATTATTAAGGCCACAAGTTCAAGATCACAGATGTAATTTAGAAATCAGGGCCCACTCCTACTGATCAGGTTTTGATAGGAGCTCTCTTCCTGACTTATGAACAGCTACCAACTTGGAGCTTCAAATCGCCCATTTTTTCACGTGGGTATGTGGGTGACAGTGTGAGCGTTTGGTCTTTAGGATCTATGTTATATTAAAACACTAGTTCTACGCACTCAAGGCCCATCCTATGACCTCATTTAACTAATTGCTTCCATTGAGGCCCATCTCTAAGTTCAGCCACACAAGCAATTAAGGTTCTAACATATGAATGGGGGCACACAAACATTTAACCCATTTAAAATATTAAAATACATTTTTAAAAATTGCTACTTCACATAAGGACACAGGAAAAAAATCAGTAAAAAATAAAAGGAGCCAGGTAGCAGTGGTTTATGATTGTAATCCTCACCATTCAGCCAGTGAGATATGAGGACCACAGGCTGAAGTGTGCCTAGCCAGGAAAGTTTGTGAGAATCTTATCTCCAATTAACCAGCCAAAGGATGAAAATGGAGCTATGGCTGAGTGAAAATGAGAACATGAGTTCAAGCCCCATTACAGTCTTACCAATTCTCTCTCTCTCTCTCTCTCTCTCTCTCTCTCTCTCACACACACACACACACACACACACACACACAGAATACTAAATCCACAGCAATCATGATATTGACTAACCATACCCTTTCCTAATTACCCCATGGACCTTTGGAATTGACCCTTTTTCCCACCCTCAGACTTTGTTTTCCACTAATCTATTTCCTGTCTCTATAGGTTTGCCTTTTCCACATAAGTGTTCTAAGTGGGCAGTCTAGTAGTCTTTTTTCACTTCATATTACATGAGATTTCACGGTGTGCAAAGTACTAATGTGGTTTCCATAGTCACTGATTCATCCAGCTGTGAGGGGAATATTGAGAAAAATATATCTGTATTGAAAATGTGTAGACTTTCTTCTTGCCACTATTCCTTGAACAAATATAGTAATATAGTAATATTATATAGTAATGCTACATTTATGTAGCATTTGCTTTGTATTAGGTATTATAATTCAGGTAGAGAAGATGCAAAGCATGCAAAATTTGTGTTATATGAATATACACACTATGTTGCATAAAGAAATAGAGCACACTTGGAACCAATCCTTCATGGAAAGCAAAAGATGATTATATTTCCTTTCTTTTGCCTAGTGGTATTCCATGCTTGAAATGTGCCATAGTTTATTAACTCAGTTTAATGAAATTTGGGTTACATCCAGTTTCAGGCAAGTAAAAATAAAGCTTCTATTCATGTTTACATTAAAGCTTTTGGGTAAACAAAAATTTCCATTTATGGAGTCTTTAATTCCGATTTCCTGAATGGGGAACAGAAAAAATTTCTCTCTCTTCTTCCTTTATCCTTGCTTTAACTCTTTTGTACCAAAATAAATCTTTGCTAAAACTTCAAAAAATGCCATTTATTTTTGGCTCTGGAGTGGAATTCATGAGTCACATAGTATGTTTATGTTTAACTTTATAAGAAATCATCAAGTTGTTTTCTAGTATGGATCCACTGTTTTGTATTCCCAATAACAATACTCAATGAGAGTGACCCTTGACCCTTTCTTTCTATTGTTTCAGCACATAAGATTTTTCTCTTTATCTTTCCCTTTCTCTTCCCATTCTCTCTCTCTTCCCCCTCTCCATGGTCCCTCTCTTTCCTTTCCACCTTTTTCCCTCACCCCTCTTACTTCTCTGTCCCATTCTAGTATATGCACAGCAATGTGTTCTTTTTATTTTATTGTAAAGGTGATGATGTGCAGAGGGCTTATAGTTACATGAGCAAGATAATGAGTACATTTCTTTTTTAACAGTGTTACCACACTCCTCCTCCAGCAATATATTCTTTAATCTTCACAAATATGAATTTAAAAGCCCAGTGGACTTAGATAGTAAGGATATGATGTTAATGAACTGATTTTCCCATCTCATCTTCTTTATAAACCAAAAGTGTGTTGTCTTATAAAATCCTTATCAAGAGCTACATGAAGTATACTTAGAAGTCCACAGTTCTTCTCTGAATCCTGACAACATTAAATTTTAGTTCTCTTATACTCAATAGAAGTCTCATGAAATACTTCATTTTAAAGTAACTTATGAAATTCTCCATTGAAAATATCAGTGACTCCTCAGGCTTAGGATTTTATCTTTTTAAGTTAAAACGGTGAACATTTGACTTCTGCAAATGATTCCTTTACCTAACACGCATTTTTTTCCCATCTGTTTTAAATCCATCACAAGATTTGTACTGGTTTTTTATTCTGTGGCTGGCCATTCTAAGCCTTCACTCGTGATGAGATAAGAAAGAAGAAATATGGTTTAAAAACTCTTTATCAATATCATTATTATTTTAAAGTAACTGAACAAAGGAGTTTCAATTCAACATGCCTGTTTGAGTCCAATGCCTTTTGATCCATGTTACCCATTCATCATTCTCCCCCATCTGTACCAGCTCCATTCATCCCCCCAAATCCCCCAATTCCATCTGCACTTATGAATATTGAGTACTATGACTGTATTCACCCAACCTTCTCTCCATTTATCTACCCATCCCAAGGCCTGAGAACTAAAATGACTTAAAATTATGCTGAAAATTTTAATGTTAGAGAATTTGTACACTCTAATATATATCCAGAACAGAGACAGGAATATCATTGGCCTTGGTAGCTGAGAGTGACTCTTTACCAGATCTCCAGAAAGTACATCATTTTCAGATTAAAGAACTCTTTGTCTTGTCCACTATCATCTCATAATTACTCAAGTGTGTAACATATAGGTCTATTGTCTCTATCAATTTCTTAATTGAATCCAGACACCTAGTCACAAATTTTCCTCTTCTCCCTTTATGGAGAAAATATCCTCTGTAGGCAGTAATGGACTCTAGCAGAAAATATCTAGAACCTCCTAGAAACTGATCCTTATTTTGTGAACAGAGGATCCTGTCTGTGTCCCATGAGATATCTTCACAAAGCTCAGCTCTTTCATTCATTTGCTGCTCTTTCAAAGAGCATTGGAAAGGCACTGTTGCTTTTTAAAAGATGATGAATTAGATTTGAACTCCTGTTGGTGAAAGACACTGTTTTACCAACGTGCCCTAAAAGAGACTTAGTGCAGCAAACTTTGTTAAATGACTTGAAGTCATCATTTGATTGAGATGACTAATGTCTCTTAGTTGAATCAGATACTGTCAACCTGTATGCTCCAATTAACAGTTGGTGGAAAACATAAGAGTAGAAGTGTGTCTTTTCCAGACAGTTTTTTTTTATGTAAGATTTTGTGAAAATACTGTACAGAGGAGTTACAATCACATGAGCAAGGTAATGAGTTCATTTCTTATCAAGCATTGTTGCCTCCTCCTTAGTTTTCTCCCTACCATCCCTTCCCTCCCATCTCCACAACTACATTCCCCCCACTCCCCAGACTGGTTTGATAGCATTTGGCTAGTGGTTAGGCATGCAGCCGCTTCATGAATCTTCTTTTTTTTTTGTTTTCTGTCTGCAGATTTTATTCTTCACCGTACAGTATTGCAACCAACCGCATGATTCCACAGACATCTATCACGCCATTCATTGCCGCCTCCCCTGTCTCCACATACCAGGTACGTCCGACTCACCTGTACAGGAGAAATCCTTTTTGCCAGTAAGACACTATCAAGAGGCAGAAAAGACACCATAGAATTGAAAAACAAACTGTCCTCATACACTTTAGGTGCATCTTAGTGGAATAATGTTTGTTAGGAACTAGCCCTTGCTTTCCAAAGACTGTTTGCAACAATTCACTGATAATAAAACACAATATGCTTGTTTCCTGCTGAGTTTTTATGATGATGCTACTTTTCAGCCAGTGTTAGTACATATGCCACTGGGAAGTTTGTTGTCTCTTATTTTGGGTTGAGCACATTCCATATCAATTCTTCTCTAAAAGCCAATCTCTAGTAATTCCATGACTGAATCCAGAATATTTCATCATTGTCATCTCATTTTGTCACTATTCTCCTTGTGAAGCTACATATATACATGTAAATCCTTACCTTCACTCAAAGAGGAAGGCTAATAGAGCTATAAAAAGCCATTGCTGCTCCCTGCTCTGATTTCTACCTCAGTCCCAGAGCATTAGAGGAGACCTTAAGGTATCCATATGTTGAAATTCAGGGAAATCTAGGAATCATTGTGTGTCCTAACCCAAGATATTATTGCACAGGTAGATTGGAAAAGTCACATTTCTCCCTCAAAAAGTCTCCATATCTTTTTCCTTTGGAGTTACACAATATGTGATATTACTCATTTCTCTCTACCTAGTATTATACTTCAAATAATTCTTCTGATTTGAATTAGAAAATGCCTATAAATGATATCTAATGTTTTCTAAAAATCTGGAGAGATTGTATGTTTGCGCCTGCATGTGTTTCTATATATTTTGCCAATGGTGAAGGTAGACAATTTTGCAGTGGTAAAATTATTTCATTGCTGACTGCTAGCAATTCAGTGAAGTTTCATGTTATTTAGCCACTACATACTTTATTTCAGGATGACCCATCTGTATGGCATCAAACGTGAGACACCGTGCATTTTTCCTTAAGTACTGCTTCCTCCTGGAGCGGATATTTTCCTTGTTTTTCTGTACTCAGCCTCTTGCAATATGTCCATGGGTGAATTGAATGGAAATTTATTAGAATTGCATTAAAGGGCCCCTAAGATGGTTGATTGATGAATGGATTTTTCTAGGGACCCATGAGTCTACATGCAGGTGCTGCTAAGTTTTTGTTCTTCCTGCAAGCCTGCCTGCTTATATACAATTGTGTGTGTGTGTGTCTCTGTGTGTGTGTGTGTCTCTGTGTATGTGTGTGTGTGTGTGAGTGTGTGTTTTCATTTTTTCCATTCTTGGCCTTTGCTTCAGCCAAGACCACCCATTGAGCTACAGTGTGGAACATTTTTGTGATTTAAATAAAATATCCACAGAAAAGTGATTTTATTTGGGAGGGCTCATAAGTGGAAATTAGCTCTAGATATCTTCTTTCAAACAAGAGATTACAGCATTTTCCCATGGTGTTGATTCTTGTTTTGAACCACTATTTATTTTTTAACCCAAAGTATACTGATAGTTCTGTTGGTATGAGTATACAGAAAAACAAAATCTCCTGGCTTTCCTGTGATGATCAGTTTACAGATGTCAACTTCTTCATTGGGCTCACATGTAATACATTTAAGAAGAGTCAGCTGGCTCTAGTATGCATTTTTATTCATTGAATCAATTGCTATGAGAAGAAAATAAATCTTAGCAGTCAGCTCTTGCTTTCTTCATTACTTGCTGGGGCTTTCCAGGGAAGTTTATCTGCAGATAGTCTCTGAAGGCTATTAAGTCTTTAGTCTTCAACACCAACCTCAAAATATGTTTCCAAAGACAGCCTGGTTCAAATGGACACTGAAGCCAGCCAGTTGGAAGATAGGAAGATGCTTTATTGTTCTTCATGTTTTAGAAACAAAATTAATCAGGGCCAATAAGTCCCTCTTTGTCCTTGGTTTTGAGCACAAATTAGCTGTAGAGTCAGATGGACTCCACTTTCTCATAACCTAGTGTGACTCCACTGAACACAAGAAGCAGGTTCCCTCTGTGATTGCTGTGTGCTAATAAATGCTGTTTGATGCATAGGTCCAGAGTACTTCATGGACGCCTCATCCGTCATACGTTATGCAACCAACAGTAAGTGTTCTCAGTCACCTGAGGCTCAAATGTTTCTATTATCCAAGTGCAAGCGTTTGTAATGTGTAGAAGTTTTGGGGTAAAAGCTTTTGTTATATTCTGTAGCTCTTTCAGGCAGCCAAATTCTCCAGATTAAAAGCTGTTCCTGGAAATCTACAAAAGCATATACAAATAGATAGCTAGACACAGAAACAAGTAGATACAGTGCTAGAGAGAGGGAATAGAGATTTGTTATGGAAGAGGAATTTCTGCTTCATACCAGGAGTCAGAACTCTGGACAATCAAATGCGTTATACAAGTCTTGCTGTTTTCTTTCTCTTTCTGATAGGCTTTGCTTGCTTCAGATCCAGTTTTGAGTATCATGGCCAAGTGAATTCTTGAGGCAAAGTGTATGAAATGTGAAGGTAGTTGTGTACTAACAGATGATGATATAGATCGATAGATCAATATATACATAGATAGATAAGAGAGATGCATAGATGTTTATTTCATTCAAATTCTTTTCTACTTTCCGTTCCCATTTGTACCTTATCATATCAATCTGAAGTGCAAACTACCACATGTTATATTAGAATCTAAAGTGAAGCCTAAGGGTCCCTTTTATCTTGTCTTTCAGAGTTTTTTTAGAAGAAATAATTTCAATAGCAACATATACATAAATGTGTGAGGCAGAGACAAAAGCAGTAGTCTGGAAACTGTGTGCTAGTCTATTGATAGCTCCATCAGTGGCTTTGTTTCCTTTTCTGTCACTATTGTTAGTTGCTTTCTTTCTTTCATTCTTCCTTTTTCTTCCTTCCTTCCTTTTCCCTCTCTCCCTTCTTTTCTTTTCTTTGCCTTTCCATGTTCCCTTTCCCTCCCTTCCCTTCCTTTGTTTTCCCTTCCCTTCCCTTCCCTTGTCTTCCCTTCCCTGTCCTTCCCTTCTTCTTTCTGCCACCTGCAATTGATCTCAGGGCCTCCCATAGGTAATGTCTCTTGTTCTTGAGCCATTTCCCAAGCTATTTTGTTTTAGTATTTTGTTTCTGAGAGCAAATCTGTAAGTTCACTCAGGCTGGCTGCAAATTCCTGGTCCTCCTACCTTTACTGACTGAGTAACCAAGATTCTAAGCATGCATTCTCCCACCATACTTAACAGTGCTTTGTGGCAGAACAAGAGCGTGTGTAAAACAGTATGCATAGCTGGTATATAATATGAAAAACATGACACACTGTACCTAATGCTTACCATGATCCTGATTTTGGAATGTGTTAATTATGCCAAGAACATTATGACATTTTAATCCTTCAGAGACTAAATTTAAATAAAGCAGTATATATTAAAAATAAGGAAATAAATTTGCATGCATCCATTTTCTGGTCTCAGAGAATGAGAAAATGTATTTTACAAACTTGAGTTTTGTCCATTTCACTTTTAAAAAATACCCAACTTTCTACATTGCTCCTAACATTTCAAAGGTTGAGCTTTTATGTAAAGAGTACAACTATGCAGTGTACGTAGCTCAACAAAACTTTGGACCGTATTTTTCAAATCCCCATGTTTACTATTATTTATATACTCTGGGACTTCCTGAGTTCATCTGGTCTATGCACTGTAAATTATAACAATGTGCAGTAAATCCAAGCTATACTCTTCTAAGCCAGGAGGTAAAATTCAACATATTCTGCCAAACCATATGTAGCATAGCACAGACCAAGCCAACACAGGAAGAGTACAGACATTCTGCCAAGGTCTAGAGAAGAGATTATCTAGAATAAACCAATCACTTTCTAAAAAATAATGTGTTCATCGATAGAACAATGGTATTGCCTGAGGCCAAGAAATAGTGGCTTATGCCTGTTCTGAAGGCTGAGATCTGAGACTCATGGTTGGAAACCAGCCTAGGCCAGACAGTATGGAGGACTCTTATTTCTAATTAACCACTAAAAAGCTAGAAATGGAGCAATCTGTCGCTTAAGTGATAGGGTGCTAGCCTTGAGTTAAAAAGCTAAGGGAATGAACCCAGACCCTGAGTTTAAGCCTCCCTTAGTCCTCACAGGAAGGTGAAGCATCCATTGTTGCCAAAAGGAATGCACATTTTGCCAGATGTTGAAATATAAAGTTCTCAGTACTTGAGCTTCAAAGCAAAGGGAAGATAGGTATATAGGTCTTTAAAAGTTGTTATTTCTGTGGCCACTGAGGATATTAGCAAAGGCTTCAAGATACCTTGTCTTCATCCCAACCCAGCTTCAATCTCATGGTTGTATGGATGATTCTATTTCCCTAGCAACAAGTGTGTGTGTGTGTGTGTGTGTGTGTTTATTTGTCTCCTTGGATTTTGTTTTATGCTACATTTGCTAGTGGGTAGCTTCTACTTCTCTTACTTCTCTTGACTAGAGTGTCAATCATGTTTGGGTTTCGGCCACTAAATTTGAATTGCAATGTCTATGTCTGGCACAGATTTCTACATGAAAGAGTGCTGGGCCACCTATCAAATTTCTTAAGCTTGGAACAATGAGCTGGATAGTGTCATAGAAACATAGAATTTACATCACCAGTCTTTGCCCTGGAACAACTTGCTGGTTGTCTGTGTTACAAAAATAACTTCACTCAGCTGGCCTTTATTTCATCATCATTGTAGACTTTAAACTGACCAGTCCATACTACTAAAAGATAAAAATACAGAAGGAATCTAAAGCTACAAAACAAAACAACTTGGATCTGTGAAGAGTGAGCAAAAGTGTTGATGTTAAGAGCCTGTATTCTTGCTTGGCTCATAAAGACTCAGAAAACCATTATAGTTTATTAGTTAATGGACTTCAACTTTCTGAGCTACAATTTTCTCCCTGGTCATATGGACATAATATCTAAATAATTTCAAGTTTTGTTGATTAAAGAAATAAGTAAGATACTAAAGCTCTGGAAGTAGTTTCTGGAAAAATAGGAAAAATTCAATAAGTAATGTAGTTAAATAAATAGACTTCACAGTGTGTTTTAGACTATCCAAATTATAGGATAGAAATCTTAATATAGTAAGGAAAGGGAGAATAAGCAAGAATCGCCAATTTATTTCATTCATAGTGCTTATTTAACAAACTTTGCTGAAGAGTTTAGTTAAGATATATAATAATTTAAATTACTAAAGCTGGATGCCAGAAATTCATGTGTATAACTCTAGCTACTCAGAAGGTTGGGATCAGGAATTGCAGTTCAAAACCAGCCCAGGCAGAAAAAATCTATGAAATTCTAATCTCCAATTAGCCAGCAAAAAAACTGCAGAAGAGACAAAACAAAACAAAAAACAATAGCCAGAAGTAGAAATGTGGCTCGAATGGTAGAATACCAGCCTTGAGCAAAAAAGCTAAAGGACTGTGTTCAGCCCCGTGTAAGCCCCAGTAACCACATACACACACACACACACACACAGAGCTGAATTTGGTTGGTGCTTAATTTATTTACTTACCAACCCCACTCAATACATACATAACACTTGATTCCTTTTGGGTGCTTTCTTCTTTATCAGTAACTGGAAACTGGTTTACAAGTAAATTAAAGTGCTAATTTCTACATTTCAATAGTTACTTATGACTCTTCTCCTGTGTCACCTTTTCTCCCCCTCCTCCAGTTCTTTTTTGTCAGTACTTGGGCTTGCTCAGGTTATGCTAATTCATTTGAATTATCTTATGGTAGAAGAAATGTATACAGGTTAGGTGCATTCTTGCTTCTCTACACATACACATACTGTTAAAAACATGTTGCTCCTGGCCTTCTCCTTTGGCTTTGGGTCACGGCTGTTGCTCTACCTCTTGAGCCACATCTCTACTTCCAGGTTTCTGCTGGTTGGTTGGAGATAAGAGCCTCATGGACTTTTCTGCCCAGCTGATTTCAAATCACTGTCCTCAGATCTCAGCCTCCTGAGTATCTAGGATTTCAGGCCTAAGCCACCAGCGCCCTAGCCACCAGCTCCCTACACTGTTCCCACTTTGACACAGTCCTGACTGAGCTGCCTCCCGCTTTGTGGCGGGACTTATACACTATTGCTTTACTTGTACATTATTGCTTTACAGAATGGCATGTACATTATTACCTCACCAGAAGTGCTCTGGTTCCCTTTCAGGCTTGACATGAAGGTCTTTGATGTCTCATTCAGGATAGTATCAAAGAAAAAAAATGGAGCTTCAGTGACATATAAGTACAGTACAGTGACCTGATTTTTTTTTTTTTTGCTAGATTAGATGAATGGTTGAACTGAAGAGTGGCAGTTTCTAAGACAGAATAGCAGAAAAAGGAAGGGTAGTAACACTAATGTCCTAGGAGAAGAAAACACAGCATATTGTTTGTTAACATTTGTTATTCCATTTAACTTCTTAGGAAAATGCATTTTTAATTAAGTTTTTTATTGTGCAAATACTGTACAGAGGATTTTTTTAAGTAAACTTTGTCAATTGAGAAAAAGATGCTGGGAAGGGAGGCTGAAAGTATCCCTTTATGAGCTACAGCCACTATTCTGGTGTTTGTATAAAAACAAATCATTGTTACAAAACCTTGAAACCTCCACTGATTTCCTGGAACCAAGTTGTAAAACCCCACAGTGGGAAGCAGGCCATTTCTGTTTGTATTTGGTTGTTATCCTGAACAGCATCTAGGGAGAAACTGTCCTACATGTTGTTGTAGGTGAGCGAAATTCTGACTTTGTCGACACAGTTGTTTGTGTCTGCTTCTCAGTGCAGGGCTTAGTACTGCACTCTGCAATCTCACAGTTGCCTTGTCAGAATATGAATGGATCATATCAAATATCTGCTCTACAGTGCAGCATGTCATGCTGGAATACCCCATGAATGCAAAATTGAAATACTCATGTTCCAGTACAGTGGATAATTCTCTAAAACCTGTGCTACTGACAAGAAGAAATGATCGTTCCTAAGAGAAAGCAGAGTTCCATTTTCTTAAATTCCATTCAGAGATACTCAGATCATAAATCTTCTGTTGTTCATATGGTTACCATTATTTCATCTCAAGGAGAAAGGTCAGCTTTCATTTTTACTTAATTACCAATTGGTTCTCCAATTACAACAGTGTCAGAAAGGTAAGATGTTTTTATTGAATCCTTGGAAGACTTGTCACTGTGCATGACTAACTTGTAATTTTTATGATGAATAAACTCATTTGCTAAAGAGCAAATGTAAACTTCATTTCTCCAAAGAGGCTGTGTAAGAAAGCAAGAGCTTTTGATTAGCTGATGCTTTGTCTACAAACAGGTGAGGCTTAAGGCCTAGTTTCAGAGTTTATGATCTCCAATTTTCCCAATGTGTTTCTTGAGAAAATCTATCACCAAATTTAGAAAGAATATTACAACCAGTTTAAGAAAAGTTTCAGAAATTTCTTTTTTAATTCAACACTTGAACAAAAATACTTTCAAGTGTTCCATACTCCAGTACCATGACAAAATGTTTTTGCCATGTGAGGACTAAATTTAGCTTTAATTTTGCATGTGCATATGTGTGTGTGTACAAACACACGTACACGTACACGTACACACACACACACACACACCAGCAGCAGCAGCCACAACTCCCTTAACCTGTATACATTACTTGAGCATAACCATAGCAGGTTCACTTCCTTTTAAATGTCCTTCTGGGGCAAAGTAAAGAGGCCCAGCAAGCCTCTTTAACATCTTAGCGGCTATGGAATACACAGCTGGTTTTGCTATTGTTAATTCTAATCCATTTATACCATCCAGTCATATGAAAGTACATAATGTGCCTGTTTGTAAATAGGTAGACTGTGTTTTCAACATGCTCTACATGTTGAGATGCAACACTGCTCCACAAATACTGTATTACACTTTGCTTTACTTTTCTTCACTAACAGAATTGTCTTTGTGATATGTAGCTATGACAAAATACCTGATGGAGGGTATTTCATTTTTCAAAAACAAAGAAAGATTTATGTTGGCTCAAGAAAATGGGAGCTCATAGTCTATGATGAGCCAAGCACATCTGTTTAACTTTCTGGCTTCCTCACATGAAAATGGCTCCAAAAACCTTACAAGAAAATGTTCACAGACAGAAGTCAATCAGAGAATAATTTCATCTCAGAAAAAAAGATTTTAAAAAATTCCTTTTCTAAAAATTCTGTTACTGTTGTTCTATTACTGTTGTTTAGAGAGGGTCTTGCTATATTTCCCAGCTTTCCTCAAATACTTAAATCTCCTGTCTCAACCTCCTTCTATTGAGATTACAGGCATATACCACCACCTGGATTTAACCAAGAATTTTTTTATGTCTTTCCATTCTTCTAAAGAGTATTAAGTTTCTTCTTCCATAAGGTGTTTTTCTTTAACATATTAATATTTTTCATATTGTATTTTGCTACTATAGTAATGATTTTTAAATACTTTCTTATTTGTCATTTTGGTGCATAGGAAGATAATTTTGGATGCTAATTTTTAAGAAATGTTTTGTGTGTGTATGTGACTGTGTGTGAGTGTGTATGTGAGAGTGTGTGTATATGAGTGTGTGTGTGTGTGTGTGTGTGTGTGTGTGTATCAGTCCTGGAGCTTGAATTCAGGCATGGGTGTGGTCCCTGAGTTTTTTTGCTCAAGGCTAGCGCTGTACCACTTGAGCCACAGTATCTCTTAGTCTGTGTGTGTGTGTGTGTGTGTGTGTGTGTGTGTGTGTGTAATTGGACTTTCCTTTCCAGGCTGGCTTTAAACTTCAGTCCTCAGGTCTCAGCCTTCTGAGTAGCTAGGATTATAAGGGTAAACCACCAGTGGTTGGCTAAAATGTTTTCTAATGATTCAAAAACACTAGGCGCTAGGTGCCAGTGGCTCAGGCCTGTAATCCTAGCTACTCAGGAGACTTAGATCTGAGAATCTCGGTCAAAGCCAGCCCAGGCACGAAAGTCCATTGAGAACTGGAAGTTGCGCTGTGGCTCAAATGGTAGAGCACTAGCCTTGAACTGAAGATATGACCAAAAGCGCTCAAGCTCAGAGTTCAAGCCCCATGAATGACCAATAAATAAATAAATAAATGTTGCAGGATTGACTACATGTATATATAATTAAAAATGGCAATATATAGTAATTCCCTCTTAAGGATAACTGCAGTAATATTTAATAGAACCTATTTCCCAATATTCACCCTATCCATCTACATCAACAAACATACTCAAAGACCCATGTAAGTACCTTGTGTGCACACATCTTTCACCAAAATCAGATCACACAATATATACTTCTGCACATTCAGCAAATAATCTCCATTTTCCATGTTGAAAATTATCTTATCCTGGCTAATTAAATGATCGCAACTGACCAAAGCCATCTTTTATTAGAAGATCTATCCAAATCAAGAAACAATGATGGACAACATATTATATCTAACTATATCATTATCTACTTTAAAATTTTTAATTAAAAATAGTTACATAAATTACTTTTACAAAGCAGTTTTATTGTTATATTTGCATCTATGCCTTTACTTAGAAATCATCTCATCTATGTTTCTTTTCCTTTTTCTTTCTTTTTTCAAAAAATTAAATTTTTGCTATGGCTTGAACTCCGTGCCTCTTCCTTGCTTGAGTTTTGCATGCAAGGCTATTACTTTACCACTTGAGCCATACTACTAGTTCCAGCTTTTTGCTGGTTAACTGGAGATAAAAGTCTCATAGATGGTCCTGTTAGGGCTGGGTTGGAACTGGATCCTCATCTTCTTGAGGAGCTAGAATTACAAGAATGAGCCACAGGCACCCAGCATATACTGTTCTTCTTTTCCCTCTTCTCTCCTCCATGCTTTTTTTTTTTAGCAGTTTATAGGTGAATTAATACTGTTTCATGTATATTTATACATATATATGGTATGTATTATATATATTATTGTTATTATCTTTGGTTTTGTTATTATTTTAAATGGTCTAGGTTTTGCATATATAAGCTGAATTATGTGAAAGTTGCATTTCTGAGTTGAAGTTATCCTGCTCAACATTTTCATGCAAATGACAACATTTCATTCTTATTTATTTCTGAATAATAAGTGTCCCATTGTGCATATGTACTATAGTTTCTTTATTCACTCACAAGCTGTTGGGTACCTAGGCTGATTCCAAGGCCTGGTTCTTGTGAACAGTGCTGCTACAGATATAACTGTGTAGGGATTTCTGTTGTTTGCTGACTAGTTATGGTGTTGCTTAGGGCTCTTTAATCTGTCACAGTCTTTTTGTACCCGAACATTCATTGCTCTTTAACTGTCTTGCAGCATGTCCTACCTTTGAGAAATTCCTGGATGATTCTTCATAACATGCATGAAACATCTTTTATAACCTACTATTTTTCTGTATTCATTGTTGCTAATAAGTTGTGATGGTCTTGTAGATATCCCTAGCCATCCAAAATACTCCATTTTTCCTACCTTACATTTTACATTTATTTTTAATAATCCATTTCCAGCTCAATTACACTGGAAGATACCCAGTGATTTATTTCTTATAATGGGAAGTCCTTTATTAAGTATTTGTCTTTTATAATCAGGTGCAGTTTTAAATTTTAATCAAGTCTTCTGTGAAATTGTTATGAATTTTCCCTTTTGCAAATTTAATGTCATTATTACATTTATAATTGGATTAGCAATTACAAATATAATCATATATTTATTGGATTATAATGATTCATTAAATTATAATTGCTAATTTGTTTCTTAAAGTAAAAATTGTGAATTCCACTTGGTTTTGACATGTGCTTGTTAAAAACATATTTCTGATGATACTTATTAATGTTATTATGATGCATTTATATTACTCAAATTATTAAGTGGAATTATCTTTTAGCTATGGAATTTTGTATATGTTTGAATATCAGAATTACAAAATCTTCATAGAAATAATTTAGAATAATTCCTTTTTCTTAAAGCCTGGAACAATTTTAATACAGTACTATCATTTTTTTAATGCTGGTACTGGGGCTCCAACTTTGGGAGTCATGCTCTTTTTTGGCTCTTTTGCTCAAAGATGGAGTTCTGCCACTTGAGCCATAGTTCCACTTCCCAGTAACATCTTTTAGAAGATACAGTTCTTAAATCACATGAAAGTCATCTTAGTTTGGGATAACAAATGCTCTTACTCCACTAAACCCAGGTTTTTTTATTTAAAAAATATGAGTTCTATCCAATATTTTTGAAAGCTAAATAATTATAATCCATTTACTGACTTGTAAATATCACGTGTGAACCTCTACATACAACATCAGGTGGCTAAATATTCAGTTGCTAAATGAAATAATTAGAATGTGAAATGCTAAAATTTAACCAAGTAGTTATTATTAGTTGTTCTGTGTCCAATAATGAAACAAATCTTTATTACTAGTGGCTCTGGCCTTTTGAGATATATAGATCTCAAATAAAATAGGATGCAAAGTAAATAAACCATGAATAGCTACTATTAGTAATAACTTACCATTCAGTAAAAATGGTAATTATAGACCAATAAGTATGTGTGAATGCCTGGCATGGTAGTGTTTTAGTAATCCCAGCTTCTTAGAATGCATAAATAGTAGGATCATAGTCCCCTAACAGCTTGGGCAAAAAGCAAGAACTTATCTAAAACTAATATCTAAAAAATAGCCTGAGGCAAAAGGGCCAAGTGTCTCAAGTGATAGAGCTGTTGCCTACTAAGCACAAGGCGCTTAGTTTAAATCCCAGTACTTCCAAAAACCAAAAATATTGTAGACAGCTGTTGTTTTGTTCACTGTAGTAAAATGGGAGGAATATTTTCCTCACTTTTTCACTTTTCTCAAGCTTTCCTTTTGCTGACTCTTCATCTTACAAGTTGAGCACCCTAGTTCAAAGAAAAATTCATCTGCAAATGACAGAAGATTTCTTGACCAGATAATACGTTATAGAATATTCTTCTTGTGTTGTTGGAGATGGGGAAAAGGAAATAAATAATCTATCTTGAAAGCATAGACAAAATTTTCACGGTGAGATGGTTTAGTGAAAAACAGCTAAACATGTGTCAGAGTTTTAGCAGTTGTAGATTAGGGAAAATGAGGGCGTCTTTAAAGAAGTAAGAATAATGGAGAACAGAGATATAAATCTGGCCTCACAGTAAGAATGGTGAGGGACAGGAAAAGAGAATATGAGAATATGTTTTAGGTGACAATTATACACAAAAACCATGGGATAGGATCTTGGGCTATTTCAATGGCCAGAGAGGCAGAAGAGCTTGCTTAAGTGAAATCTTAGTAGGAAAGAAAATAATTGGTTGGAAATGTAAACGTTGGTCTGTTCAAGTATGACATTCACCTAGTCAAGTCTGACAAAGTTTTCTATACATTTTTTATTAGCTTGCTGAGTGCAACAGCATTGTCTGAAATTTGGGTTGATTTTGAAAACTCTAAAGCACAGATTATAAAAACCATGTTGCTAAGATATGTGAAGGAGTCGTAATTTCCAGTACAGTAAGGGATATATCAATCATGAACAGAAAAATCATTAAAATGAGGATACATTAAGAAAATGTCAGTATCCAAAATTTGTGAACATAAAGTAATTTTATTTCTATAAAAATATTTTTGTTGGTGATCTCCATCCTCCCAATACATCTCCCAGACTTCTAGGAGGACACATTCTCCTCTGTCTGAGGTCCCTGGTACCTAACCTTGGAAGGTCTAATGGTTATGATGTTTCCAGAAATCAAAAACATGCTTTAATGTTTTTTTTATATATAATGCCTATCCTGGGGCTTGAATTGAGGGCCTGGACTCTGTCCCTTAGCATTTTTGCTGAAGGCCCATCCTCTACTGCTTGAGCTAATCACAGTTCTACCTTTGGTTTTTGGTGGTTAATTCTTACGGACTTTTTCTTTCCTGGGAAGGCTTTGAACCACAGTCTTCAAATCTCAGCCACCTAAGTAGCTGAGATTACAGACATGAGCCACTAGCACTTAGTGCTTTTTATTTTTTTAAGGAAAAAACTCAGATACAATGTGGTATGGTGACATTCAGCTGTAATCCCAGCACTTGGGAGCAGAAGGGTGAGAATCATGAGTTCCAAGAGAACCTGTGGTGTGTAGCAAGCCCTTGTCTCAAAAACCAAAGAGGTGAGAATGTACTTCAATGGTGGAGTGCCAGCCTACCATGCCTAAGACCCAGCACTGAAAAACAACAAAAATGCAGTGATAGGAATCTGCCAAGTGCCTGATACTACCACCCTTCCAGAGTACATAGGGAAGCATGTAGATGCCACTCCATCGTATCTATCATCAGAAAAGGTAACACTGGCCGAAACCATTCAGCTTCAGTACTATGGAAATGTGGGGGGAGGGGTGTACACACACATGTACCCATGTATATGGATTTGGCAAATGTGAGATATTTGTATGCCCTGATATTGGCCTTATGTTTTATGTTACATTTATGTTACATTTATGTTATTTTATGTTATTTTCCAAAATAACAACAAAAGAATACTCAAAGTACCATGTGTTACTTTTTCAAACTTTAGACACAGCATTCTAAACACAAGACTGATCAGCTAAGAGATAATATTCCACATCACCTCTCATTCATCCTTGCACAGAACTTGGAATTTCAATTCATCAGTAGTAAATCAGGTTGCTTATACCTTGCCAGTTCTTTTGAATGCATTGACATTACTTCTTTAATAGCTGTTAAACATTAAATATAATTAGGTAAAGAATATAGTGTTAACAATCCAATCTTGTTAGGCCTTATTTCCCAAAGAAAGTAAAAAAAAAAATGCAGCTAAAATTATTTCCATGTCAGACTTTCTGGAAAACAGCAAGTTACCAGGACAACACAATCTTATAGAGATAGGGCAAATCATTCATTTTAGTAATGTTGCCAGGACAACTGAAACTACTAATGAAATCGCTGAAGGATGGAGTTTAAGGATGCTGATAGTCTGGGTACTATTTGATCTTTCACAGCACATTGAAATAAAACTGTTCTCACATAGTTGAATCCTCAGCAGTGAAATATCTGAGTACTCATTATACATGCTCAAAAATGAGTTCAAATAGCAAGTTACCTATATTTTAAGATATGTTATTCTCTATTTCTTACATATCAGAATGTCATAGGGTACTTGATTTTTTTTTTGAAGATTGACCTTTGCTGTGTTCATCTTAGAGAACCTAGTTATTTATAGTTAGGAGCAAGTCTAAAGATCAAGGGTAGTAGCCTTAATTAGCTCAGCTTTATAAGCAAACAAATTAGAATGAACCAGGGAGGCATATACATACTATTTGTTTAAAATAACTTGGGAAAAGTTCTCATGTTTATAATGTAGATTTAAATTGTTTTTCAGTTATAGATTCCATTATATCCCCCTACCAACAGTATTAGTGACTATCCTATTTATTTCCTTCTCTGTTCAGACCCATTTCCTGGGAAACCAGGAAAGAGTTTGGAAGATCTTTGTGATCTTCCTAACATCCTAGAATTCGGTGTTTGCAGTATACTTGTGGACTTCCTGAGTAGATACAAAGGTTGTACACCCTGAGCATTATTCTCTTCAAGTGTTTTCCTTGTCCTCTTTTCCTGCCTTACTGTCAAGAAAAGTAGACCTTCTTGTTAAGTGGCACTTTGAATGCTGTGCCTTTGAGATTGAAAAGGTCCCTTTTCAGAAGAGGGAACTTTTATGAAAGAGTATGCATATTAGAACTGTTCTGCATAGCAATACCATGTATTAAAAATCAGTTCTTATTTACTTATAAAGCCTTTTATCTCCTCAATCAATACTAAACAATCATAATGATCCCTGGGTTATTTTACATGCTACATGTAATAATCCCTAGATTGTAATGACATACTTCGCAATAACTCCTTTCTAGCTTTCTGAGATGACCCTATAGAGATAATTTCAAAGGGTACGTTACATGCGCATGCTGTAACAGCAGATGTGTGGGGGCATGCAGTTGTATCCATTACTTTCCTCATATGCTAGATATCACTTAATTAAACCACTGACCTGTACATATAGCACAAATATGTGTTTATATGATGATATTCAGGATTACATTTTATGACACAAAAAGACTGAACACATTTGTGTTTTACAGCATGAATGAAAAGAGAAAAAAGTTACTAAACAAAGTAGAAAATATAAGGAATGTGGAACCAAAGTTGTGGTAATAGACTTGGAAGCTACTCAGTCTCGTTCATAGGTGGAATTTCTAATAGTCCATCTGCTTTTCACTAATAAGTGTGATACTTTACCATCACACTCGCTCTTAAACTTAGAAATATGAAGTAATGTTCACATGGTGAATTATCTTAAGTGTGCACTGATTCAAGCACATGCTTATACCCTTTGCAACAAAGATCATTTAGTTGCCTAATTATGCTTTTCACACACATATAATTTTAAGGCTAATTATGTATTATATTACATGGGCATTTTTGAATCAACCAACTATATATGCACTTAATGTTTCCACCTACAGAGCTGACCACAGTGATAAATTAGAAGACAAATGTAGATACTTCATATTAGAAAGACTCTCAGAGGCCATTATACTACTTCCATCGAAGCAAAGGAATTAATATAAAGGTTGCAGAAAAAGTCTTGAACATCCATGAGATGTTCAACGCTGGAGGGCATTTCAGGAAAACTTTTTAAATGATTAAATTGTCTTTCCTCTATAGCTATGGAAGAGTAGCTTTCCTGGAGAGAAAATGCAGGCAAATTTGGAAAGCACAGCAACCAGCACTGCCGGCACAGAAATTAGCTGTGCTAAAGAAGCAATTAGCTCCATGGTCACATCTATGAGAAGGTGGGGAAGGCCTCCACTCCTGCTTCTTGCTCATCTCCTTAGTCCTTGTGAATTTAGGAGTTTACAAACCCAATGCTGTTACCACTGGAGGGCTTCAGCTATGTATGGGATCCTGTGGTCTCCCTGTGTTTCTGGAAAAAAAATTCATTTCTGCACTAACAAGTGCAGATTATCACAGGCTTTTCTGGTTAACCCCATTCCTGGCACTTAGGACTTGAAACGGTTTTTCCCTAAAGCCACAATTGCTGCTAGCACCAAGGACCACTTAGAGTGACTCATTCATGCCAGTTTTTGACATGAAAAAATATGCTATGAAGAGCTGGAAGCCCCTGGCTCATGCCTGTAATCATAGCCACTTGGGCGGGGGGTGGGGGGGCTTAGATTTGAGATGAAGGTTTGAAATCAACCCAGGCAGAAAAATCTATAAGATTCATAGCCAATTAACAAGCAAAAAGCCAGAAGCAGAGCTGTGGCTCAAATGGCAGAATGCCAGCCTTGAGCAAAAAACATAAACAACAACAACAAAAACCTATGAGAGTGCATAAGGCCCTGAATTCAAGCCCCAGTACTAGCATTAAAAATTGATTAATTAGGGGCTGGGAAGATGGCTCAGTCCTTGCATGGATCAGGCCCTGGGTTCGATTCCTCAGCACCACATAAGCAGAAAAAGCAGGAAGTGGCACTGTGGCTCAAGTGGTAGAGCGCTAGCCTTGACCTGAAGAGCTGAGGGACAGAGCCCAGGCCCTGAGTTCAGGCCCATGACCGACACACAAACACACAAAAAAAAACACCAAAAAGATTAATTAACTCATTGAGACAATAGGAGGGATATGAAAGCTTAATTACTGAAGAACATAGCATTTCCTGTGTTTCATACGTGGGTGCTTTCCCTCCTAATTGACACTGTAAACAGAAGCCAAAGTTTAAAGAGAGTTTCTTACCAATGGCCTGCGGTTAGTTGATATCTGTGGACAAGTATTTACAAATCGTATTGTGGCTCAATGGTATGACTTTTCTACACATGTTCTTTCTAATTCAAGGTTCAATCTGTGTCAGATGTATACGTTTTTTAACAGGCAATCTGCAGAAAGGCCTTTTTAGTGAAATAGTACCCATGATACAAAGGAATACATATTTCAAATATAAACCTCTAAACTGTATTATCTAATTCCTAACACTTGCTTCATTTGTTTTTTTAATTTTTTAAAATTCTAACAAATAGAGAATAAAAAATGAAACTCTTCATTCTGAAGTTGGAGCAAACTTCTAATGCAAAAGCATACAGCTTCAGAGTTTATTTGTTGAGAAACTGGAGCATGATACGAGTGCTTCTGATAGATGGTGCTTCAACAGGCAGGGCTATTAGTTGCAATCAGCCCAGCTTGTGAAGTTATGTTGGCAGTCCTGCGGAGATCAGCATGGAGTAATATCTGATCATGTCCATTTCTATTACACGTGGTCAAGCACATGATAAGAAATGTCATGGCTGACACTACTTCTTACAACTCTCCTAGAAAATGAAATGAATTGTTGTAGGGTTGATTTCCTAGCACAGACAATCTATCTTCTACTTACTTCTCTGGGCTCTCTGGTGATCTTTCTCTCCTACCTTTTCTCTCCATTTACTTCTGGTTATATACAGATAAAATTTGTTAGAGGATTACTGAATTGAACCATACCTTTGTTTAAAATATATCTTCTCAAATTTATTATGTTTAGCAACATCCAGTGCATAATCATTACAAAGCACAAACTTTCCTTTTCCCATTTTGATTTGTTAAAATTCTCAAGACATGGGATTTTGAACAAATCTAAAAGCAATGAAGGGTTTCTCATATTCTATTTACTAGAAAAGCTGTTTATTTAAACCATATTTACCTTTAAGTAGCCTGCTAATAATCATCCAAGTCTAGCTAAAATCATGATAGAGCAGTGTAAATACATCAGAAATTTGTAGGCTGAAGTTCCAGAAAAATATATGTACATTTGAAATTTTAGAAGATTTCTTAGACGGCTAGGTACCTATGGATCACACTTGTACGTGATCTCAGCTACTCAGGAGGCTAAGATCTGGAAGATCTTGGTTTGAAGTCAGCCCAGGCAGCAAAGTCCATTTCTAAGCAGAAAACTGGCAGGAGGCATGGCTCAAGTCAAAAAACAAGATGAGAATGAGAAGGGCCTGATTTCAAACCTTAGCACCTCCAAAATATTCCTTACTAATCTCAAGCTTTCTACGGGATGGTTTTCAAACTGCAAATTATAATTATTTTGTAGTTAATGGATCTCTACAACATTTTTATTAGAATCAGTAAAAACTGTTTTCTGGACAATGAAAGAATGGTAACAAAATGAAAAGTACATATTCATTCCCAATGATTCCTTCCCTCAAATCTCAAAGTGTTAGTAGACTTAATGGAAAAATTCATCATACAACAAATATTCACTTAGTATCAGCTATAAGCAAAGCACCATTTTAGGGATAGTTTTAGTGATCACAAACAAGACCACACTAAAGCTACCAGCACAACTAAGTTTATTGCAGCATTATTTACCATAGCTAAGATATGGAACCAACCCAGATGCCACTCAATAGATGAATGGATCAAAAAAATATGGTATATATACACAATGGAATTCTATGCCTCTATCAGAAAGAATGGCATTGCCCCATTTGTTAGGAAATGGAAAGACTTGGAAAAATTATATTAAATGAAGTAAACCAGGCCCAAAGAAACATAGGTCCCATGGTTTCCCTTATTTGCAATAACTAGTATATGTCTGAGACAAGCAGAAATGGTCAGATAAGTTGAAGTTAGGGAAATGAACCCTAAGATATGTATTCAAATGTTTTTTTTTCTTTCTTTTTTTTTGTCGGTCGTGGGGCTTGAACTCTGGGCCTGGGCGCTGTCCCTCAGCTCTTCAGCTCAAGGCGAGTGCTCTACCACTTGAGCTACAGTGCCACTTCCTGTTTTCTGGTGGTTTATTGGAGATAGGAGTCTCATGGTCTTTCCTGCGCGGGCTGGCTTTGAACCGCGATCCTCAGATCTCAGCCTCCTGAGTAGCTAGGATTACAGGCGTGAGCCACTAGCGCCCGGCTAATGTTTTTTTTTCTTTCATGTGATTGTTTCTAACACATTTATAAGATGATTTCTTTGTTGCTTTGTATGTCCTTCCCCCACAGTATAACCTCTGCGTTCACTGTATTTGATGTTGGTATGATTTGTGGAGGGAAAGGGAAAAAACAAATCGTTAGGGATACAGGTGGACCCATTGCAACAATGAGATGTATAAGACGTTATGCCGAAAAACAAACTTTACAACTTTGGCGCAGTGTGGGAGGGGGGAGGGGCAGGGGGATGGGAGATGGGAAGGGATGGGAAGGGGAAACGAAGGAGGAGGCAACAATGCTAGATAAGAAATGTACTCATTACCTTGCTTATGTAATTTTAAACCCTCTGTAAGGTATTTTCACATAATAAATAAACGAATATATATATAAATGAACAATATCCAGGATCTTGTTCATATGGAACTCACTCTCCCATAAGAGTAATAAAATAATTGCACTGAGCACTGATATTAACTATTCCAAGCCAAATTTTGGTAAAAATGTGAAACAGGTATAACTCATCTTTGGGAATCTTAGTATTTTTAAATTTGGGTATCTTTTCCCACTATTTGGTGATGTTCTTTCTGGGTGCCATCTTCAACCATTTTTCTTGAGCTTAGCACTGTACCACTTAAACCACAGCTCCATTTTTCTGATGGTTAATTGGAGATGAGTCTCATGGACTTTCCTGCCCAGGTTGACTTCAAACAACAATCTTCAGTTCTCAGCCTCCTGGGTATCTTAGATTACAAGCATGAGCCAGCAGCACCTGGCCTCTTTTTATGCTTTTAAAAATATTTAGAGCCAGGTGCCAGTGGCTCATGCCTGTAATCCTAGCAAATGAGGAGGCTGAGATATGAGGATTGCAGTTCAAAGCCAGCCTGGACAGGAGAGTCCATGAGACTTTTATCTCCAATAAACCATTCAGAAAACTGGAAGTGGCATTTTGGCTCAAGTGGTAGAGCACTAGCCTTGAGCTGAAGAGCTGTGGGATCGTTCTCAGTCCCAGAGTTCAAGCCCCATGACCAAAAACCAAAACAAAACAAGACAAAGAGAACAACTCTGCACCAGACACATTGTTTGCAAAGTAAGAATACAAAGGAGGCTAAACCAGACATAGTCTTGACCAGCTGAGAAATATAGGCTAGGGGAAGAGAGAAAGAAGATTTAAAATGTTAAGGAATGTGAAACTGAACTGGTCCTAAGTTCTGTTTAAGAAAAATATTCATGAACTCTGACTTAGAATGGATAAGTAAGTGTATATATGTATGTACAATGTGTGTGTGAATGTGCATATGTAGTGTGTATGTCTGAATGTGTGAGTGTATATATGCAGTGCGTGAGTATGTGTAATGTGTATGTGTCTGTGTGCATGTATGAATGTGTGAGTGAATGTGTACCTGTGTGAATGTGTGTGCATTGGGCACACTTGCATTTGGGAAAAGCCCAGAAAGAAATCAGGGAAAAGAGAAAAATAGCCTTCTTCCCCATTTAAACCAACAGAGTGAGGGCGCCTGTCAAGATGCATTCTGAAGAATTAGTTTTGGTCATTAGTTCCTGGTTCCAAAGAGCTAATGGACTGGAGCTAGTGCAATATTTCATCATAATGTTATAAAAAGTTTGCTAACCTAGAAACTATGAGACACCAACAAGCAGGTGCACTGTGCTTTTCATTTGGAGTCTTCTCTAGACTGTGGATGAAGGAGGTGAGGCTCAAGCCCGTTGACTGAATTTCTAATATCACACAAATGAGTGGCAGACCTGGGAAGGGAATGTTTCAGTTCAGTTAACAGTTCTGTGCCATTTTATCTGGCTTTGTTCTTCATGGAATTTTTATATTTCAGGTTATATAATTAGCCCACAGCAAATTAAGTTAAGAAATTAATAAAATCATTATGACTGAATCCTTCTGTACATAGAATGTAAAATAATGGTATATTGCCTGTATTCACTAATGCTAAGTAAATAAGCACAAATCTTGGAGCCATCGCATCATTATATTGAAGTGGAAATTATATGTTAGTTAAAAGCTTTGGTGTGGATGTATGTATGTCACCAAATGTATCATAATTAAATTATTTTCTCATCAAACTTATGAAATTTTATTTAATTGGACTTTCCAGCTGGCTTCAAGCCATGATCCTTAGCTCTCAGCCTTCTGAATAGCTAGGATTACAGGTGTGAGCAACCAGCACCCAGCTTACAGAATATTAAATTGCAAGCACGGGTTGAAAGTTTAGGAGAGGACGTATAAACTATACACATGCAGAACAAACTGGAAAATTGCCAGAGCTTGTATGGGGTACAAGGATCTGGTGCAAATTACCATTCTTGGAAAATTCTAGATAATAAGCTATGCAATCAAGAGAGATATTAATGTTTATGTTTTACCACTAGGTTTAAATGTCCTCCTAAGTAATGTCATCCTAGCTACTTGGGAAGTTAAACACGGAAGAATCATAGTTCAGGGCAGCCTGAACAGAAAAGTTTATGAGACTCCTTCTCAATCCATATCTAGGCCTATGGCACATGCCTATCATCCCAAGCTACAGGGGGGACTGAACTTGGGAATGTCCTGGTGACATGTCAACTTGGAGTCTTACAGATTCCATCTCCATGGAGGGAAGCTGAACACATGGGTATGCCCTTGTGATGCTAGAGACAATGGGAAATCTATAGCAGCCAGAGAACAGCTTAGGACAGGCCTGAGTGAGAAACAAGAGCTTATCCTAAAGATTAACTAGGGAGAAACAAGGCTCATTGTTATTAACCCAGTCTAGCCAGGGGGAGGCCCTGAATTCAAACCTATAGTACTATAAAAAATAAATTATATAATGCTGGATGATAAATCTGAGGTAAATATACCTTTTTAAATCTGCATAACTATTGCTTACTATTCACAATAATATGTTTATTGTAAGGTCTGACATGGTGGTTCACACCTGTTAACACAGATGCATGGGAGGCTGAGATAGGAGGATTGTTATCTGAAGCCAAACCAGGGTAGAAAGGGAGAGTCTGGCACGCTATATGAAAGATAAATTAAATAAAAAGCAAAAGGGTTAGTGTGTGACTCAAATGGTAGAGCACTGGCCTGAATTCAGCCTCATTACTTACAAAAAACAGAAAGAGAGGGGTGGGGAGTGGAGATATTACAGATATTTTAGTCTGTCCAATGACAATTTTATATTTTACAGAGGTAGGTTAGATAAAGCACATAATGAATAATTAAGAGAAGATTATATAAAACATATAAAAATTGTCACTATAATTTAAATCCTCTGTTAATGATAGAATTGTCTTAAATCATATGTTAAAATCCTTTTCAACTCTCCACAGACAAGGTGGTTTGTTATTAGAGCATATAATTAATTTTAAGCACCATTTAATAGTTTCTATTTAATTCACTTTTGAAGAAAAGAGCTATTTTTCCACATATTAAGTCAAAAAGATCAGTTCTGAATCAAATTCTAATAAATAATTTCCCTTAAAGAAATAATATATTGTAACTTTCCTTATATTAGACATTATTCATTTTGTAAGATAAAAAGTCATTAAAAATAAAACAAAACCCGGCTTTCTTCTCTTATCAGTAGGCTCTCATTGTCTTAAAGATATGAAAGCAATTAATAGATTTGTTTTTGAGGAGTTTTCTCTAATTTTTAAACAATTTAAGAGAGTCTTATAATTTTTCACCTAGTGACATTGAGAATGATTTTCATGCAAAGAAAATGTATCCTGGGGAAACAAATTCAATGATTTTCACTGACCAGTTCAATAGGGGAAGAAGCAAGATAGGTTCTTACCCTCTTCCTAATGGACTATATGAAATCAGTGTCAACACAGATGTCACTGCATCTCTTCCAAGAACTCCAAAACAACGGGTGAAAATAAAGACAGGAGAAAAAGCTGAATTTCCTATGGAAGGAAGAAGGAAGAAAGCTTTGATGAGAGTTCAGGGATAAATGCAAAATTATGGAATCACAGTGCAGACAGGCTCTCACAGCTAATCCCTGTCCAATATCAATACCATTGATTTACTCCAGTTTGTGGGGCTCATGAAATTGTTATAAGATGCTAATTCTAGTTACCATGTTTTCAGCTATCCTCTACATTTTTGTTGTAAACCTCTCAGTACATGGAATCAAAATACAATGCCTCTGATGATTTCTCTATGTCAAACAAGTTTACTTCAATATTTTACATGTTTCCATGCCAAGACTGGGAAATCCCTCCCAGGTCTACATCAAGGTCCAGGAATTCTAGACAGCTGCAAGCTTTCTCTATTATAAGACTACATAAGCTAAGTAATGCTAAAGCCATTGCCTGCAACAGCTGCCTCCCTCCCTCCCTCCCTCCCTTCCTTCCTTCCTTCTTTCCTCCTTCCCTCGCTCCCTCCTGACCTCCCTACCCCCCCTCTTAATTTTCTTTTATTTTCTTTTTTATTAGTTTTGGGGCTTAACTCAGGGCGTCATGCTTGCTCATCTTATTTATTCTGCTGGAATCTCTACCACTTGAGGCATGCCTCTAGCCTAGCTTTTTGCTGATGAATCTGGAGATGGAGTCTCAAAGACTTCTGTCTGGGATGGCTTTGAACATCTATCATCCAAATATCAGGCTCCTGAGCAAATACGATCACAGGCATGAGGCATCTGGCTCACACTTGTTCTTGAAGTTCGGTACATTTTTCCTCTTTCTGCCACTTCACTTATATGTTTTGTTCTTGCACTATTTATTCTTGTTATCCCCCTTCCAAATCTGAAAGAAAATAATTTTAAAGAGCTTTTTAACCTTGTCTCTCTCCTTCATAGCCCCTCAAACAGTCTCACAGTTACAACCAGGTTATCAGTGTGTGTGTGTGTGTGTGTGTGTGTGTGTGTGTGTGTGTATTAGGTCTAGCTTCCATATATAAGAGAAACTATTTGGCCTTTTGAATCTTGCTTACTCTGTTTAAAATTATTTCTGTTCATTTTCCTACAAATGTCATAATTTCATTCTTTTTTATAGCAGAATAACACTCCATTGTGTATACGTACTACATTTTTCTTTCCCATTCATTCACTGTAGGGCATCTGAACTGTATCTATAGCTTGGCTATTGTGAATAGTGCTATAATAAATGGGGTGTATAAATGTCTCCATTACAACCTGACTTACATTCCTTTAAGTAGATGCCCAAGGTATTGCCAGATCATATGGTAGTTCTATTTTTAATTTTCTGAGGAATCTCCATACTCTTTTTCATGGTTGTTGCACTAATTCGCATTCTTATCAATTGTGTATAACGGTTCATTTTTTTCCTATATCACCACCAGAATTTGTTTTTTGTGTTCTTGAGAGTAGCTGTTCTGACTAGAGTGAGATGAAATTGCAATGTTGCTTTGATTTTTATTCCCTTTATCACCAGGTATGACTAGCATTTCTTCATTCATTTATTGGACATTTATACTTCTTTCAAGAATTGCCTGTTCAATTCCAGTGGTTTATTATTTAGTACTTTGTGTTTTTGTGTATCTGTATATTCAGGTTATTAGGGTCTTGTCAGATATATAGCTGGCAAAGATTTTTTTCCCATTCTATAGACAGCTTCTTTTTTATTTTTAATATGTATTTTCATTGTAAAGATACTGTACAGAGGGTTTATAGTTACATGAGTAGGGTAATGAGTACATTTCCTATGGAGCATTGTTATCCCCTCCTTTGTTTTTCCCCTACCATCCCTTCCCTCCCCACCTCCCTAGCTCCTCCCCCTCCAAGTTCTAAAATTCATTTTCAACATAGTGTCTTGTACATTTCATTGTTACAATGGGTCAACCTGTATCCTTATTTCGAATTTTGTTATTTCCCTTCCCCTATAGACAGCTTCTTTAGTCTAATTACTATTTGTTTTTCTGTGTGACAGCATTTTGGTTTGAAGAAATCCAGTTTGTTATTCCTTACTCAGATTTGCTGGTATAATTGGAGTTTTATTCAGGAAGTGATTATCCGTGCTTGTATTTCCTAGTGTTTTTCCAATTCTCTCCTGAAGTAGTATCAAAGTTCCAGGGCTTATATTAATGGCTTTGATCTAGTTTGAATTAATATTTACTGCAGGACAAAAAAATATAAAACTAGTCTTAATCTTATACATGTGGATATTCCTCATTCAGACTATTTAACTTTAAACTCTTTCAACATAAGACAATTAAATTCAATAAATTTATTAATGTTCTTGTTACTAATGTCATATATTACCAAAATACTTTAAAAAATTCTCCTATTGTGCTACCACTGCAAATAGTATGTTATATATAACTTAAGTAATCCCTCCAATGTCTGAAGTTGTATAACTCCTACTCCTGAAAGTTTTAGCTTTGTCAATCTCAAGAAATCTAAGGTAGGCATCTTATAAATCGTATGATTAATTTCAAGGTAGAATTTTGCCATACAGCAATGCAAGGGGTTATTTTTTCCCAGCCATTTTCAAAAATGTGTCAAGAGTCTATTGAAAGTATTTCGAAGAATTGGATGAATTGCTGTTGAAAACATTTCCGCTTGGGAACTTCACACACTCACACAAAAAGAAAAGTAAAGAAATGATTGATGGGTGTGTATTTCAACTAATTGAAGTTCTACCAAGTCATCCAGATGTTTCCAGCTGAAGCCAGGCCACAGATGCTATGGCTTCATCATCATTAATCTGGGGATTACTTCTATGGGTTTATTTGGTGAGATTTAAGGGTTTCAGATAAAGTGTGCTCCTCTCCTGTTACATTACTTCTTTGTGTAGAGCTCTCATTTAGAAAGGGCCTCTCTCCTTCCTGGAAATATTTTTGAAGGATGTTATCAGTACTATTTGTTTTTCCTGTCCTTGGATGTGGTCTGTAGTGAGGTCAGGAGGATGGAACCGGAGAGGCCACAGATGAGAATGGGGCTGTTTCCACAGCTGGCTGTGGAGAGTGGGCGGTCCTTCCCAGCAGAGTTGGCCTGCGGAGGTAGATGATCTAAAACATCTGTCCCAATGGGAATATGCAAAAACAGCTGCCTTTGAAGATCGCCTTTTAATGCAGAGGGTCGGAGTTCTGTCTCCACAGTGGGAGTCAAAGATAGAGTTGTTGGCCTGCAGATGACTTCACATTTGCTTTTGCATGAAGGAAGGGGACAGTAAATTGAAAACCTGTCACTAGTCCAATCACTTGGTAATTCTGACACCCTCCCATTTTCCATTCCTGCAAAGAAATGCTAAGAGAAAATAGGGAAAGAAAAATCCTGATTCTTACTTTTTTCTCAGATAATTGAATGTGCCAGTGTAATTTCAGTGAGTGGCTAAGTAGTCAGAAAAAGTAATTTTTGCTGTTTTCCTTAATGTATTGCTAACTTCTTGTGATTTTTTTTGCAGGGTGCGTGCGTGTGTGTGTGCGTGTGTGTGTGTGTGTGTGTGTGTGTGTGTGTGTACGCACACAAACTCATGCCAGTCTTGGGCCAGTCTTACTTTTTTCTCTCAAGGCTGGCACTCTATCATTTGAGCAAGAGCTCCACTTCTGGCTTTTTGCTGGTTAATTACAGATAAGAGTCTTACCAGCCCTCCTGGGGCTGGCTTTGAACCGTAATCCTCAGATCTCATTTTTTTGCAGTATTTTTGAAAAGCAATACAGAAATTATATCTCACTTGAAACCACATGATGAGAAACACTAAAATCGGATTTTGTCTTTGTAAACAAAGAATTCTTTGCAACAGATGATTTTGATAGTAAATAAATGCTAACCATGAGTGAACAATACAATGATCCCTGTCTGCTTCCATGGCCTTAAGAATACTCTTGTCACTCTTGGCTTTGAACTACATTGCTCAGAGGTTGAGAATAAGAGCACTGTAGCTACACACCTCAGAACTGTGCTGCCGCTGTCACACCTGCTCACTCCCTGCTCTGAACTGTCTCCCGTCTAATAAATGACATAAAAACTACATCTAATGTCTCCTACATCTCTTCTACAGAGCTAATTACCCATTTCTCATAAACCTTCAACAGAATCACAGTTCCATGTCCAACAATAAAGAATGTGGTTTTGGTCTATTTAGTTGGTTTGCATGGAGTTTTGCTTTTGTTTTATAAGTTTGATTTAAAAAAAAATCATTCTAAACTTTAAATGGTTTACAAGGATGTTATCAATTAACTTGCCCATGTATGTGCTTTTTGATCAGAGTCACATTTTCTATCATTCATCCTCTGTTTTATCTGCTGCATCCCCAATTTTGTTTCACACTCCCGTTATCACATGTATACATTGATAATTTTGACCATATTTGTTTCTTCCTCATTCATTCATCTGCTCTCACCAATTCCCGACCACTCAAACTTCTTCCACCTTTCTAATATTCATGTGGTTAAACTGTTAATTGTTCAGAAGACATAACCCCATAGAGTTTCACTCCTGCATAGACTGTATTTAAGAAAACTAAATCATGTATATAAGCTTACATCTCTGTGTGTGTTTATATGAGAGGTTGTATTGAGTCTAAGATCTATATATGAAAGGAAAATGTGGTAAGCTAGATTCACTTTGGGGTTTGTTTTGAGTTTTGGAGGGTTTCCCCATTCTACATTCACTATGGGAGTATTAACAGGATGTCAAGCAAATATTAAAAAGCAAATGCCTACAGTTATGAATGACAGCAATACCAGGATATAATTAGACTTGATCTTGATAAGCTCCACACCATGAGGAAACAAACTTTGAGCAGCAAGGCATCAAGCTACCAATGGTGAGGAGGGAGATGGAAAGGCAAGACTTGGGGATTCTGCACTGTTCCAATAATCAAATATGGGAAAAAGATTATGCTCTGAGGAAGAATAAGCAAAAAGATGTGTGGAGTGAGACTTGGTGTTCTTGAGGTGCCTGATATTCCAAATTCAGGGAGTTGTTGGAAATTTCAGTCCAAATTTCTGGATAACAGCCCAGGCAAGAATAACTTTTTAAGGCTTACTTTAAAAACTATTTCCAGAAACTTTTGATTAATGATCAGGTCCTAACAACCAGCAATATTTTGAAACTACTTTGAACACCTTACTAAAATTTCTATGTGTAGAGTGAACCCAAATCTTTAAATGATACAAAGAGAATATCTCTTCTAATACTTGGCTCTGCTAACTATTTATAACTCATTGGTGAAGCAGAGGATGTTATTTGGAAAGAACAAGCTTTCAGTGTGAGGATTGCCATGAGAATATGTCATAGAAGGCCAGGTGCAATGGTGTATGTCTATAATCGCAGCACTCTGAAGACTGAGAGAGGAAGCTCAAACGTTCAAGGCCAGCCTGGGCTGCAACATGAGACCTCATCTCTAAAAGAAAAAAAAATCATAGGAAGGAAAGTTTTATGTAAAGGTTATTTTATGGATAAAAGCAGAAATGCCATGCAAATGACTTTGCAGAACTGAACTCAATTGTGGTTAGCAAAAGGAGGCATATTAATGTCACTAAGACTATTTCCAGCTATCTGTTCCTCAGGCAAGAAACTAAAAAAGGAATTCACAAAATGATTAAGAATCAAATCAAAGTTCTCTTCAGAAGCGATACAATGGAAAATTCATTCAGAGTTATGGCAAACTGAGCAACTAGAAATTCTCAAACTTTGTGAGGAATGTACTGCTCTGAGCACATTGATGCAGTTCAGACTCAACTCACTGGGGTAGAGGTCGGCTCTGCAGGGATTCTGTACTGTGCTTACACTTGAACACACAAGGAACTAGACATTTTAAGACTCTACTATTAAACTAAGCAAAAAATACTCAGGTAGTATTACCATTTGGGAGATTAGCATTAAAATCCAAGTGAAAAAAAACCTTATAGCTGATTTTCTAGAACAAATTTTATAATAAATGTGACGGCTATAAAAAAGCAACAAAAAGCTGCTTTCAACTCATCTGCTGAATGTCAGTTTTATGCACACTGATATCTTGATAATTCTATATAGAGATATGTCTATATAGCTTGAAGACCTCATTTTATATTGATGTCTAGTCTATATTTCTATCTCTCAATTTTATATCTTCTATATCTATGCCTATGGTGATACTTGAGTTTGAACTCAAGACCTTGCACTTCACAAATGGTGCTATACTTCTCTATCACTTCAGCCATGCTTCCAGACCTGCTTTGTATTGATTATTGTGGAGATGAAGTCTAGTGAACTTTTCTGCTGGGTTGGTCTCAAGCTTCTGTCCTTCTGATCTCAGTCTCCTGAATAGGTAGGATTACAGGAATGAGCCACCAGTGCCTGGCTAAAATGTAAAAATGTCAGATGCCAGTGTGGCAATGTTTGGATACAATTTTTTTCTTGTCTTTTCTTTTCCTTTCTTTTTGCTTTTCTTTTGGTCATACTGGGGTTTGATTTCAAAGCTTCACACTTGCTTGGTTGACACTCTACTTACTGGAACTATGCTTGAAAACCCTCTTGTAATGTTTGTTTGTTTGGTGGGTTTGGATCTGATATAAAATACTTTAGAACTTGCCCTATTCCCCTAAGACATACTTTATCTCTGCATTAAATTAGATGATACTTCATCGATAGAGTATATAGTGAATTTGAGGCATGTTAATATGAATAATACTAATGGAAAGTATACTTTAAGTGGAAGTAAATTAGTTCTTTAATTGAGCTGTGACTTCATACCTGTATTCTTAGATCTAGTTAGTTCACTAGCTAATGCTAACCCAGGCAAATTCTCAAAAAATGCTTAAAAAGAGTAAAGATATTGCTCAGAAGTATTCTCTGAGGGACCACAAAAGAAAGTACATTTTGTAGTGAATTGCAAGACAAGGAACACTAACTTTTCTAGTAATGGCCTGAAGTGAGGTGCCTGGTGACATATTTAGGCAATTTGTGCCGTAAACAATCTCCATAAATGAAATTACAGGCAGCTTTTCCTCTTGATCACCCTGTGGTTTGAAAAATGATGTCCCAGGTCCATTCACTAGCAGGATCCTGCAAACTATGGATATGCAGCTGAGGCTTCTGGCCTATTTATAGGGGGAAATTTTTAATGAGAAGCTTTGCAACAGTGCAGTCTTGAGTGCTAGTTAAAGCCAGATAAACATTTTACAAGACAAAATATGGGCCCCATAGAAATTTACTCATCCACTGGGAATCCTGTCTGCCATGTCATTTGGAAGAAGACAGGCCTGGAATACTACATTTGACATTGATTTGAACCTTTTTATGCATAGAAAGGAACCTACTTGGAGTTATGCAGAGTGATTTCTGTGCATGCAAAAAAGCACTGTCCTCTTATTGCATGCCATGGTTTGACAAGATTCTAGGGCTTATGCTGAGGATAAATTCCTTTCCTGAGTTCTTTAATGCTTGGAGAAAGCTGAGCCTGATCCATTGGAACCGCCAGAGTTGAAGATATGGCCTAGGACTAGGTAAAATGGTGTATACCTGGCACCTATGAAGTTAGTGGGATATGATAGACAGAGTTCGGGCAATTGGGGTGGAGTTAGCAATCTAACAGGGCCAGACCGTTCAGGACTGTGGGCTACTTATGAGTATTTGGACTCTACTCTCAGTAAAATAGAGTCCAAAGATGAATGAAATTATGTCATTGGCAGGAAAATGGATGACACTAGAGCCATTAGTTTAAGCAAAATAAGCGAACACAGAAATATTAGCATCAGGTTTTTTTTCTCATTTGTGCAGAAAAAAGTAATGACAACAGGGAGCCACTGTCTGACATCTATAATCCTAACTACTCAAAAGGCTGAGATCTGAGGATCATGGTTCAAAGACAGCCCAGATAGGGAAGTCCCTATGAGATTCTTAGCTCCAATTAACACCAGAAGACTAGAAGTGGAGCTGTGGTTCAAAGTGGTTCAAAGGCACTAGGCTTGAGCAAAAAAGCTCAGGGACAGTGTCCAGACTTAGAGTTCAAGCTATTCAACTGGCAAAAAGAAAGCGATTATTTAAAAGTAGAGGAGGGACTAGCAGGAAAAGGGAAGGGGAGGGAAAGGAGGAGGACAAAGGGAAGGGCAAGAGAGAGTGTGTGTGTGAGCATGGATTCAAACAAAGTCTGACATGGAAATGTCACTGAGATACCCATTGATTGGCATAATAAATATGAGTTAATTAACAAAAATAAGAATCTAGGTCACATAGCTGGCTAATCAACTTTGTGAAATTGGAAAGCCCTGGTTTTTTGTTTGTTTAAAAAAATAAGGCATAAGCTGAATTTATGGTAGTGTACTCTGACTGTAATAGCAATGTTTCATTCCAATACATGTCATTCTTCTACGGACTAGAAACCACATAGTTAACACCAATGTTGAACTTCTTTGGATAGTGTAGGGGTCTCAAAAGCTTGGAACTTTCATACAAAATGGAAGAAGGTCAATTTGGCAGTGGTCTGAGTGCCTTCAAAGGAAAGCAGAGAAAATTGGTGTATAGATCTTTTAAGTCCATCCTTTGATTCCACTGAGAGGATGCTTCTGTGATTGCAGTTGAACTTTTTGCCCCGCTTAAGCAGAGAGCTCCAGTTCATTAAAGTAATGGGCTGTTCAACACCATTGATCCAGCACCTGATTCAGGACAGGCATTATGTTAGGCTTCAGCTCCATTAAAAATGGAATACACAAAGTGTTATAAATGACTCCAGTGAACTCAAATCCAGAAGAGAAATAAACCATGACTACAATCAAACAATGATTGCATGGCCAATGTGAGGACAAGAGGAGGTTAACCAGTTTGGATCAGTCATAGGAGATGTTACCAAGAATGGAATATTTGTAAGAACCTATATGGATACATACAGACCTGTCGTAGATGCCTAGCATTCTTGTCAAAGACACTGAAAAAGGAAGGGCCAGGTGGGCCAGAGAAGCATGAAGAGAACAGTGTGTAAAAGTGAGGTTGAAAATGAAAGGGGTGTGAGGAATCTGGGTGGAAAGTTACATGTATTTCCAGTACCCATGCCATCCTACTTCTTGAAAAAGCATCTCCTACTGAACAATGATACTTTCACTCAGTGGGAAAATGCAGTACATCAGTGACCCTGCTACTCACTCATGCTAAGTGACTTCTGAGCATTTTCTTATTGAAAATGAATTGTTGTTGTTGCTGTTGCTTTGATTTGTCTTCAGTACTGGAGCTCGAACTCAGGGCATCATACTCTGGCTCATGGCTGGTACTCTATTTGAGCTAGGTGTCAGGCCAGATTTTTGCTGGTTAATCAGAGATAGAATCTTGAAGACATTTTTACCCAGTCTGGCTTCAAATTGTGATCCTCTAGATCTCAGACTCCTGAGTAGCCCAGATTTGGAAATTATTTTGATATATCACTCAGTGACCCTGCTTACCCTCACTCGCTTCTAACCATTTGCCATACAGTGGTGATCAGTTTAATAGTACCAGTGTTCCCTTCAACTAAATCAGCTATAACAATAAACTGTAGACTGCCCTTTGGTAGAGAGCAGTTTAACACAGTTTACCTCCTAACTAGTCTGGGGGAAAAATAAGGACACCTGGTTCTTCTCATCTTTAAAGCAATAAGCATTTTTTTTCTTTTGTTCTTTTTTTTTTTGGAGGTTGAGTACCATTATCAAGGTAGGAAAATGGCTAAGTGCTATTCTTCATGATTCTAATATAATTTCCTGTTACATAATTTATTTGATACATAGAAATCAGAGGTTTTCAATATATCTTATAAACTGTGTAAGATAGCATGGTGCCAGTGGCTCACACCCATAATTCTATCTACTCACTAGACTGAATTTCTTGGAATCACCATTCCAAACAAAAACAAAAACAAAATTTCTTTCTAAAATAATCAGCAAAAAAGCTGTGCTGGAAGCAAGTCTCAAGTGGTAGCACACCAGCCAAACAAGCTAGCCAAACAAGCCTGCAAACCTGATTTCAAACCTTGGTTCTTGTAGAAATAAAATAGAAAATGTTCAAGGTAGCACAATGTATTCTGATTTATTCTTTGATTTGGCAGTGCCATAGCTATGTTTTCTTTTGTCTTTGTCCTTTATTTGATTTGCAGTGGTTTTGGTTCCTTTATGATAGCTCTGCAAGTGAAAATATACACATGGGGGGAAGGCAGAGGGGAAGTTCCCTCTGGCAAAGATGAAGGCCTTAGAATTGTTTTCTTCAACACCCTCTGATTTTCTTAGTATCATTTACATTACAACACGTGCAGTTTGATGAAGCACATGACTGAGCGGTAGATAACCCAGCTGATTTTGCTACTTACTGGTTGAAGGATTGGAATCAGAGGGTACTGAGCACAGGTGACCCTGGGTCCTTCCTTGCCATGAACAGGTAGTAGCTGTAACAACTGACATAGTCATGTAAAAGGAAAAGACCACAGGAACCCATATGCATAATGAAATTCTTTTAATTTAATAGAACCAGTTTTTGTAACTAGGTATCCATGTTTCATGATACAATGTTCCATTAAACATGCAGACTTGAATACTGAGTCCCAAACACTCAATTTTTCATCTTTCCCTCAGTAATGTAATTTACTTAAAAAGCTATTTTTCTCTATTGGGATGCTAAAGAAACCTCTTAAAACACTGAGCGCTATTTCTAAACAGGTTTCTTTAGTTGCACGCAGTAAATTGTAAAGGATTAAAAAGGCACTGTTGAGAATCCCAATTATCTGTATACCAGCTTTGGTAAAAAAACACTTTAGTGTGACATATTTACTTTGTTTTCTCATTCAAAATGACATTATTGTATTAATAGGTACTTAACCAATAATAGAAACTATTATTCACACTTGAATAGGCATGGTATGTAATTAAGGTTCTTTTAAGAGGGTCTCCATGGTAAAAAGTAATTTGGTTTTATTGTCTTTTAATATTACATTTTGAAAAATCCTACATTTTCAATTTATGATAAGCAATTGAAAAACCAATCCGGATAATATTTGATTTAAGAGTAGAAGAGTAAATCTAATTTTATAACTGATAGAGAATCTCTCATTCAGCACTCTGTAGCAGTACTGAAGTTGGAACTCAGGGCCTTGTACAACCCAGGCAGATACAGTTGAACTCTTGTTAATTGATCCCACCACCAGTCTTACTATGAGCATCATTTTTCTATATTTGCATTTAGCAATGGACATTTCTGAAATAAGGAAAAATAAATTTGACCTAGCCATTGAAAGCCTTGCTTCTTTTCCTTGATCAACTTACAAAATTTGGGCAATTAACTCAGAATCAATTTATTTAGAATTTGGGAAATTGATTTAGAACCCAATTCATTAATAAAGTGATTTATATCATAAACATACTCTCAGCAAAGCATTTAAGATTTACTTTAAGACAATGGGTGAATACTTCATTTCATTTTCTAGGTAACACATTTACAATTTATTTCTTATTTTTTGTATAACTGGAGCTTATGAACGAACATAAATATGCACATAACATCATGCTTGAAGTTTAGTACTAATGATGTGTGAGGCTACATTAGTACTTATTGTGGGGGAACCTGTCTTGCTTAGGATATAGTATTTAGCAATAAATAGCATCTACCCCTTAGTAGCCCATGACACTCCATCTGCACGGTTGACAGCAAAATGTCTCCATGCATTAAAACAACCATGGCCACAAATAGTGAAATTTTCATTTTAGTAATTTTCAAAGATAATGCATTGAAGGTACTTACTACATCATTGATCTCATCTTCAAAAGTGAGGTGACAGAATTAGGTATGAGAGTACATGCTAGTAATCCCTGAACTATTAATATTTTTAACTAGCAATTTAACTAGTAATACCAAAATAACACTCAAACACATATGTTTATATAGGATATGTATTTTAATGTGTTAAAAATCTACAGTCACAAGTTTAGTGTGTTATTTTAATATTTGCATAAAAATTCACTAATCATATCTGAGGATCCCAGTTTGAAGCTAGCCAGGACAGATAAATCCATGAGACACTTATTTCCAATTACCAAGCAGAAAGCCAGAGTGGACTTGCAGCTCAAGTGGTAGAGCAAAACTGTGAGCAGAGGTGAGAATACTAGGCCCTGAGTTTGAGCCCTGGTACTGGCACACAGGGGAGTGGGGGGTGGGGGGTGAACGTCTCTATTTGCATAGACAGCTGGCATCCATAGCCTGGATAATACAGATACATGCTAAAGCAGCCACAATTGATCTGGATGGCAGAGAAGTGCCTTCCATTGATGTACAGGGTATTGTCTTTTAGTAGAAAAGTTCGTGAACTTTCAAAAACTTCAGTGGTTGTTTTGCTTTTCTTTTTGCAAACACTGACAGAGGGTTAATAGCATACATCATTTTATGGCTTTGGATTGGATCTATTAATCCACACATGATGATCTTTACCCAAATGTTTGAGTGAATGTTTATTTCACAGCTAGTATGACTAGTTCCTCCCTTTGTCTGCTAAGTAGAACAGCTTTGTTTGTGCAGAAGCAATGACTAAAATGGGCCAGAAGTTCCCCTCAGCTGTTTGGTCATTGTTCATGTTTAGTGGAATTACAGCAATGCTACAATATTTTTCTTTGCAGCTTAAACATTGAGCAAACATAGACATCCGGAGATGTTGAAATGAAAAATCTGCTTCCTCATGCTTTGTCATTTTGCTGAGTGATCTCTGTCAGATAGCACATTCTATACATTCCAAGTCAACAAAATTACCATTAATCCTTTAGCAACATCTGTCACAAACACTCTTCTGTCTCTGACTTAAATGCATTGGGTGGGAAAGGATTCCACAATGTATTTAATGAGCTACAATTATGTGTAAGAGGCAATAACCACAAAGTTTTCTTTTGTTGTTGTTTTTTGGTAAGACACACTACAAAATTAGCTGATTATCTTTGATAAGCAAAAGTGCCTGAAAATCATTATTTACTATAGATATATTTAAACCGGTCTCTGATAACATGTGATTCAAAAAAATGTCCTTTCTCTGATGGGACTGATAGGCTTTTATCATTCACTATCAGTGAATGTATTAATTTTACATTTCTTCCATTCTTTTATGATCACATAGTGTTTATTCTTTAATGTTTGTAGGAATTCTTTACTTGTGAAACACTTTACTGAGTACAAAAATGTATATTCTTACACATCTCCCCCCATGAATCTTTGCATTCTTTTTCATTTATTTGCAGTGCTTTGTTTAATGAAGGAATCTTTTTCTTACATGATTTTCACTGTCCAGAGATGCTATTGACAATTTCAACTCATGACAAATCTCTTCGAATCCTTTCTTTTGCTTGTCACATTTCTGGTTTAGACACCAAATCATCAAATGAGCCCCCATACCCTGCTTTCTGTGAAAACATTCTGTAAGAGATCAGGCAATCCTTCCTAAATTAATTCCAAGTACAGACATACTAAACAATTCTATCATGAATGCATTTGGAGTGATCTGTCACTTGTTCACCTAACTCATTTGCATATTGCTTCCCAAAGACTAAAAGTGAACCTCCAATATCCTGGGGGAATGGGAACCCTCCAGGGCATGAAGAAGTCTAATTCTCACTAACATAATTTGGTCTTTGTCTTTGATTCAGATGTAATGGTCCCTTCTGTGGGTTAGGAAGGCTGATGGAATTAAGAGGTTTCTGACCTTGAGGCAGTTGAGTTATATGTTGGAATGTCAGCAAACATTTTAAGAAAATAGGCTGAGTCTCAAGTTCAAGAAGAGACCTGAAGTTTTGTGCATGTTAGGAATGCAAGTTGTGAAAGTGTCATTTTTTTATGAAAAAAAGTTCTGGATTTCCATCTTAAAGTTATTCAGTAATTGTCCTCAGGTGATTTCTTAGAGTGTTTACTTCTGGTCTGGCACAGCAAATACTGAAACTGAAGGACAGTAGGTATGTTTATGTTTTACAAAACGAAGAGGTAGATTGCTTTTAGCAAAGAAATTAAGGCAGCAGGAAACAAAATGACCTGTGTCAGTTGTAATTAAGTAAAGATTTATCAAATCCTACTTCTAATTTAAGAAATATCCTGATGAGTAATAATTTAAAAGAGTCTAAAGAAATTCAAACAACAGATATAAATAATTAAATACAGACCTTTACGATACAATATACATTTTATGATCAATTTCAGTGAAAAAGTCCAAATGTCTTTGTAAACCAAGCTGATTCTATAAATCAAGCATTTCCAAAAGTTTTACTTTGCTTCTACTCTCAGATTTAATGAGGCTGAGTATTAACCTGATCAGAAGAGAGAATTTGGACAATATCATACAACCACTCAGGGAAACATTTGCTTCTGAAAAATTAATGTAGGCGTTGAGATGATGCCATCTGCAAGTAGCTGTCATGGGTTAGCCAAAATATTTAATTACATCAAGAAAATAAAGTAACAGTAGACAAATAATTATCTTTAGGGGAAAATATTTTTTGATAATTATTTTATTAGAACTTACTACTTAAGTTGGTTATTGTATATGAGTTTGTCTTCATTATAATCTTTAAACCAAAGCATTTGAATCACATAAATTTCAAAGATATTACCCATCTTAGTTTTTTGTTTTACAAAAGACACCAATCAAGGGAAAATAGAAAGGGAGAGAGAAGGGAAAGAAAGAGCCATAGACCTGATTCCATTTTTTGTTCCATTCATAGATAGACACATTTTCTAATACACTTATACACTTATACATTTTCTTATACACTCAGCAGTGATAGTAAGTCAAAGCTAGTAGTATACATTCCTAACACCTAATGGGAATTCTGACATTATTTCTTGGTTTCAGATTTTAATGTTTGGATTGACATAAAATATTGTCAAAAGCATAGGCAGAAAATAAATCAAAAGATTAGGATAACATGGAATATAATAAGGTTGATTTTTAGATAATTGATAGATTTTAACATCCTTTTCAAAGCACTGTGGAGAAAAATAATCTAGGTTTTTATTACATCTCAGTGGTAGATCGCATTGGGATGATCACAAATTGCCTAGGTGAGTTATAAATGTGTGGAAAGAACAGAAAGTTTTATTTAAAAATCAAGAAAAAGAGAATTTTCCATTATTTTTTATGTTTTCAGACCAACAACTTCACGTCTAGAACAGAAAGAAAGTATATGATTTCTTTGAATAAATTCTACTTCAAATGTGCATTGTAAATATATTACATATAAATTACATCAGAGGGTAGGCAAAGTGACTGGTACCTTTAACCGTAGCTAGTCAGGAGGCTGAATCTAAAGATTACATTTGGCAGCCATCCCACAAATACAAGATGAAAGGCCATGAAACTCTTGACTCCAATTAACTACAAAAACAAACAAACAAAAAACAAAAAAAAAAGCCAGAAGTGGAGCTGTGGCTCAACTGGTAGACTGTCAACCTTAAATAGAATTGCTCAGGGACAATGCCCAGGCCTCCAGTGCCCAGCACCCTCCCCCCCCACACCCTCCCACACATTACATCTGAGGACAGGAAGCTGCTGATGCATGTGTTTAAATGGGCACAAAAGATTGGACATAATACTCACACAAAGCCACACTAGGTGCTGATGGCTTGGGCAAAAAAGGCATTAAGGAGAGATATAACCCAACTGAAAGAGCTTTAGCCCTGCAAGAAAAAGCCAAGCAAGAGCAAAAGGACCTGAGTTCAAGCCCCAGTACCAGCACTCACTCACACACACTCACACACCATACAAACCTGAATCCTGAATCCTGCCTTTTCATTAAATAGTGAATGCATGTCAGGTTAACACAGAACCAGATTTTGTGGTCTTTATTCATTAAAAATAAAAGATTCCTCCTTATGAAATGTGTTTGGCCTTTGTGTTTGCTTGCAGGGTGCTGTGATTACGCCGACCATGGACCACCCTATGTCAATGCAGCCAACAAGCATGATGGGTCCCCTGACACAGCAGATGAATCAGCTTTCCCTGGGCGCTACAGGAACGGTGAGTGTAAGAGAAGCAGCACTCTCTGTTTCCCCCAGCGCATGGGCTCTGGCCCCTCCTCTAACACACCTCTCAGGCTTCACTCTGCATGCAAATCTAGCCCCAGAGCACATCCACTCACATTGACAAGGCTGAAGCTTCTACTGTGTGGCCTCTAAACTTTGGAACTGCTCGTTGTCATGGCAAACAGCGCACGCTGTGTGATGTATATTTCTAGGAGAGAATCCCTTTGCATGCCCCTGCAAACCTAGATCCCATGGTTCTAAACATCATCCAGGGCTTCTTCCCTGCTTTTGTTCACCAGTTAAGCCACTATGGTTCCCAAGATCTTCCCAAAGAGGTACTTACCCTGACTGTGACGGCTATAAAGGGCTTTGTATCAAACTTTCAGTGATTAATCAAAATAATTGAGGACATGGCATAGTTTCACTTTTCAACTTATTGAAAAGCAGGAAAGGGAATCCCGTGTGCTTGATCTTTTCTTATCCATTGGTATATTTTTAATTAGTCTCAGTTCTTCTTGGACATTGAAATGGCATTGTGTTAATTTTACATCAACAAGATATTTGACATCATTAACACACGTTTATGGGTTTTTAAAGGATGAGTCCCCAAACATGCAAGATGGTTAACATTTAGAAAAACCTAGACTACTAAAACTTTGTAGGAGGAGGCAACAATGCTTGATAAGAAATGTACTCCTTACCTTGCTCATGTAATTGTAACCCCTCTGTACGGTATTTTCACAATAAAAAATAAAACTTTATGAATTGCTGCTACAGACAACATGCAGAACATCATTATGATCCTATCGATCAGTTTTCATTTTTATAAATGTTAGTGTAGATGATCCCACCATTTTATAAATATGAAAGCAAAGGTATGTTTTCTTTGGGCTGAGCCTAGCCTGATACTGTCAAAAATACACTGAACTAGAAGTCAGGAATCCTAGATCTAAATCTTGACTGAACCCTGTTACTTCTGTCTGTCTTTTGGAAAATATTTCTTGTCTCCATTTCCCTGTCAATACATGGACCTTGGTCTATGAGTCATCTTCAACTAGATGACTCTTTATTTGTAAGCCTGTGTATGTCTCAGTGATCAACACTATGGTTCCTCACAGAGACACGGGTCTCATCTGCAAATACCTCTGTCTCCTTTCCACACTGACCCGTAGAGAATATGTCTTATAGCAGTGGATCACTTGCCAAATATGTATTGTTGAACCATAGGCTTTGTAGAATATGATAGGGTTTTGACATAGCCATTGAGGCCTCATTAATCTGCCCTAAATATGATGAAAATCCATGTTCCTTAATGGAAAGAGTCACCAATGTTCAATTAAGAAATTTAGCTTTATTGATATGAACAAAGCTTCTATCTCAAAAGCTCAGTTACTGAGCCTATAAAAGCCATTGATGTTAAAATTCTTGTCTGAATGCCTGGGCTGGATGAAATAGTATCTTAAGTTTCTGATCTAGTTATAGAAGTTACATCCAAAGCTATGTTTAATGGGACACTATGACACCAATAGCTTTAATCAGAGAGATAGAGTATTGACATAATATTCTTGCTTTGCATAATGTGTAAGGATATTTGCAGTCAGCTGTGTATTATTGAGAAGACCAATCATCTGAAGAGTTCCGGGAATCCTGGAGCTTCTCAAATTCCTTCCACATCCAGTTCCCTGTCCTTCAGTGATTGTGAATTTGGAATACGAAAAAGAATGCAGTTTCACTGCCTTGTTGAAGATAAAAACTGGAATCTGAGAGAAAATAAAATTGTCATATAACCCCAGCGAGAAACCATTTATAAATTTTACCATTTGATTCCAAAACAAATATGGCTTACTTACTTGGTAAATTTTTAAATTTAAGAAATTGAAAAATAGGCTAAAAGAACACATTCAGAATGAAAATATATATATATAAATTCAATCAGTGTTATATGATTGTGTATTTGAGCATTTATAACAAAAAACATACTTGTATAAGATCACATTTACCTAGCTAGTAATAGCCAGCTAAGATTATAATTCAATAATGATATATACTACTTTCTTAGAGAATAAAATGTTTTAGCATGTGACTTATTTTTAATGACTCATATCCCTTAGCTTTTATTTTTTATTCTATTCTTTTATATTTGCAAGTAAATAATGCTTCAATATGTTATATGCCTCATATAACATAATATAAAAACTTTAAAATTTAATGTTTCTGGAGAGGTAGAGAGATGACTATATTAGTTTGTTGATTCATTCAACAAAATATGATTGAGTATATTGTCCATTAGAGTGTAATATCTTATTTTAAAAGAATCTGTCACTCTAAGACACCATCTACAATGCCATCACAGATTATCTTAATTTTTATTGGCATTTGGATTGGCTCTTATGTAGCTGATTCTTATTTCTTTTAATTGCATTTTCCCACCTAATTGCATCTTTCCAACATTTCCATTGATGGGAAAGCAGCCTGGTATCATGGAAGGTCTGGCAGGCTTTAGAATCAAACTTGAGTTCAAAGCCTGGCTCTACTTGTTCATTCTCTATGCATGTGTAGGCAAAGTTACTTAGACCTATTGCATTTTAACTGTTTTTCCTAAGTGAGAATGATAATACTGACATCCCAGGGATTGTGTCAGTGTCAAGTGGTATGATATCAAATGAAACGATATATGTGGCTTACTGGATACATTGTGTGCTACCCAGCACATGCTTATCAGATGAGGTCTCCCTACCCCCTCTGCCTCCAAAGGCCACCAATAGATTTGGGAGTTAAGTCCAGGTTTCCAGAAGAAATGTGCACCCTAATTAAATACAGAGCACAGTTCACTTATCTGCTCTATTTCAGAGATAGAACGTATTTAATTAAAATCTCTCTCTTACCTGACAACACACTTTCACAAGTTTGAAAACTCAACATTCTAGAACACCTAATCAAATCACTTTAATAAAGGAATCACCCAAGTTCAAGGGAACAACCATGGAAATGTATAATGATATTTGATTTTTTTCTGCCTCATAATCAGTCACATTATATAGACATACATGTTACAGGGGTTCTATTTTAGAGATATTTTCAATTCAGTAAGAATAAGATCCCTGCCTGGGTGCCAGGACACCAACAGGCATTGGCTGTACCTTTGGCAATCTAGAACATGGGCGCCTTGTCTAGAGAATGAAGTCTGCATTCACCTGCAAGCAACTGTTGCCACCTGGCATACAGCCCAGGTGTTCTCTTCATACACCTTTTTAACATAAGCTGAATACTCATATTTTGATGTGAATTTTTTTCTGTATTTTGATATGGAGCCCAGTTCATCTCCGAATCTCCCGATTTGTGAGTAGTCCGAGAATTTTCTCTATTCTCTCCATACTCCCTGGGCCACTAGATCAGTGATTTCTTTTAAACTTACTTTTCAGTTTACATGATTTCCTTAAGCATTCTCATCCACTTTTATGTTTTTAAACCCTGCCTTCCCCACTGAAGACTTCCCAGATCAGAGTTTTCAATGCTAACCTCATCTTAGAATGGTAAGCTCATTTATCCAACTACTGGCTAACTGTATCCATATAAATCTCCTCCCCCTCCCCCCGACATGAGGCAGCATGACTCAGAACTAATATTGAGCTTCCCTGGCTTCCTTCCAGCTGAGCCTTCTTCCTCCTGTATTTTCCCTCCCCTTTTTCTTTTAAGGTAAATGCTGTTACCATTTGCTCAGTAGCCAAACTATACACCTAAGACTCCGTTGAGACCCTGCCTTCTCTCTCACCTCAGTAAGACAAGTGTTTTCCAAGTCCCATGAATTCTGTCTCAGATATGTATCCAGATATGTACATCCTCACTTCCATATTTCCAGAGCCTCTCTCCCAGACTTTATTTAATGTAATAATCTCCTACTCTAAGCCTCCATTTTCTCCAAGCTGTTCTCCCCAATGTTCCCAAAGCCAGGTAATTTGAAACTATATGACATTATCTCTTTCCTGAGGAGGACTAGGCAGAGACTTTCAATCATCCAGGCTCACAACAATTTTGGAAAGCAAAATGTAAGCGCTAACCACTAGCTTAAGGAACTCCAGAAACAGATAGTGCCATCACCTAGAGATTCAGTGAATAATTCAAAGTAGAGTGATCAAAGTTGACAAGAGGTGAATAGAGGTAGTATGCAAGTTGCCCTGGATAGAAGGGGCCTGGGGAGACTGAGACAACTTGCTATGCCCTTCTTTCTTTTCCTTTTTCTTTTTTAGTTGTATTGGTATTGGAGCTTGAATTCAGGGCCTCATACTCTGATTTGTTGGGGTTTTGTTTTGTTTTCACTTGAGGCTGGCTGGTGCCCTACCAGCTTTTTGCTGATTAATTAGAATAAGAATCTCTGGACTTTTCCATCCAGCCTGGCTTTGAACAGGAATACTCAGATCTCAGCCTCCTGAGTAGCTAGGGTTACAGGTGTTAACCACTAGCACCTGGCCACTTTCTTTTGTAAGGTTCCTGACTGAAGGACTTGTATTGAGTCAAAACATCATTTTCATCTTCAAAAACAAAGATATATTTCATCCCACACAAACTCCAAATGGAAATGGGTGCCATGTACTATAGTTAACCTTTCTTTCTACCTTGCTACTTCAATTCCTTATTTAATTCTCTACTCATTTTTTTCAGCTGGACAGAATCTGTAGGACTTAGCAACATGAATTTTATAAAAGCAGTGTATCCTTTTATTCCATGGCTCTGCTGACTTTGAAGAATTTTTCTAGCACTTTTGCTTTTGTTTACTTTTTCATTACAGAATTCTTTTGATGTAACCAATTCCCCATTATCCATAATTGCTTATCACTTTATTGTGAGCTTTAGCAGAAACCACAGGGGACTCTACTGTGTTATGAGAACCATTGCATTGCATGACAATCTTGTTTTACAAGTTTCTTATCTCCTTTTCATTTGTTCAGTTGCTGGTCACCAGTGGCTTACAATGTCACCAGCTTCTGTTGAAAAAAAACAAAAAGATTTTGTTCTGAGGGTTCTTTATCAGCAGCTCCCTTTTTGTTAGCCAGGCCTCTGGTGATTTGTGACATCATTAAATTTTCCTAGAGTAAACCAGAGCCATTCCTAACACTAGTCTTGGGGTTGTTTCCCATTGATTCCCCAGAGGTGCTAGTGCTAGGAATCCCACAGCTCTAAAATTCAAAACTCTGAACTGTTCACGTTGGTAAGGGATCACCCTTATTTTTCATGATTAGACATGGGTATTAAATATTACAAAGCAAAATTATATAAAGGTGCATATATCTCTATATAATAAGAAAATTATAACTAGATATTAAATGGAATCATGATTCAGGAAATACTACAGGAAATTATGAGTGCATTTCCTTAATAGTTTTTTTCAGAACAAATATCAACCAATCACAAATGAATGCAAGGAAAAAATATAAATAAGTGGATAATCATGTTTTCTGTTAGGTCTTACTGTAAAAGAAAAGAACTTTGAAGTTATTCTTACACTTTTCATATGAATGTGAGGGCATTAATTGAAAGTCCAATATTATTTGCAAATATTAAAATTTTGCTGTCTTAAAAAAACAACTTGTGAGGCCATTGCTGGTAGCTCGATCTGTAACCACAGCTACTTGGGAGGCTGAGATCTGAGCCCATCAGCATAAATTTGAGGATGGTAGCACAGGTCAGCACAGGCAAGAAGTGAGACCCTGTTTTAAATAAAATCAGAATTAAAAGGGCTGGGTATGTAGCTCAAGTAGTAGAGTACCTTCCTAACAATTACAAAGCCTTGAGTTCAGATCTAGTACATCTACACAGTATTATGAGTTAACCTGAACTAATACCACATGGATTCATAAAATATCAAAGAACATATAGTTAACAAGTGGGAAGAGAGGGCTGACAATATATGAAAAACCAGCAATCTAACTATATAATTTAATCCAATGTACAAATAAATTTGACATACAATTACACACATCTCATCAAATAAAATCGACAAAATGTTGCATATCTAATGATCCAAATATTGATTATACATAGATTATATGATGGTGGTCATCTAAATTCATACAAGATTTACCAGGACAACAAAGTAGACAGTCCACACACCTCCAAGCATTTACCCTTGGTGAGTAAGCAGTTGTAATTTTGAGAAGATAGTCTATAAAAAAGCTCTAAGATAACCAAACAGACTTATGCCTAAAACATGTTCTTTATAATAATTCATTAAAAAGTATAGTTAAACTGGGCACTCATGACTCACACCGATAATCCTTCCTACTCAGGAGACTAGGATATGAGGACCATGGTTAGAAGCCAGCCTGGACAAGAAAGTTTATGAAATTCTTAACTCCAATTAACCACCAGCTAGGAGATAGCTCAAATGGTAGATAACCAGCCTTGAGTGGAAAATCGAAGGGACAGCACCCAGACCCTGAGTTCAAGCCCCAGATCCAGTGCACACATTTGTGCACACACACATACCAGAAACATAATTAGATAAATTATAATCTAAGCATAAACTTGGATATAATATAGCATGAATATATACAAATTCAAAATAATAAGGAAATTCATTCTTTATCATGTGAAGCCAAAAATGTTGGATGTGAGTTTGCACATATGGAGTATAGTTGCAGTTCTGAAAAATATTAACAAAACAAATCTGAAGTAACACAAAACAAGTATGGTTATTTTAGAAAATTGGAAGAGTGATTTTTATTTCAAGTGTTATACTTTTCTATATTCTACAATTACTCAAATACAGATATTGGAAATTATCAATGGCATAACCCAAAACTTTTATTTTTAAAAATAAACTGTTATATGTGATTACAGGTTTTAAAATGGTATTGGTAACTAAATATTTCTACTACTACTACTACTACTACTAAGAAAACATTTGGAAGTGCTTTACATATGATTCTACATATTATAGAATTGGGGATTATAATAAATTCACTAGTTACCCAGTGAATATTTGAATATTCACACACACACAGCCAAAGAACTTAAAACTGTGTCTTATTTACATTGGAATATTCTGAACAGTATTTACTTTTCTTGGTCAAAGTGCTTTGCAATGTTAGAGTTCTAGTCTGTCTTCATATGGACCATTTACTCCTGAGAATGATTAGCACTCTCCTTTTTCAAAAAGAAAGTGAGAAAATTTGAAATAGTCCAAAAATTATTAAATGGCTAGAAAAATTAATTTTGAGATTTTAGCATCGAAAATGGCATACAAAGCAGATGAGGGAAATAATTCATATAAGAGGTTCTAGTAGACTTGTCTGGGCAGTTCATTTGAGTGTGAACAGTATTAGGTCACTTTAAAAAAAATAGATTATCACCTGAAGAAAAGCTGGAGCAGGATTAAAACTTTCCCCTTTTAGAAGGGGGACTAAGGTCACAGGCTATGTCCTACTTTTCTTTTTTAAGAACATGAAATGAAAGGAATTGTATTGGGCAAAATACTCCTTTCATCCTAAAAAAAAGACAGGTATTTTTGGTTCCCCTCCCCACCCAGCGACCTCACATTTTGCAAGTTAGTGATGCTTTCTTCAAAATCTGCCACCTCCAGTGATAGGAGCCTTTGAAAAGAGACAGCAACCAGGCATTCCACTGGTACTAGTCTACATGGAAAGCTGAGTCTGAAAAGGAAGCATCCAGCCTTGTAGCAAAGGGCCCTGAGCTCTGCCTCACAGCCCAGTCAGGCGACCAATGAAAATGAAGCCTGGGCTTCAAAACACATATGCCTCCGAAGAGTATAAGAATGTGTTCCCTTATTTCCTCTAAACTTTAGGGTTGTTTTTTTTTTTTTTCTTTTAGTCTTCAAGACTTTGTTTCATACCTTGCTTTGGGCTTCTTCCTGAGGTAATGCAGTGAGGGAAGCTAAAGTATTCACACTGATTCCTAAGAGGAAGCACAGACTGAGGAACATAACAATGTTTAGAGTCAAACTACTATTCCAGCTGGGCCAACATATATAGTGCAGTGGTCCTGGGGGCCTTGGTGTCAACTGTCAACTAAGAGTCACAATACCTTGACTACTAGAAAGCAGAGGGCAGGTTTAGCACAGTGTGTCCTCCCAACTTTGAAAATTAAGATTCTGTTTTATTTTCCTTTGTACTTCATTGCATTCTTTCTCATGCTCTTTTCATTCAAAGATTCAATCCCAAGACAGGATTATGATACTCCACCAGCTGTTGTGTCAGGTAGGAAAATTCTAATTCCTTTAAGACTGGATTGGAGGGGAGAGATGGAGGTTGCTTGGTTTTTCTCCAAAATTCTGAAAAGCAGTGATTCTCAATGGGGTGGGGGACAAGGAAATCTGAATTTCTGTTTGGTAAGGAGGTATTGTGCCATCTTGAAAAGTATATTTAACATCAATATCAAATTTGTCTTGAAAATGAATATGTTGCTTTAAACAAAACAACAACAAAATAAAATCGAATAACAGTTTGTCCATGGATGATACACAGGAAATAGAGTCTATTGTTCTGTGTATTGCTCATTCTCTGTGTGAGATAAGATCATCAGAATTTCTGATAAGTGGAAAGACCTTATATTTAGTAAAAATAAAAATTTTAAACTGTAGATTGAGAAGCACTGCTTTAGAGACCAGAATTCTTCTGAAATCAGAAAGTCATCCCATTTCTGCTTGCTCAGCACCCAGGATAGGGTCTGAAACATAGTAGGTGCTCAATATAATTATTTGTTGAATGAATCAAAACCTCAAATTTGTTCCATAAGTGATATTTTTGTTCAAAGTAAAACTACCAGTATTCTATTTATATAACCAAGTGGCAAAATTTGCTTTATGAATACATTAGGGTCTTAAGGACTTCAATTAACAAAAGTTAAGTTATTCAATGAAACTAAGTTGTGAAATTTGTAGCAGAGTACAAATATGTGGAGATGGTGGGTGTTTTTTTTTAAGTATACAGACCGTGTGGTTTCATTTTAATTTTGAATTTGGTTTCTTGCAAATGGGGCAATTGTTCATTTTTGTTGCTTAAAAAAACTAATTGAAACACTGGTGGTCTCTGAAGAGCTTTGAACTTTTTGATCCTTTGACATGTTAGGTGGCAATAAAACATAAAATGAAAACCATGAAGGACATTGGAAAGACAGAGCAAGAGACACAGTACAGAAATAGCTTGAACAAGACCACAGGCAATTGAATCTGGCAACTGAGCAGTGGCTTTCAAGAAGAGAACATCCTGCTCCCAACCACCCTGCTTGCTTAACTTAGCATTTGAAGGGTTGTTTGTCTCAGGTTCTTTGGGCTTGTTTAGTCATGATTAAGGCTGGATCTTTATCATGGAACTTTAAGAATGTCTCCATCGAAGAATAATGAGCTAGCTTTGAACTATGAACTTACTTTGGTCCTTTCCAAAATCTCTTTAAATGATTACTGATTTGTTATTAATTATGATGTCACAACTCTTTCCCCCAAAATACATTAGCTGTCATATTTAAGGCACCATTTTCATTTAAGATATGTTACACCCGGGAGAAGACTTTGATGTATTGTAGTTTCTATTTTATTTTACACTTGACATCCTTGTTTAACATCCTTATTTAAGAGTTGATGTTCTTGATAATTTACCAATAGTAGTAACAAGGAAGATGGAATCTACAACTTACCTTCAATTCATTATCCTGTTCTCCGTTTTCCAGAAAACAATGCAAACAGCAACAAAATGTCAAAAGTATTTACTAAAACGGGTCAAGCTCCATACAAATCAGTCCTGCAGAAACACTGGCTAAAAAAACAAGCTCAAGAGTTTTCCATCTGATTCCCTAATGTAGCCACTGAAAGTTTTTGAGTAGATGAATGATTTGGTAAAAGTAAGTTTAAGAAGCAATTTGATGGGTGCTTCGGGAAGAAAAAATAAGACTCCCACAGAACTATTAAAAAGCCAAGATATGACATGTTCACAATAAAAAACATTGCAAATTTCCAGTTTTATAGTACAGAGGATGGGACTAATATAGTTTTCATATAAAAAATAACATTTGGGAGCATTTTACAGTGATTCTCAATAAGGTTTAACTGGTGGTTGGGCATAGACATTAGCACATAGTTTGGTCTATCTCAAAACACAAAGTAAATGTGTGTTGCTGAAGTGGTTGCTAATTGACTGATAGGACAATTTCAGAGACACTTGACACATTCCATATTGACCATATCAGAAAAGTAAAATAGGACATGGTGTTTCAATATCGCCTTTTCAAATATCCCAATATACCAATATTGGACACTCAATTCTTCATTAGTGTAGTAGCTAAATATGTTGTTCCAATTTATTGCAGTTTAAGACATCTGTTAGATAATCTACAGAGCCATGCCAAACTAATTTTATTCCAACAATATTTTAAGCACTTACCAGATAGTATCTGGGTACTGACTACTGCACTAAAGCACTAGTGATACAAATATGAATAGAAAATAGAACAATTGTTTATACATGTATGTGTTTACACACATATACATATATATGTCAGACTTAAGGTTATTGTTATTTGTGATGGTTAATTTATAAAATATGGAGGAATAATGATCTAGAAACAAGTATTGAGATCCTCAGGCATAAAGTGAAGCAGAAGTTGTATTTGGATGGATGAATAGTTTACCAGCTGGACAACAGAGTGAATGCATACCATGACAATATCACAGGAATATTACAAAACTATTGCTCTTAGAAATAGTAAATAATGTTGGGGTTTGAATGGCAACGAGTCCTTTGATATTTCAGAGCAACATATCACTCTGATGAATATCAAAAGTACGCCAATATAGAGTCGGGTTCAACTAGGCATACTTTTTCAATCATGTTTTACCACCTCTAGAGTTTAGGAAGTTACATAAAACAGGTTATTATAACAGTGTAATAAGTGTTTCAGTGAGAACAAATAGCATTATGTTTAAGTTTGTTAACTCATAAGTGAGATGCTCAAATTCAGAAGTGATTTGTGTGAGTTACTAATTGTGCCTAATTGGTAAACTTACTGAACTCTCTGTAGCCTACATAACTTATTTGAAGACAATACCCTAATAAGATTATAGTAAGCATTGGAAGAGTTAAAAAATATAAATCACATCCTGGCATAAAGTGTGTACTCAAATATTATTAACCACAACTGTACTAATCATAATTGTTTACATTGTGTTTGCTAGCTAGTTAAGGAATATAAATCTATATTGGAAAGCCTCCTTAATTTGGAATTGGTAAGAAAAATCAAAGATTTGGTAAAAATTTGTCTTTTGCTGCCTTTTCTTGGATGAGCAAGGATTGTTGGGCAGTGTTCAAGCTACTTCAAAGAACAAAGGCATTTTTAAGCCCTAAGCAACATTTGTTTTCATGGATACCATGAAGTAATTACAAATGATTTACATCTTTTAATTAAAAATTAGACCCATTAGTACCTCCAATTAACACAATTAGCCATTAAATTGTATTTACAGTAAAGACATGACAAAGTTATAAATGTTCCCACAAGCCACACATGTAAACCAGTGTCATTTCTTTACTCGGATACTGGGCATTGACTTTGATTGCAAAACTGTGTTTCTTGAAGTGTACTAATTAATTGAATTGTCTTTCTTTTCAATAAGTTTTAATAAAAGAAATCTTGCTTTGCTATTCATTCAACTAATAGTTGCCTGTTTTCTAGGGTACTAAAGGGACACAGACAAGGTTGTATAGAATACATTCTCTGCCTTTAAAGAGCAGAGAATCAAGAAGCATTGTACTCACAAATTGATACGTTGAATTTACCCCCCTTTGTACAACTACTTAAAAGTATAAAGAATTTTTAAAAAACAAAAACAAAGAAAGAACAGAAAACCAGAGGACTTATAATGAACGATCATAAACACAGCATGTGACAATATCCTTATTTGGCTAAAGAGCTGGACTTTGTGCCTTTTATTTGCACAAGTTTGACACACAGATATATACTTGTTGAGTTATTAGGATTTTGCTGGTTCATTTATATCATTCAATAAATTATAAAAATGGAGAAACTTTTTTTAAGGGCTGAGACTGGGACTGGAACCCAGTACCTGCCGCTTTAGCTCATTGGCTAGAGTTCTACCAACTGAGCCATTCTTTTTACCCTGAAGAATCTTCTTTGTTCAATTATTTTTGTTTGAAAATGCTAAAACCAGAGAGGTTACAAATATATAAGTCAAGCAAAGAGTAGATTTCCTTTTGGACACTGTTACCCCTTCCCTTGTTCTCTCCAAGTTTTCCCCTCCCATCCCAAACACAAGTTGTATAGTTCATTTAAATTTTTTTATTGTAAAGACACTGTACAGAGGGGTTAGAGTTACATGAGTAAGGTAATGAATTCATTGCCTATTAAGCTTTGTTACCCCCTCCTTTGTTTTCCTCCTACCATCCTTTCCCTTCCCATATAGTTCATTTTTAACATCATTTCCAACGGGTACCATTACTGCATTTGTTACTTTTGTTACTCTTTGCCCCAGACAATCATTTTAAAAAAAAAGACTTTTTGTGAGTTCATAATTTTTCCTGGTCTGTTCATATAATTTATCCTGAATGATATATTACCAATACTCTTCCTCTATTCTGTTGTTTATTCCATTTACCCGGGGTAGCTGCTTCTTTTTTTATATTTTACTTTGTACTCTGTAGAAGAAAGAAAGCTTCCCGCTCTTGTCAGAAAACCAAACACTGTGCAGGGCAAGTCTGTCCTCTGTGGCAAGATCAGAGCAAAGTACCATTGGCAAGGTACAGCACACCCATCACCTGAGAAGGCCTTCCTATGCAATGCTGACTTCAGCAGAGCCGTCAGCAAGAGGCAGCCACTGACTCAGAATGCTCCACGCAGCAGTGTGCAGTGTCACTTGTAGCTTAATCATTAACCCAATAACAGAGCCCACCTAACAGGAGGGATCTGACATGTGCAAATTGCATGCTCACCAATCAGTACATCTGGTCATGAGAACCCAGGATTCCCTTTTTAATCATCAACACAAAGTGGCAACTTGAGGCTCCACTCAGAGAAGCCAGCAGTGAATTGACTGAGATCCAGCACTTGCCTAAGGCAGGCTTGAGACATCTGATCCTGGAGAAAAGCTGCCTAACAGACTTGTTCACATTCCTCCAGACTCCTTGTGAAATTACTTTATCAGAAAGTAAAATGCCAGAACCAAGTGATTGTATGTCCCAGTTGAAATGCTTTCTGTGAGTTAAAATTTAGCATTTTAATCTCTTCTTTCTTAAGAGTGTGACATATAACACAAACATTTAAGAAAACATTATTAGCTTTTCTAGTTATGAGACCATGAGTAAAATTACCACTTATTACAAAAAGAACAAGATGATGAATGATTCCTGAGTTCAGGGCCTGAACCAGTATCTCTCTCCAGATGAATGGATTTGCTGCTTTTGGAATGAATGATGGTGTAAAAGAGAAAACTCAATTTGTCTCCCTTGCCTAAGTCATAGGATAATTCAAATTAAATTGGGTACAACACATTTTATCCCAATTACTCCCAAATGTGCATTGATTTGCTGTTTTCAGTTGTGATTTTTAATATAGTATTATTTTGTAATCCTAACACAAATTTAACACAGAAACCCAAAACCCCTAATTCCTATTATTATCAATGAAGTAATGCCAGTAGGTTAAAAGACATTGATATACTATAATGTCCCAATAAAAAGACAAAATGAAGCCAGGTACCCGTAGCTCATGCCTATAGTTCTAGCTACTGTACTCAGGAAGCTGAGATCTGAGGATCGAGATTCTTCAGAGGTAGCCCAGGTAAGAAAGTTCATATGACTGTTATCTCCAATTAACCACCAGAAAACCAGGAATGTCACTGTGGCTCAAAGTGGTAGAACGGTAGCCTTGAATGCAAGAACTCAGGGTCAGGGCCCAGGCTCTGCATTCAAGTCCCATGACTTAAAAAAAGAAAAAAGAAAAAAATGAAAGATGACTGAGAATGTGTTGCTTTTATCTAAAAGTTCTCCCAACAGGCAATGGTTTTATTACCCACACATAGCTGTGCATAGGAGTATTGGTATAGGATAATAAATACTATGGGATAATGAGAAATAGCTTTTAGAATCAAGACGGTTCATAAGTTTCCTGGTCCCACTAGGCAAAATTTACATAGCAATGAGAGTCTCTGAAATTGTCTGCACTTTATTTTCCTGTCCATAAGTATAAATAATAATATATTGGAATCTTTTTTATCTGTATATAACAATGATGTGTGAATGCATTGAGATGCTGTCCTAAGAAGAATCTGACTCTCTGCCACTGTTAAATCTTTGAGGCTCCCCTCCCTACCTTTAGGAAAGTATCCTAGGACTATTTGGAATATCACTAACCTCACATCAGCTTTGATAGATCAGAATCTTAAGTGTTTTAAAATACAGTTTGTAATACATAAAAATATAAGGAATATTAGAGGAGGTCATTGCACATCTTTCTTATTGTCTAAATTTTATGATATTAGCCAAATTCATGTAAGAAATAAATCATAAATACTTCTTCACAATGCAAAAATGACCTAACAATGGTTATTTTTCCATACATCATGCTCACAGGAAGATTCTAGAAAGTAATGAAAAATGATTATTACACATATTTTCAATTTTCTGTAATTAAAACTTTGAAATGTTTTCCAGAGACATCACTGACTCAAATGTTAATAGAAGATTTTGAATATATATGATTTTAGGGAAATTGTTTATAAGCGCACATGACTGTGTGTATGCATTATATGCACATGGAAATAAAGGTGAGAACAATGGTTGTAATTATGCCAGTGGCTTCAGAAATATTAACAGTGACCTCTACCACTCCTGCAACTTCTACTCATCACGTCTCAACAGTATGACATTGGAGGCAACATTTACTAACGTTTTATTTCCTTATAGAAATGGTTTAGAATTTTTGAGTGAGTCTGTAGTCTAAAGGCACTGAGAAATCTTATGTGAATTCATCCACTTACCAAAGGGTCAGAATCTTCATAGCTGATTGACTGCTACTGTTCAAATATTTCATGTTTTTAATACTGAAATCAAATTTTATTTTTTTAACATTTTTATCGTCTCCATTCTCTTTAGATAGTTGTCCAAAGTGATTTCAATGTAACCTGTCAGTATAATGCATCTTAATCAATGTCATCCTTTCTGACATTCTTCCCTATCTCTCCCAACACTATTCATCCCTTCAACTTACCTGCTTGTATTTTTACATGTTGTACATTGCTGAATACAAATTTTAAACGGTGGATTCTGTTCTTTGTGTGTCACACATACAACAAGCTAAAATCTTTTGTGCTTATTTGATGTGAGATTTCCAGGACCCTGAAGTTTATAGAATTAACAACACATTTGCGATTAGCACTATAGATAATGTATTTAAAATTATATATTGATATAATTCTGTATTCTGATTGAAACCAAAGTCTCCTGCTACTGGCAAGCATTTGTTTTCCCAAACTACGTGTCATAAAATACTTATATTTATCAAAGCTAAGCAGGTACCATTTAAATTCCATCTGCTTTCTAAGGTACTGCAGATTCTACTTTCTTTTCTGTGACTGAGTTTCATTCACTTTGATAATGTGGACTATACCAGAAACTATGTATTATTTCTTATCAGGTGAGTCCTTTTTCATTTGTCTTACTGACCTATGCACTTAGGTGCATTCACTGAGCTTTTCCTTTGATTAAATATTGATGGAAAAGCCATCAGCTAAATGACCTTGATACTATAGAGCCAAATGGTAATCACTCTGCATCAAGTTTCCTTACAAATGGAAACAAAACTCTTGAAAAGGTTTTCAACTAATGGTGTCCTTTGATTTACATGAAATAGATTTATTTCAGATGACAGCAAAACCAGGCTGGCTTAAGAGTGATGGCTTTCAGGCTCCTGTATGGCTCAGAGTCCAGCCATCTGCCCAAGAGACAGAGATCTAGGGAAGCACGGGAAGCACAGGACTCTAGATTCAGAAAATGTGGATTCTCTTCATAAATGAGCAATTACTTCAGTAAACCTAGTTTACTGAAGCACACACCAGTAGGCTCAGGGGTCATCTTGGAGAGTTGGTTTACATATCCGTTCTGAGATTTTGCCCTCATACCTTGAGAACTGATAGCATATTCTGCATTGGATTTGTTCAGAAAGTGAAGGCCAATTGAATAACTGGGTGTATTAAGTGTTATCTAGAAGGTGGGAGGGATAAAGCAAGGCTAGTTTTGTCACTAACAAAGACAGAGTGCTCGTTGATGTCAGAAAGAAAAGGAGACATTTAATTGTTTTTATATATGAAGTCTTGTCCCTGTCTTTTATCACAGGACTTTGTTTGATAATTGTTGTTAATCATGGAAAATTGTCTAATTACAAATGTGATGACCTTGCAAATAAATAGCTTCCAGCTAATTAAAGGTTACTTGACATTTTTCCATACATTCTTTTGTTATCTCAAGGACAATTATAATATTGTCAGACAAAAATATAACAAACACTGGTCTTGATAAAATATAAATATATACCTGATATATGTCAAGATGTAACATGGAATTATTTGGATTGCAAAGAAAAATTTAAACATAGAAGAACACACTATGTGTCAAGACTTGTACTTCAGTGCTTTATGTGGACTGATGTAAAATATTTGATGGACAATATCAATGTCCTCTGCAAATGGGTTCACTTTAAGTTCAGATGAACACACATATTTATGTTGTTTCAATCTTTGTGTTTTATCTTTTTGCTTGAAATCAGAACCTTGAGCTCTCAGTCAACTTTCTTCTTATGGCTGGTACTTTACGTAACACTTGAGCCATATCTCCACTCTAGCATTTGGCTGGTTGATTGGAGAAGGCATCTCACAGACTTTTTTGCCAAGGATGGCTTGAAACTGAAGTACACTAAAGGTGTCATCCTCCTTAGCAGTTAGTATTAAAGGCATGACCAGCTTCTTTTAGACATTTTGAACTTTTTCAACTTCCAAACTGAGATCAACCATGTCTGTTCAGAAGGTGACAACCCTTTTAATGGAAAATAATTATTTGATATGATCTTCAAGTTTCCTTTTTACTTCAAATACCTGATTCATTATTTCTCCTCTCTTCCTATTCTGTTTACTCAAATCATATTCCCATTTTTATCAGCATTATCCTTTCTTCTATGTTCTTAACTTTGTGGATCTTAGCCAGTTTTTATGGTCCTACAGAATTAATTAACATCTATCTCACACATACCCTCTTCAGCATATACTTATGCATTATGATGTTTCATCTGTATAAGAATTATATAGATCATTTCTATGTCAAGGTTCTCAGACACTATTTAATAATTTCTTTTTCTTCATCAATGATGCTATCTGCTTCTTCTCCAGTTATCACATAGGCAATTCCAAGTTTGTGATTTTATCTTTTCCTCTTGAAAGTTTTTTTTGATGTTTGCTTTTGTTTTGTCTGATTATTGATACTGGTGCTTAAATTCAGGGCCTTCCTGTCTCATTTGGCTTTTTCATTTAAGACTGATGTTTCCTTTTTTTTTTTGCTTAGTGTTTTTCCTGAGGGAAGCTTAACATTCAAACCAATTTATAGTTCCTTTGCATGGAAGATAAGTATCATAATATCTTTTAATAGATGACTAGACAGAAACACATACCTGATAAGGTTAATGTCAAGATTGATGTTCTACTACTGAGTCATACCTCCACTTTCAGCCTTTTGCAGGTTAATTGGAGGTAAGAATCTCATGGACTTAACTGCCTGGGCTGGCTTCAAATCATAATCCTCAAATTTCAGCCTCCTGAGTATCTAAGATCACAAACATGAGCTGCTGGTACTCAGCTTCTCGGCCTTAATTTCCATGCCAGTATTTTCAACTAGTGTCTAGATGGCTTTAATCTATACCTTACACCCTTAGCTGGCTCACCAGTAATTCAAAATTCATAGTTACAATTCTAACCTCATTATCTTTCATCACAGTCCACTCTCTCCTGCAGACTTCTCTTGGACTCAAGGAAACCTCAGCAAAAATTACTTCTCTAAGCCAAGATTCTTAAAGTTAAATGTGGCTAGGAGTTTAGGATTGTTATGGCTTAGAGTAGTGTTTTTCTTTATAGGTACAAATCATATGATTTAATAATCAACTAATCTTGGAACAAGACTGCAGATCTCTCATGAATTGTGAACCATATTTCTTCCAGTCAACTGTGCTTAAAACCTCAGGAACATTTTGGATCACTCTCTCCTGCATGCCATATTTTTCACAAAGATTGTACTTACATATAACATTTTGGATTTAACTTGCTCATTCTCCTCCATTACTATGGCCCATGTTAGGTCTTTGTACCTTTTTAATTTCATTATTGATGTCTAGTGAAAAGGTGTGAAGGCCATACCATTCAGTAGAAGCACAGTCTATAGTATGATTGTTCTTCAATCTCACTGTGAGAGTAAATGTAACTTTTCCTGCAAAGAACATTCTTCTTCCTGCAGCTAATCTCTGTCTGTGGTCTCTCATAGATTCTTCTTAGGTTCTTCTTCTGTCCAATGCCAATTTCAGCTAATGGTTAAACATATAGACCTTTGCAGGCAGTAGCAAATAAAGCAGTATTCCATGTGCCTGTCAAAAGGTTGAACATTCCAAAGTCCCTACCAATCATACCTTTCAGAACTTGGCAAAGAGAAATAATAGTTTTGGAAAAATAGTTGCCTGTTAGGCAGTATATTCGTTCTCCTTGACTAGTCTAAATTATGTCCCAAGATTAAGCTGAGAAAGCTATTTCACCTAGATGATTACATCCCATTGGTCCCCTGAAGAATTGCTTTTCATAAAGTATTCCCTGGCACGAAGCCACTCTGCTATGGCTGAAGGACATTATAATAAATAGCCCCTGGAAACTTGCTTGCTTACTGGAAGACTAAATTGTTCATTACACTACAGTGTCTTTGCCTTGCAGACTCACGCCTCTCTTGCCTCCACACTGGAAATCATTCTTCTGGGCACCTGGTTTATTTTCTTACCTAATGGACACAATAGCTTCTATAATTTGTTGCCAAAGAACTCTGATAAACTTTTCATAGTATTTACTTTATCCATCTGCTTGATCACTTCATCTTTCCTTCATTCTTCCTCACTTTTCTGGGCTATTTTATACTACAATATTTTATACAAGTTTGAAAGCTATGTGAAGTCCTTTTCAGAAGGAAGGTAAGAAACAATTGAATAAATTATGGAAGTGAAGAATTTTGGTATGTTATTTTCCCAGTCAAAAACTACAAGTATAGATGAATACTGTGGCTCACTCCTATAATCTTGGTTAAAATTGGGAGGATTATGGTTTAACTCTTGACCAAGCAAAAGGATTATGAGACCCCATTTTGATCATGTCGATTCTGAAATTTCTTCCTTGCTGCACATGTGGTCTCTGTTGGTCACAACTCACCAATCTCTGATGATACAGGTCTTCTGATTTCCACTGCCAGATGTGATATTATTTTATTTGAGAAACTCTCAAAGCTTTGTATTAGAACCTGTTGTGCTCCACCAGATACTATAGATACCCTACCAATTGTCCTCTACCCCAGCTTAAGGTTGTAGGTTCTTAAAAGTATAGAGAAATAGTTATTAACTAAATAAGTGACTCCTACATATAGGACTGCTAATTGCTAGAAGGATCTTTGGTATAATCCTAACCTTCATTTCAAAAGATTAAAATATCATATAGGCTCAAAACATTTAGAATTATGAATCAACTAAGTATGAAAGGTGAAAAATGAAATATAAAGAGTTAACTAAGAAATCTGAATTAACTAAACACAAAGAACTTTCTGAATGGAATTTTAGAAAGCTTCATGAACTAGGAAATAGAAGAAAAATTAAAAGGTTTTGGAGAAAGTAGGGTCATTGGGAAATGTTCATTGCATAACGTAAGGTATTAGTAGGAACCTATGATGTGTCTGTTAGATATATGTGTGCCCTTCAGCAGTATCATTTATCCAAAAGGTCTCATTTGGTTAATTATTTTGTGTAGATAGCCATCACACTCATCTATCTTACTAACATGATTATAATTGATTCCCTAGAGTCACCTTGGGAAAGTAGTTTCGTACTCTTTTAATTGCCAAAGTCCCTTACATGCACACTGTTGCAGTACTTCCAGGTCCCAGCATTGTCACGTCTTTGCCTGCCTTATTATTATTATTTTCATCAATCAATAGCATGTGTCGTGCCTTTCATAGACTTTCTGGGAAGCATGTGTCCAGCTTTCCCATTGTCATTGTGAATGATAACCAAGACAAATAAAGCCTCTAGCTCATTTCATTAATAAAGTGTAAACAAACACCATGACACACCTTTGAGTGATGCATAATCATATTAAGAGCTTGTTGGAGAAGGACAATCAGGTAGTGGACATAGCATTGGTTTGCCTTAGTGAGATTTTTCAGTCATGATCCCACCAGGACCTCTCTCCTCTTCTCTTTCTCATTTGTTTTATCCAAATCCATCCTGACAGTCCACAAGGAATTTAATTAGTGTTTTCTAAATAATGTTGAAAACTCTTTTGCAGATTTTCAAGATTCATAGGGATAAAACATTAGTCTTGAAAGACATTCTTTTCCGTTGTTTCTGCCTGTGGATTTTCATTTCTTGAAGAGACCGTTTTCCTCTTACTTTATCTTACAGATAAAACTGAATATAAATGTTAAGTAAGCAACCATTGTGTTTGTTTTTTAATTCTTTTAGCATTCATGCAAGTAAGGCTTCTTTTCATTCCATTAACGAACATATCTTTGATTGTTTGCTCTTGACGTTGGTTAGTTCAGACAAAAGTTATAGTTTTGTTAATCCCTTAAAATCAATTAAATTCTTTTACCTTTGGATTTATACTTTTCAAGTCCGTTGACTTTCAAATCCACACTACTGGCATTTGTATTTAACACCCAAACCATTTAAACTTCAAGTTCCTTTGAGAATTTGCTAAGATGCCAAACTATATATAAGCACATTTGAATAGTGCCCATGTCCTAAAATTCCTTGTTTGGGAGTCTCACCAAGAATGCAATGGCATTATTTTACTCAGCTAAAGAAAAATCACAGCAGCTTAACAGGCTTTACTACATGTCAACCAATGCACTCCGGCTAAATAAAGCATAAGAAAGGCAGCGTGTGCTTACTGTGCTCACTTCTGCAGTGGGTTCTGCTCATTAACTCTTTTCCATGGTAAGTTACTCTTGAGTGACCAGGTAAAATGAGAAGACATGAGAATCTGGCAGGTCAGGGGAAGTTGCTTATAGCTTCAATGCTGGGCTGATAGTGCACATAAAAACAGTGAACACAGCCAGGTGCCACTGGCTCATACTTACAATCCTAGCTACTCAGGCAGATAACTGACAGCCCAGATAGACTCTTATTTCCAGTTAACCAGCAAAAAGCTCAAAGTGGAGATATGGCTCAAATGGTGAAAAAGCCAAATGACAATGTGAAGCCCTGAGTTCAAGCCTTAGTACTGGCACAAGAAAGTCTCTCATCTACAATTAACCACAGCTCCAGGAAGTGGAGCTGTGGCTCAGGTGATAGAGCACTAGCCTTGAGTGAAAAAGCTAAGGGATAACACACAGTAGTATTTTACACACACACACACACACACACACACACACATGCACACACACAAAACCCCACATGCTTTGAAGAAGATGAACCTTTTAACAGTCTTCTGTGTATTCTTTGTAAATCCTTTCTGGCGCTCCCTTTCTCTCTATAAATGAAAATGATTCCAAAAGAGGTATAGTATGAGTGTTAGTTGAAGTATTAGAATTGTCTTCAAATCTCAACCCTCTTTACTTCCCAGGGTTTCATATTTCTGAACACATCATCTAAGCCAGTGGTTCTCTGAAGTCCTAGTCTAGTAGCATCAGCTCCTCCCAGGAATTTGTTAGAAGTGTAAACATTTAGGTTCCAACCTAGACCCACCAAATCCAAAACTGTAAATGAGGCCAGAGGTGTCTCTTTAAATAGTTCTCCAGGAAATTTAAATACATACATAAACTTGGCCAGATAGTCACAATCTTGTGTGTAATGGGGAGAAGATAAAATAATTAAGAAATGGAAGATTAAATTAAACTGTTGATGAAAGGAAAGTACTACAGTGTTGATCACTTTTCATTATTCCAACTCTTTCCTTCTTTCCAGAAATGTGGTAAATGTCACTATTTTATTTGATAATTTCCCTTCTTTGGCTAAATATGTTTGTAAAGATGAACAGAATTTAACTTTGGTTGGAAAAGGGTACAAAGTTGGCCTTGAGGGGAAATCAGTAGGCCTCGATTTTATGGAGACTCTATCCTACAGAACATGTTATTTAAAACTATTTATACAAAATATTAAATTTCAGAACTCCTGAAAAGAAAATCAAATGAGTCAGCACATTGGCTTGGTGTCCACTATGACATGGTTAGTTAGGAAGAAGTGACTCTTAAACCAGGCTGCAGTGGCTCATGCCTGTAATCCTACTGATGAACAAGACAGCCACATGGCAGATTCTTGTTCTCCAATGATATTACACTATAGAAATCAATGGAGACACAGCAAACACCTTTTTAAAGTAAAATGGTATAAAGAGAAAGCAAGCTCTACTCAGAAGCATGAGCAGCAGGACCAGAAATTGGTTGTTCAGCTTTGTGGTCCTGGGCTGTTGCTTGATGTTGCCCCATCCAACTCCCACGTCTCTCCTCTTTCTACACCTCAGACAATATCTACGTGTTTGCATAAGTCCAGATCTTCTCCTGGGCAGTAGCCACAGGATGGTGAGCTGGCCTGGGCTCTTGGTTGGTTGGTTTGAAACAATCCAGACCCTGTCTTAGGTGGTGGTCTGGTGGTCAGCAAAAGGTAGGTTTGGCCTGAGACATGGCAGGACCCAAGGCCCTCCCCTAGGTGGTAGCCACTGGTGGTGGGAGGCGGCAAGCTGGTCAAACTGGCTCACTGATGTCCTTCACTATCTCCTTAGGAATCTGAGACCTGAGGATCAAGGTTCAAAGCTAGTCTGGAAAGACAACTCCAAGAGACTCTTATTTCCAGTTAACCAGTGAAAAGTCAGAAGTGGAGAAGTGACTCAAATGGTAGAGCTCCAACTTTAAGTAAAAAAGCCAAGTGAGACTGCAGCCCTGAGTCCCAGTACTGGCAGGCACATGCTTGTACACGCGCGCGCGCGCGAACACACACACACACACACACACACACACACACATCTTGTAGAATCACAGAATTCAGCCCTCATCTCCTGGTCATGAGACAATGGAACCATCATTTCTCACAAATACATCTGCAGTGAAATGGATATAAAAAAAAAATGCCTTCTGGTTTTTTTACATGAGAGATTTTCCTAATGTCATGAAGTAAAGCTGTTTTCAAAATAGACCAAGATCATACGATGTCAACCAACTTCTGCCTCCCTTGTACATTGCTTTGAGCCTCTAGCAATTAGGATAATAACTAAATTGGCTCTTTTTTACTTTCCATTGGTGTCAGTAATGACTAAGAGGATTACCTTATATTTGGATATTAAGGGGTTTGCAGAGCTAGCAGCATCTAATCCTTCTCTTTCAGTTTGTATTTCTAAAACATGTAAAACTAGAAACAAAGCTCTTAGCTGAGTCCCAATTTCATATTCAAGATTGACCTTCAATGTCTGCAGACTGACATTGAGTCACTGCTAGTAAGGATGGATGTACATTCTTTTTTAGTTTTTGCTTTTCTCAGTATCTGCATAATAGGTCAGTGTAAAACTGGGAAGAAATTTTCTTATGCATATATTTATTTATTTTCTGTGCCCTTCACAATTTTTTTTAAGTTTTTGTTTTCATCTTTTGAAACTTGCTGTTGTTTCTTTGGATTCTTAGTCCAAGAAGAAATTTCATGAAAAAAACAATATTCAGAATAGTAAGCATAAATACATCATGAAGTTGGTATTTTGGAAATCATACAGATTTCCTTATGGAAGACATTGAAGCATAATTTCCTAAACGTCCTCGATAGCAGTAGATCTAAAATTTGGAAGCAGATTTGATTTGCAGAGTCAGCATTAAATATCTCACACCCAAGGCCTGCTCCAGACTAATTAAATCAGGATATCCATGAGTAGATAATCACAATATTGTTTTACATCTTCCCATCACTCCAATGCTGAGCAAAATCTGAAACCCAGCATTTTATGAGTTATTAGTGGTTTAAAAACAAACAAATGAAAACTCATTTAGGATTTAACTAAGCAAAGTACATTTTGCCTTCTTAGAAGCAATGAAAGACTCACAATAAACATTTGCATATTAAAACTCTAAGTAAGTCCCACAAAAGAGAAAGTCAATAATGCAAAGAATGCAAAAGGCAAATATTAAGAAGAGAAAACTAGAATACTTAGGTTGATGTATTTCTTTTTTATGTGGTTTTCTCAGAGTTAGCTTGATGCATGCAACAACAATAACTTATTAAAAGGTTTCCAAAGAAAACTTTTTTTTCTGAAATGCTTGAATGTATGATTAGACCCAGAGTTTTCTGAACCCTCTTGTAGCATTTGATTTTTAAAAGGATTTAACCTAAAGATTCAGGAAGTAATCAGTGTCTAATAGAACAGGATTTTGAATCATGGCACCATGTGAAATGTAGTTCAGCAAAGTGAGTCTCCAAATATTCACAGAGCAACAGTTACATAAGTGATATGTAGTGAAATTCAGCATTTAGTAACAATAGAAGGATCAAGAAATCTGATAGGCAAGAAAGTAGCATGATATGGTAGCAGAAATAGAATGATAGGAGGCACTGGACCTGGTGGTCATCATCTCATGCAATGAGAAGCAAGGTTTTGAGTTCAAGCTCAAGTACAGGTACATAAACCCATAGACATACACACACACACACACTCACAAATACTGAAACATACACATAATGAAAGAGACAAGAAAATCAGAGTCAAATGCCATTAAAGACATGCTTTCTACATACACATATGCATTTCACCATCAGCTTTTGATAAATCTACATCTTGCCAGTCATGGTACATGCTTACATAAACCAATGCAAAGAAAGAGAAAAGATCATCTCATTGCAGAATAATATTCCTTTCCCAGAAGTTAAAGTTGGAGCCTGTCATGTGTCATTGGCTTTGCTAAGGTTATTTACATTCACTTCTGGACAAAGGTTCAGGACACACTGCCTGTGGAACCTAGTACGACATGACTGCAGAATGAGAACATAGATACCTGAGGGAAGTATGGATTATTTTGAGAAGCAGAAATGGAAGCTGAGTGGTAAAAAGTCGATATATGTATCACTTGATGGTGGATAAGGCATTCCCTCCCTCATCTTCCCTGTTTCCACACAAAATCATAGATCCTTGGAACATATACATGGAAAGCATTTCAAGGTGTCTAACAGAAGAGTCTCACAAGGTAGAAGGTTAACATGGTGTTATTTTATTACAACAGAATAGAAATGGAAACAAGAAGATCATTTTCCGCTTCCCACATGGGAAACTGGAGTTAAGACAGTTCAAAATGACAATTCCTACATGTAGCATTTCTACCAGTTAAATTAAAAGAATACACAAGTCACCCTACTTACTAGTGACATGTAATCATAGATAATATCTCTGAGTGGGTAGGATGAAGAGTGCTGATCTTGTTTTGTTATATAAGCCTATATAACCCTATCTGCCTTTTTATTTCTTCAAGCAACTTCTTGACATCTCAAAGGACATGCAGGAAAATACATACATAAATACACAAAACAAACTTTACAGCTTTGGAATGGGGGGAGGGTGGGAGATGGGAAGGGATGGGAAGTAGAAACAAAAGAGGCAATAATGCTTGATAAGAAATGAACTCATTACCTCACATAATTGTAACCCCTCCGTCCGGTATTTTCACAATAAATAAATAAACAAATAAATACTCACCTGTAATCCTATTTGGGAGGCTGAGATCTGAGGACAAAGGTTCTAAGCCAACATGATATCACGGGCTCTTCCATTATTCTGCCTAGTATGGGCAGGAAAGTCTGTGTCACTCTTATCTCCAATTAACCACCAAAAACCAGAAGTGAAGCTGTGACTCAAGTGGGTTCGAATAGCCCAGGAAAACAAGTTGGAGAGTTGCTTATATCCCATTAACTAGCAAAAAGCCGGGAGTAAAGATGTGGCTGAAGTGGTACAGTGGAAACAATGAAAAAGAACAAAAAGTAAAAGCTATGTTCAAGTGAAACAAAATAAAACAACAACAATAAAGAAAATTCTCTATTTTTGTAATTTAACATATAAATGGAGGTGTCAGAAAGGACCTAAATGTTCTTTTGCCTCACTTGAATTACTGGTTTTAATTTCTGATCATGAACGTTATTTTTCTTTTTCTTTTTTTCTCTGTTTGGTCAGTCACGAGGCTTGAACTCAGGGCCTGGGTGCTGTTCCAGAGCTCTTTTGCTCAAGGCTAGTGCTCTACTACTTTGAGCCACAGCTTCACTTCCAGTTTTTGAGTGGTTAATTGAGATAAGTCTTATGGGGCTTTTCTTCCTTAGCTAGATTTGAACCCCAATCCTCAGATCTCAGCTTTCTGAATAACTAGAATTACAGGCATGAGCCACTGACACCCAGCTGATCATGAGATTATAATATTTATTAAAACTAATGTAATTTCCTTGTCTCCTATTTATTCTTCCTCATGTCCCTCTGAGATGACTTTGGTTCCTTTTAATTCAGAGCTATCAATGGTGTATCTTTAGTAGAGCCAGAAATGAACTGTTAACTCTATGTAGAAAAGCAACCAAAATGGCTTTTCCAGACCTTGTTTAAGATTTGACATAGGAAATAGATTTGGCAAGAAATTCAATAAACAACGTTACCACAATCTGGAATACAAGACATCAAGTTATTCTATTACAGAAATAAAAGTCTCAGAGAAGATACTGAAAATCACACTTCAAGAGGAAAAGTATTTTCTGTATGAGGATAAAGCTAATGAGATTTTTGAAGACTCATAAGACATTAAGGAAATGTAAAAATCTTACATCATTGCTCAATCCAAGAAGTCATTTTGCACTCTGTTTCAAGAATCAATTTCTTTAGCTTTACTTCTGTTCCAGAACATATGACTATCAGAAATATCATCTTCATTCATTTGTCTAACTTGAAACATATTTTACAGTATTTTTATGATTTTTTATATTACTGTCAACGGAGTTTGAACTCAAAGTTCTGTGCTTGCTAGACTGGTGCCCTACCAAGTGAGCCATGCCTGTCTTAACCCTTTCATTCCCATCTTCATAGGATTACAGGCATGAGGCCCTGGCTCATTTTTTAAATGACCTTCAACCTCCCATGTTGAGTTTGCTGCACAGAAAATTCTCTCATCCTTGTATCTTACCTAAATTCTGATTCTTCCTGAGAATTTGGTTTACCCTCCCACCCTCAAACAGTCTTCAAATTTCCATGAGTTCCTGGGCCAGCAGAGGTAGAAGGAGGCATAAGCAATCTTCTACATCAGCATGCTTTTCTCCAGAGCTTGTGCAGTTTTTTCTTAAAAACGCTAATCCACAAAGCTGTCTTCTCCCTTTTATTGCTATTCTGTCTCAATCTCATTGCAACCTGCAGATTCAATGTGGCCCTTACCACTCAACTTCTCTTGCTTTATCAGCATTTTATTCCTGCATCTTCCCTTTAAATTATGTTTCCTGCCTCTCTTTTCCGATTCATTCTCTCTTCCAGACTAGAAAATGTTGTGTATTGCTTCAGATGCCCTTTGGCTAACTGCTCTTATTCCTCCTGTTAATAATTGGATTGGGTGGAAGCTGAATGAGCTTTGCTTCACATTGACAGAGTATCTTTACCCCATCCAACATGAAGCTTTAGTCATAGCGACTTAAATAGAAAATAACCAAGCTTCCAGGCATACTGAGGATTTGTGTTACTTTGTCTTCTTGAAAGATCTTGGTTTCTTAAATTTCTAAAATACAGAAACAAGCCCAGTCTATGACAGAATAGTCTAGATGATACTAAGAGAGACTAGGGACCTGAGCTGTTCAGTTATATAGTCACATTAATGTTCTGAAAGAATCCACTGGATAATAAATCTGTCAGTTCATTTGCTAACTGAGTTCTTCTTGATTTAAACTGACAAACTAAAGTTTGTCAGTAAATATTGTTTTGACTTAATGGACTCCTTAAAAGTGGGCACACTATTTATATAAGCTTTTTAATTCTTTATAATTAATAAAACATATTAACATGGCAAATGTAACAGTGTTAAGTGTCAAGGAAAGAAACAAGTAGATAGGAATCTAGGTGTGAAATAGGAAGAAAAAGAAGCCAATAATAATACACACAGTATAATGTACAAGGATTTACTAAGCTACTCTGTTCCTATGATTAGTGTATGGCTGGACATAATAATGCCTGAGATGATAGATAGATAGATAGGTAGATAGATAGATAGATAGATTAGATAGATAGATAGGTAGATAGATAGATAGATAGGTAGGTAGATAGATAGATAGATAGATAGATAGATAGATAGATAGATAGATAGATAGATAGATAGATAGATAGATAGATAGATAGATAGATGGATGCTTCTAGTGGTTATTGGATCCAGTTCATGCTTGAATGTTGTTATAGGTGATTTAGTCAACCCAGAACTTGATACATAGGATGGACTCAAAATTGCATGCCTGAATGATGCTCATAGGTGAATAAAAGATAAAACTTCATTAGTGGAATTTGATTACTGGCTTTCCAGTAATCTTTCTATACTGAAATTAAGTATCAGCAACCATCGTTGCTCACTCACTCACGCTCTCAATTTCATACAAACTACTCACTGACCAACCTCCTTCCTTCCACAGGTCTTCCATCTCCTTATTGTGACAGATCTTGGACTCGATTAAGGCTGCCTGTCTGTTCATTGTCTTCCACCCTTTCGGAGCCATTCCTCATTCTTTCACCTCTGTGCCTTGCCTAGGTTCTATAGCAGAACATAATCTCTCCTTTTCATGGCTCTCATCTCTTGTCCCTAGCTCTTTCCACATCAAACTCTCTGGAAAACATTCTTTCTAGCTCACCTGCATTCAGTTCTCAGTCTGCTTTCTTCTTTTGAACAAAGAAGGATGTCTAGAACAAAGCATGCCAACATGCTGATGGATTTCACAGCAGTGTTGTAACTCCACCGTTAAAATAAGTCTTCGAATAAAACTTAGCACTTCCCAGAAGACTTATACTCTATAGCCCTGCCAATCCATTCTGTGACTCTTCTAGAAGTCAGCTATTTAATACATTCTCTACCTCATATCTTTCTCCTCTCTCTCTCTATCTCTCCATACATATATATATATATATATGAATAATGGAATATTAATGTATCTCACCACTCCATCTTCTCATTGCTATGTCATTTATTTTTTCCTTTTGAATGGATAGATTGTCCCTGCTCTCGTCTAAGTTCAGCCTTGTTTGTCTTCTGTAAACTTTTAAAAATAAATACATTCTTTTGTTAAAGTATAACGTATATACAAAAATGTGCAATTCATATATTTACAGCGTAATACATATTATGGAATGTTAATATGTCCCCCATCCAGATCAAAATAGTAAAAGGTCCTTTATTCTGACTATTTTTATTAATCTCCACATGTAGATTAGCACACAGTTGTAAAAGATGGCACAGAGACAAGTGTACACATTCTCCCATTGTAACAGTTTACACAATTGCTGTGTGGTATCACAGCCAGGAAATAGACATGTATACAATATAAAGATCTTCCTCAGATGTCTTTCATTATTCTCTTACTTCCCCATATTTACAGAGTTCTACACAATTATAATCTCTAGGTAGATTTGTTTAACCACTGCTACAATCAATATTCTCATACTTGATACAATGAATTTTATAATCATATCTGCCTGTCTTTTACTTCCCTGCCCTCATGTCTAGCACTTGGCATCCATTAATCTGTCCTCTATCCTAAACTTTTGGCACAACAAAAATGGCATAAACTGGGTCCAGATGCTTATACCTATAGTTCTAGCTACTTAAGAAGCTGAGGAAGACTGCTTTTTGAGCCAGCTCTGGCAACAAAAAGATTATGACTCTTTTATGTCCAATAAGCAGCAAAAAGCCAGAAGTGGAGGTGGGTACAACACTAATCTTGAGTGAAAAAAGGCAAGTGAAAGCACAAGGCAGAGTTCAAGTTCCAGTTCAAACACAAAAGAAAAAAACAGACTATACAACAAATCCTGTAGTATATACTTTTTGTGAATTGTCATTTTTCTCCTGTTTTATTTTTAGTTTGGGCTTAATATAAAGCCCTTGAGATTAATCTAAGCTATTATGGATATTAGTAGCTCATTCAAAGTCTTCTTGCTTATTTGTTGTTATGGAGGCTTGAACCCTGGGACTTAAACCCAGGGCTGTGCACTTATCAGGCAGGTGCTCTACCATTTGAGCCACACTTTCAGCCTTTTTAACTTTTGCTGATCTACTACTTATATCCAGGATGGGTCTTTACCATGGTCTCCTATTATGCTTTCCACCTAGCTAGGATAATGGATGAATGCCACCATGCCTAGCTTTTTATTGGTTGAAACAGGGTCTCACAAATCTTTTTGCTGCAGGTAGCCTCCAAGTTTGATCCCAATCTCAACCTCCAAAGTAGCTAGGATTATATGTGTGTAAGCCACCACACCTGGCTCAAATGTAGTAGTTTTAATTTTTTTTTAAGTTTTCTGACTTTTGATTGATTTGTGGAATTCACACACGCATATGTATATAAGGTTGCTCATATATATACTTATATATATGATTAAATGCTTTCCCTCAATCTTTTGATAATCATAAATTCTTAACTCAAACCCCCAATTTATCAGTCATTTATGGTTAACTCTCTGGTCATCTTTAAGAAACTTGTAGGTTTCTTTTTCCAAGCTCATGAAACCTTTTCTCCTCTTTTTTCCAAAAGCTTTAAGTTCTTACATCTGTGACCCATCTCAAATTAGTTTTGTGTAGTGTGTGGAAGGGGTTAGTACTATTTTTCAATACAAATATCCAACTATACCTGCAACATTTATTGGATACATCATTCTTCAATGCTCTGAACGGCATGGGCACTGTAGGTATAAATCAGGTGTATCTAATCTATTTTCTCTGTACTCCTTTTTTCTATCCTTGCCTCAATACTATATTATCTAATCAACATAATTTTTTGGTAATTCTTGTTATTTTTCCTCCAAAATTTTCTTAAGTGTTTAGGTTCTTTACATTTTTATATAAAATTTAAAATGGATTTTTCTAAAGAAAATCTGCTTGAATTTTAGTTTGGATTGCATAAGTATATTTTAAGATAATTACCATATTGACATAAGTGTGTTTTTCTAGCAACATAGATATTTCCATGCCATTTCTCAGACTTATTTCTAGATGTTTTAGTTTTTCCTCTTTCTCTCTCTCTTGCTGTTGAATACTTATTAAATATTATATGGTAAATGTGCCATATGTTCAACTATATTAAATATATATACATAAACATAGAATAGAGTATTAATTTAATTTCATTTTTAATTATCTGTTGCTGGTATATATAAAATATTTTAATTAATTTCTACCTGATAACTTTGCTAAATTTACATATTCTAATAATTTTATTGTTCTTCAATCATATTATCTGTGAAAAATGACAGTTTTGTTTCTTCCAACTTTATGATTGGCACTTCTAGAATAAGGGCTAACTCTGGAACCACAAAGAGAGTATTAAAGTAGGTGATATTAGAAAACTTTCAAGATTCAGATGGAAATGATTCAGTATTAAACAATGACCTACAATAGTATTTGTACGCCTTTTACTATATAGACTTCTATTCCAACTTCTCATCTATTCAGAAGCTATTTTATCATACACAGATGGTAGTTTTTATTAAATTGATTTTGAATCTTACAAAATCATGTTGTAACATTTCTCTTTGTTCTTTCAGGGGGGTAAATTATGGTGATTGTTCTTCAAATGTTAAGACTTGATTGATTGATCCCACCTAGATAGCATGTGTATTTTGATTCATTAAAATGCTATTTTATGAGGTTTATGTAAATGCTCATTAGAGACATTGAGCTTTGATTTCCCATTCCTCTAATGACCCATTGATCTGAAGAATGTGCTGGCTTTATAAAATGAATTAAAAAGGGTTTGTTCTTTATTATTCTCTGGAAGAACTTATACAAGTTTTGTATTATTTAATTTTAATTACTTGGATAATTCATCAAAGAGCCAACTAAAGCTAAAGGGTTCTTGTGGATAGTTTGGTATTATGATTAAATTCCTTGAGTAAATATGAAACTATCTTGGATTTCTTCCTATTTTGTTGTCCATTTGGCTAACATGGAAATTGGCCCATTTCATATAATCCAGTTTATTCGCATAATACTGTTCATAGTATCTCTATATGTTTTCTACTTATTCATCACACATTCTCTCTTAAACCCAGTAGGTTCCCATTACACTTCTGTAAATAAGTTGTTGCAGTTACAAACAACATCTACCTTGCACTGTAGTTGTCAAGTACTTCTCAGTTTTTTATCTAATTTTCTTGTATTTACTTCCTGAGGATCCTCAGTGGCCCACTGAAACTACACTCTGTCCCATCTGGGATTTCATAGTAGTCTAAACCTATCACATAAATTCTTGAAAGGGCATGGAGAATGTATAGTGTTTCTGTAGAATTGTATCAGATTCAAATTTGAAGACAATTTCTTAGTCAGCTACATTCCCATAGTATTATCTTTTATCTTTAATACAGAAATTGTTCTACATTCTCAAACCTAGTGGATTGTGATATTTTCCAATGCATTTATGAAATTGCTTTATCTGTGAGACTGAAGGCTTAGATAGCCTATGTGCACTTTATGAAGGTGATTATGTCTCTCTGTTGTGCAGAGGATGTAGTTTGGTAAAATTCCAAGCTATAAACAGTATTTGAGATTCTTCATTATCTGCTGCCATTTGCCAATAGCAGGTGACCCTCATTCCAGAATACAATGACAAATCTATATTTCTTATTTAATAATTTAATCTAACACTAACTGAGTTACATTTAGTGATCTTCTGGGGACATGGATGGATAATGTGGCCTACACACCTCTATGAATCTGGTCTCTCTCCAAGTGTGACTGTGATCCTCTCTCCTCAAGTCTTTTTCTCTCAGTAGGATAAGAATATGTGGTTCTGTATCTGCTTCCATCTACTCTTCAAATAATCAGTTACTCACAACTCTACTTAGTTATTTCTAAATTAATAATCTAAATACTCTGCTTTATATATTATCACTAACAAAGTATAAAAGCATAGACTATGGCTATTCTAGATGGGTACTCATTCATTATCAACTTACTCATTATCTAACATGTTACTGGTAGAAGGAGAGAGAATACAAGAGCTAGCAGGAGGACCCATTTTGTCTTGTCCTTCCTTCTAAGACCATGCTTCCCTTTCAAGGAGAACCTCTCTAGCTCACCTCTCTGAAGACAGACTTTCCATTCAGTGACATGGGGAATTGGAAAGAAACTGTTCTTAGAATTACACCAGTGGCAGCTATTCTTACTCATTGGGTCAAACCATGCCTGTGAAATGGTGGTATTGTGCAATCCCTACACAGTTCAGACATGGTGCCTCAGCTCTAAGATGCTAGAATTCTACAAATCCCAGAAAAGCATGGCCTACAAACTGCAGCTTAGCTCTACTTCACATAATGTTGCCCCTCACTTGCAGCCACACCACACACAGCCTAACCTCACATTCTTGCCAAAAGTACTAAACCTCCTTTGTCAAAGAAACGAAACGTGGTGCTACAGGATTATGAAAGCAATTCATGCTGTTAGTGTCATCTACCAATTAGTCTCCTTTCTCCTCACCTCCCCTGGGAAGATGCATTTTTACAATGTACCTACTTATCACTGACTGCCTGAGTTTACTGAGATTTAAATAGCAACCTCCCTACCCTACCACATACACAACTTTTTTTTCAGGTAGTACAGTTTAAACTCCAGGCCTGAGCATTATCTCTGACCACTTTTGCCCAAGGCCAGTGCTCTACTTGAGTCACAGGTCCACTTGCAGCTTTTTGGGAGATAAGAGTTGCATAGACTTTTCTGCTCAGGCTGGCTTCAAACTGAAATCCTCATTATTTTAGCCTCCTGAATAGCTAGGATTATTGTCATGAGCCCCTGGCAACCCAGCTAAAGCCCTTTTCTGACATGGGTTAACTACCTTTACAAATTTTACAGCAGGACCCAGAAGACCCAATGCAAGTCCTAAGTAATTTAATGATAACTTCAAACAAGGCCACTCCATCAGTTTCTTTAAGAAATTTCCCAGATCAAAATGTGAAACCCTCTGTGTCCCTCCCAAATAATTAAAAGGAAAAAAAATGTCGCTGCAGGAAGTGTATATAAACCATTTTGTTTTGTTAAGCTTTGATTGGGGTGGAAGTATAAACTCAGAGCTAATAATCTGCGGATTTGTTTTCCGTTTCCATAGTAATAATCAATGATTACACAGTAACAGAAACATTTCGTCCCAGTTTAAATGGGCAAAAACATAATTTCTTTCCAATCTCACAATTTTTCTTTTTTCATGTAACTATCCTGGTGATGCAGTGTCTAGACTTCTTGGAACAAGTGATAGGGTCTGGAATTTATCCCATTGCCATTCAGGGTTCCAAAACACTTCATGTGAAAATCGGCTGCCTCTGTATATGTGCAAATTACCAGACTGGCTACACACAAAAATTATACATTCATGCTGTCACTCAGAATGACTAGATTCACATATTTTTCTCGGTCATCTCATTGTAAGGTGATCCCACGACAAAAAGAACCAAATATATAATTTAATATATATCAGATACTATAGCATTAGGTAAACACCAGTAAAAAGCTATCAGGTTAAAGCACACACATTTATTCCTACTATGGTCTTAGCAAGTACTTCATGAAATTCACCAAGTCAAGATGGTAGAACTTATACTATAGGTCTTTCTCTGAGTCCCTTGTCATTTGTTAGGTGGATAAAATGAAAGCAGTCGCTCAGGCTCCCAAATGAAAACAATGCTTGTGCAGCCTGGATTACTGAGCCTAGTGAGTTTATCTGTGCTCTGAAAGAAATCAAACTGTTGCTTGAAGGCAAAGTTTAGAGTTGTTTGTCTCTAACAACCTAAAGCTGAGAGTTGAGCTCACACAGACTTACAGCCATTTTGCATAGGTTCTTGCTCCTGGTTTTATAAGACTGTCACTTCTTTGGACTTTGTTCTAGAAAATGTAAATCTACCACAGAAGAACTTTACTACAAAAGTTTATCCAATCACACTTATAATCTTAGTTTAGATCTAATGATCTCTGTTTGAAGCCAGCCAGGGCCAGAAAAATCTGTGAGACTCTTATCTCCAATTATCTACTCAGAAAAGGCCAGAAATAACTCTGTGGCCCAAGTGGTAGCTTTGAACACAAATGCACAGGAATTCCATCTAAGCCCTGAGTGCAAGTCTAGCACGTGCATGCGCATGCACACGCACACACACACACACACAAACGATTATTGTTTCTTTCTAGAGAAGCTTTACGTTAGGTCACCAAACTATAGGCCCATCTTCCTATAAGAAAATTAGATATTCAACATACAAATTAAAAAATATATAGAAAAGAAACACCAAAAATATAAATCAGTAGCATATTATTCCATTCTTTAATTGGAATTTCAATTATTAAGGCACATTAATAAAAAGAAATTGTATCTATATCTTTAAGGCAATGTTTAGATGGAAACAATTAGGACTTTATATAATTTTAAATATAATGTGCTCACCAGGTAGGGTGGTTCACACCTGTAATCCTAGCTACTCCGGAGGCTGAGAACTGAAGATCACAGTTCATAAGACCAGGTAGAAAGGTCCATAGACTCTTATCTCCTATTAACCAGCAAAAACATGTCATGGAGGCATGGCCCAAGAGGTATAGTACCAGTATAGAATGAAAAAGTCAAGAGTAAAAGGCCCTGAGTTTATGTCTCAGGACTGGTGCCAAAGAAAAGTAACAAGCTAGATTGGAAAACATGATGAATTATGGAATCATATGCAATATATGGATTTGTTCCCAATATATGTGTTTCCATATCTCTACATGTAAAATGGGTGAACCATCCTACCAGTTTCTAAGTGCTTTTCAAGGCTTATTTCACAAGCCTTCAGTTTTGCTGTGTTCTGCATCTCATTGGATGTTAAGGGAGGAATGAAGATTTCCTGACTCAGTTCTATGGAAACAAAAGAGACATGAGGTTTTGAATAACTAAGTCATTTGAAGCAGCTTATTAGGTAAAAATCATATGAAATGTTCTCGTTAACCATATTGCTTGGGAACTCTAAGTTGTTAGGGAGTTCTAAATAATTAAGTGGATTTTCATATGAACTAGTAAACATGGCCACAAGTCATTTCCCTGATGACTTCTAATTCACAGAATTTGTCCTTAAAAATGCAGATTCGTCTCATATAGTAGATGCCAGCACACCATCTGATGAAAAGGAATCACATGCTAATTTATTAGACCACTTGCAAATGAGTGAGTCTAGAGTGTGGAAATATGCTTATAGATTTGGGATTATCCTCTTTTACTACTTAGAGCTAGTCTGGAAAAGCGATTACAACAATAGAACCCAAGTGTAACAATATCTATCCTGTACTTAAATAAACTTGTAGTTGGCAGAAAATCATCTTCCCATTTATTACAAATCTGCTAGGATATTTTTTTAGAATAAAGTGTATTCCTGAGAGGATAGGGTCTAAGCAAAATTCACTAGTGCTATAAAAATAAGGTTTAGAATTGTTGTTTTAATTACCCTGAAACAGATTTCTGCAAAGCATGGCTTTGCAGAATGTACACCATTATAAAAGAAGCAAATATATTTTTGTTCAAGTGCTTTGGAGCATAGAAAATTTTTTCTCTCAATACAGTTAGTATTCCTAAGAATATATTATGGGGTGATATGAAATAAGAGTATTTAGATCAGCAATGTACGTATCTGAAATGACCAGAAGTGTTATTCATAACATAATCTACAACAAATTTTGGTGACTAGGCAGATACCTGAGCATGGGATTAAACATAGGAAATCATACATGCTGAAATGTGACTTTAGTGTTATATGTTAACTTGAGAATTGATAGTAATCAAACACCTGAATTCTTACTCTCTGCTTAAGGACACAAAACCAGTCATAAGCAAAGTTGGCTAAGGTATTTGTTTAAAGGTTATACAAATACATTGTAAGTGATGGTGAAGTTCATATCTACAATGAACTCAGACTTACCATTAACTAAGAGTCCACATTAAATTTTTTTTTATCAGTACTGATGTGTTAGTTCAGGTTCTCATACTCGCTCAGCTGGTATACTACCACTTAAGCTATGCCTCCAGCCCTGCTTTTGCTGTTTTGTTTTGTTTTTGAAATACTGACACCTGGACTTCAATGTTAGGTTGGCCTCAATTTGAGATCCTCTATATTTCAGCTACAATTATAGCTACAATTATAAGCATCAGCCCCCAGTGCCCAATTTAAATTCTTTAATTGGAAATAGAAGGCTTTCGGCTTATAGATTTTCTTTTAGCCATCCAACAATCTCTTATTGAGGACTAGGAATTGCTTCATGTACTAGAAAATTCAGGATACAAAATTAGATCCTTTCATTCAAAGCTGTGATAGTCTGGGCATTGTAATAGAAAGGAGATACAGTTTTCCAATCATATAGGGCAGCCCTCTTTTAAGAAAATTATTCTGAGTACAAAAGTAAATATTGGGAAAAGAAACAACAAAGATATCAAAGGCATATTATTCCTATCTTAATCAGAATTTCAATTGATAAAGCTCATTCATAAAACGAAGTTGGTATGAATGGCATGGGAGCCCAGAGGGAGGGCACGGTTATTTGTAGTATTTACTTATGTATATATGTATTGATGATTGATCAATTGATGGACCAACTTGAATTCAGGACCTGGGCTCTATCCTTGAGCTTTTGTGCTCGAGGTTAGCCTCTACCACTTTGAGCCACAGCTCCATTTCCAGCTTTTTGATAGTTAATGGGGCACAAGAGTCTTATGGACTTTCTTGCCTGGTCTGGCTTTGAATCACAATCCTCAGATCTCAGCCTCCTGAATAGGGTAGTTAGGATTACAAGCACAAGTCATTGGCACACTAATGTATTTATTTACATATTTGTTTACTTACTTAATTTTGTGGGGTGTTCCAGGTCTCACCTTCTGAGTAGAGTAGCTAGGTTACAGCCATGAGTCATTGGGACCCTAATGTATGTATTATTTATTTTATTTATTTAATATTGGTGTGTGTGTGTGTCTGTGTGTGTGTGTGTGTGTGTGTGTGTTCCATTATGAGGGCTTGAACTCAGGGCCCTGTACTCTCACTTCGCTTTTTAGCTCACACTGGTACTCTACCATTTGAGCTATACCTCCAGCTCTGTCCCTGGTAATTTTGCTTCTAAATCTAAGTTGCAGATAGCCTTAGGCCTTTCAAATTGTTGCTTTCAATCTAAATTAGGAAGTAAGTTTTTGTAGTAACACAGGGCTTTCTGGGCAACAATTTGTTTGGGTTTGTGCCTCTGGTTAAAAAAGAAAAAGAAAAAAAAAAGAAAGGTATTAGTTATTAGTTTAGAATGGATGCACATTTATTGCAAAGTTGCCTTAATAATGAAACTGTCCTTGAACATGAACACCCACAAATGATAGGTTAGTTTCCATTAAGACATTTGCACTTATTTTTACAATGCTCTTTAGATGCAGAAAATTTTCTAAGACACATGACACGTAATTTTGTTCCATTCATTTATAAATTTCAAAACATTTGACATCAGCAAATCTAGAAGAATAATCAAAGGTTTTTGATAGTCCATAAAAATAGTTTTCTAACCTGTATGAATTGAGAAACATTGTTTTATTAGATGATATTGGTAAAGTTTAGAAACATAGTTGATTCTTTGGTGGTTTAATTTTCAAAGAGGAGAACTTTTAATTTACCAAGAGAACATGTGTTAAATATAGGAATGTAAGTTATAGTTTATGCTCATGTATATAAGCACATATTTTTTCTAGGGCTCCTATTCTTTCTTGAAAAATACATGTTATTCCCCTCCCCAATACCTATTTTACTGACTATTACAACCATAGAAAATTCATCCTATTCATCCCAATGTGAAGTTTTGAATTAAAAGAATTAGAAAGTCAATGTTGACAGTGATTTTGGAGTGAATTAGGAGAAGGGAGCAAAGGAGAGTCCAACATCAGCTGCAAAACTAAACTTTCATATAAGAAAGTAACATGAAAATAACAGGCCAATGTATAACAATTTCTTATTTCTCTACTTTAAAAAATGAGGCTAGAAATCAATCAATGATGTTTCACTTATTCATTCAACAAATACTTGTCAAGCGCCTACTATGTAATAGAGGCCAACAATAGAATGGAGAAAATAAAAGGCACATCACCCTTGCCCATATGGATTTTGTATACAATGGGAAATTTTAACATCTTATATACATTGTTTCAAAAGATACAGGGAGGGGATAGAGTGGGGTGTAATTTGGGCTGATAACAGGTTAGTAAACAAGTGAAAATCAAATTGACTGATCATGTACTGGCAGTGGCCACTCGTGAGTCTCAAGTGGTATCTGTTTTTTGCTCTGGTTGCAACTACTACAAGTTCATGTACATTTTTCTTTGATTCCCTCTAGTATATGACTGCTGCTGCTCCTATGCAGGGGACCTACATTCCCCAGTACACGCCTGTGCCTCCGACAGCTGTTTCTATTGAAGTAAGTCAATTCTTGTCTTGTAGAGAGATATTAGGAGAAATAAGTCCCAGTGACCTATACTTTGGTCCCCATAACCCATGGAAACCTCGTGGATAATTGTTGTTGTGCTGCTCCAAAATAGGTAATTGCAAGCTCAGTATACAAAACCTATGTACATTTACACAACTTGCCCATATTTTATTTTACGTACAGAATGCTTAGAGAAAAGTCCAGAGAACAAATCACTACTACATTCAATGTTAAATCTTAACTACTCATAAATATAAAGAAAAATGTTTGCAACAGTTTGAATGAGTTAGCCCTCCAGTGTCCTGTTCCTCAAAACGATGGACCAACATCACTGACATTATCTTGAGCTTGTTACAAACACAGGGTCAGATGCCATCACTCAGTGAAATTTCATTTCATTTTAACATGATTTTTCCATGATCCAAATGCACATTAAAATGTGAGACACTGGATTACAATTCTCCAATTATTCTGCATATTAACATTGTTATAGAAACATCAATATTATTTTTCTTCTTGGGTTCTATAACCAGAGATTTTATTGATTTGTCTGAAATATGTACTGGACATCAGAAATATTTTGTAAGATTTCAGGCGAATCTAATATGTATTTTAAAAATTAAGGGAAAAAGAACTTGCTCTGGATGTTTTTTGCTAGCTTTGTCACTCAAGACTGGATCTCTGCCACTTGAGTTACAGCTCTACTCCTGGCTTTTTTAGTTAGAGATAAGACTCTTATGGACCTTCCTGCCAGGGATAGCTTCAAACTGCAATTCTCAGATCTCAGCCTCCTGAGTGTAAAGAATAATCTACTAGGACATGAGGCTCTGGTGCCCTGTATGAATGAACCTTGACAGATTTATGACTTCTTATAGAGAAGATCACTGTGGGTATCATAAATGATGCTTTCATCCCATCCTTTTTGGAAACTTTGTCCTTTCATCTCTCTTTCTGTTCGGATGAGTCCATACATTCTAGCTTCATTTTATTGGATCAAGCCATTAAACTAAAGGTAGAAGGAGAAATCATAGGGCTCTGCTGCTGCTGATAACCACAATTAAATCAGTATCCTTCTCACTGCTTCTAGTTCTTATTTTTAGTGCTCTCCTGATGCACATGTCCATTAAGGTAAGTGCATTTCTTCTCATAAGCTGGACATCCCAGGGAATGGTCAGAAATTAGGGTATTTGCATATGATACTCCACCAGTGAAGTTTGATAGAAACCTTTACTGATTGAATTGAGTATTTAAAAATGGTTATTTATTTGTTTTGAGTATGTAGAAATGTTTGCTTGTATCAAGTTTAATTAGGCACTACTTAATTTAAACATCCAAGAACAAGCAATTCTTTAAAATTTGATAGGTTTTAGACATGAGCTCAAACTAATGTGTCTTAAACAGATTTTAATTGGAGGTTTTTCAGAGCCTTAGGAATGGGATTAAATGTGTGTATTCTACAATATTTCACTATCAAAAGCAGCTATATCATGAGAAAGTCAATGACCTGGACACGGCAGGCACTGGAAGCACAAATTGTAGCCATGTATGTGCATGTTTGTATCTTCACACAAAAGGCATATGCTGTCTCTAGAACCAGAACAATGTGATGAGAATAAAATAATGAGACACGTTTGTCAATGTGGGTTTTTGTCTAGTTATAGAGTTTGAAAAAAGTTTCTCTGAAAAAATTTAAATGTCCTCATGAAAAAAGCACTGACTCATTTTCACGTAATATTCATCAGTGTCCACACAAATAAATACTGAGGCGCATGGAGCGGGGGGGGGGGGGGGGAGGGAGGGCTAGGGGAAGCAGGTGGCTTAGAAAGCCACAAGACAATATCACATTAGGAAAGAAAACAGTGAATAATTATAAGGAGAATTGTCCAATTCAAAGGAAGAATTTCAGGGATCTTAAGTAACAAATAATTGACTAACAGTACAACAGCACCACTGAGATCTAAGATTTATATGTTAAACCAGGAGGATGCCCTCCTCGGGTTTGCCGACATCCAAGCAAAGCTACCTGGGTCACCGTAGGACCCAAATATATGCTACTTATAATGATCAATTCTAGATATTCACTCTTGCTGCCACCTATAATACACAGAGGTGAAAGAATGGTGAAAGAAAAAATAATACAGAACAGAGATCATTTCCAGTTCATGTTTCAGAAAACAAAGCCAAATAAAACATATCCAATTACTAAGGTGAAAATCTACTCAACAGTATTCTTTTAAAAAGATTTCCAAGTGTTGATGTAGAATTGTTATGAAGTCTAGAGTTACTATAATCTTGTCAAATGAAACAGGTATGGTATAATAAGCTTTCTTTGAATATGCAAATACTTATAGGAATCCTTAATGCATTTTTATTAGTTATTATCTAGGATAATTGCATGAAATCACAGTCTAAAAGTTCTGGGTGTCAGTGGCTCACATCTAGAATCCTACCTACTCAGGAGTCTGAGATCTGAGAAATCATGATTCAAAGCCAGCCCAAGAAGAAATGTCCAGGAGACCCTTACCTCCATTAACTAGCAAAACACTTAGAAATGAACTGTGGCTCAAATGATAGAGTGCTAGCCTTGAGTGAAAAAAAGCATCCAGGTCCTGAGTTCAGCTCTTCTAACAGAGAAAGAAAGAAAGAAAGAAAGAAAGAAAGAAAGAAAGAAAGAAAGAAAGAAAGAAAGAAAGAAAGAAAGAAAGAAAGGAAGGAAGGAAGGAAGGAAGGAAGGAAGGAAGGAAGGAAGGAAGGAAAGAAAGAGAGAGAGAGATAGAGAAAGAGAAAGTTTCAAGTAAGGACAAAATGGTTTTCTGCCCATCTGTCCTGTTTAAGCGTCTGCATTCAGAGGCATGTGCATACATGCTCCATTAATTTCCTCTAAGTACATATGTAGTCAAGAGCATCTCTTCTCAAACCAGTAGCACAGGTATTTAAAGTCCATCCTGACAAGGATCTTTTGCTAAAGCAAATAAGGGTTTTGTCTATTTATTGCCTCCATAGGGTGTTGTTGCTGATACCTCTCCCCAGACAGTGGCACCTTCCTCCCAGGACACCAGTGGTCAGCAGCAACAAATAACAGTGGATGCACCCAATGAGCACGCACCTGCATATTCCTACCAACAGTCTAAGTAAGTGGGGCTTGTGCTAAGCTCATTCTCTCAGGATAATCACTTTTCTCAGTCTGTACTTGTACAGGTAACCATGCCACATGAATGTTTCTGTAGCACATAATTAATTGCTTGGATGGATTTGGTCTGACATCATGGATGTTTCTTCTCATTTTAGCTGGATTCAAGCGTGGGAATCAGCTGCTATTTATCTATGTGGCTCTAATTTGGGGTGGGCACTGGGTGATGGTTGGGTGATGGAAATGATTGGATTATATGTTTTAGATCTTTTAACCAGATAGTTCCAGGACAGGAAGAAAGAATGCTCAAAGGCAGCAAGCTTTTCAATTCTGCCCCATTGGCTACTGTCCAATTGGCCAAAGTTAGTCACTGGTACCAAGCAGAGTCAGTGTAGATGTTCACTACTAGAGAATGGCATTGCAGTTGTTTTATGGTGGTGGTGGTGGTGTTTTACCAGAAACAACAACAAAAGCCTGTCATATGTAGTCTTGGGAAAATTTCAAAATTCCGGTATTCCAATGCATGGATGTTGCATTCTGTTCTCTCCTTTCACTCTGAAATAAAGACAGTGACACTCTCCATGCAAAGTTATTTTGAACACCCAGTTAAATGTACATGAAAACCCATATTGAAAATAGAAGTAGAGCCTCACTCAGGAATTCAGTTGCAAAGAACATCAAGTTGTCAGAATTAGCCCTGGAAATTTTTAAATCACTCATCGTAACTACATTAGACTTTGGGTTGAATACATATGTAGAGTAAAAGCTGAGGGTTTTTTTTTTTCTGTACCAAATGAAAGGAATTCACTATAGGAAAATTTACACACAGATATCTTTACATGAAAACCATTCAACTCTGTAGATCACAGTCTATGAAACTGGTCAACAGAGAATTCCTAGATAATCTTTTTTAGGGAGTGTTATTCCATTTTCTTGTCATCATTTTGCTTCAGAAAGGAAATTTATTGTCATTTTTGAAAGAATAAAGAACCCAGGTGTGGTAACACCTGTAATCCTAGCACTTGTAGGTAGAGGCAGGAGATTTGCAAATTCAAGATAACCCAGACTACACAAACAAACCAACAAACAGAGTAAAGAAGACATTACTCAGGACTATTGCAATTTGTGTTAAGATTTCATAATAGTGGAAAGAGATTAGAATTATAGCTGAGACTTTAATGAAGAGGTGAGTGTGTGGAAATTACTAAGAAGAGACAGCAGGAATAGATTTTAGCTAAGATTCCTTAAGAGGATGCTTACTGAAGCCAGATCAAGGTAGGAAATGAAGATACTGACCAGATATGGATGATTATATATCACAGATGGAGAATTCTGTCTAAACTGCCTTAATATTCTTGCTGAAAATAAGCTATATAAACCTGCCAAGAATGGGAGCCAAAGCCTATTAAGAAGAGAGCTCAGATGGCCATACTGAAACTTGGCCAAGGAGAGAATCGTTGTACTCCTTAAATGGAGTCTTCTGTGTATAGTTAAAAATTAAATTTGCTTAGGATATCAGTTAATGTTTCAAACTAAGGTATTATTATCACTGCTCTCATTGCTATCAGAAACGATTTCCGGAAATACTGATGCTGAGTAAAACAAGCTGCTGTTTAATTCAGCTTCAGCTTGTACGTACATATTCCATGCAAAGAACAATGGCACCATCTCTAGCACTGTGGTGATTATATCAAGGTGTTCAGTCTGGTAAGTGTGAGGAAAGGATCATATACTGGCTATGAGGAGTGAGAGTCACTTGTGGGAGAGAAGAGAGATAATGTAACGGTTAATTTATTTGTCAATTTGGCTCTCAGTCATCTTGTGTCCAGATGGGCCAAGCATCATTAGGATCGTGGGAGTATTTTTGAGTGAGATCAGCATTTGAATCAGAAGAGAATAAAGCAGATGCTTCTCCCTAATGTAGGTGGCCCCCACCCAATCAGTTAAAGGCTGGAAAAGAACAGAAAGTGTACTCCTCCCATGAGGATGAGGGAACTTCATGCTTAAGCTGGAACATCTGTCTTTCCCTGCCTTTGGACTTGAAGTGAAACATTGTCTCTGCTTGGGTCTCAAGCCTTCCAGACCTGGGACTGGAATTTTTGCCATCAGCTTTCCTAGGTTCAGGATTTGGGATTAAAGCTGGAACAATACCATTGACTCTTCTAGATCTCCATTCTATTGATTGCAGATCTTGGTATCAGCCAATTCCTTATGATCTTTCCTTTCCACATTTCCTTCATAAATACACCACATGCTTACATTTACTCATGTGTTCATTCATTCATCCATCATATCAGTGCTGTTTGCCTAGAAAACCCAGACTAACCTCCGTTTCCAGATACATCTCACAGTTTAGTGAGTAGTTTTGTCTCTTCTAAATACATATAGTAAGGAAATGAGTGATTCTGTAACCTAGAATGGTCCTGCTGCCAGATTGGTGGTTTCTGGATAAATGGAAGTTAATCCATCTATTTGTGTAATCAATGTTTATTAAGAACTCTGATGTGATAGCTATTATTCTAGGTGCTAGGAAAAAGGCAAGTGAAAGAAAAAGACCTCTCCCCATCTCTCAGGGTTTATTTTCTAGTAAGATTAGACTTACAGTCAATGTGTCAATTAAAACACAACGAAAAATAATGGACTCCGGTGGCTCATGGCTTTAATCCTAAGTACTTAAGAGGCTGAGATCTAGAAAACCATAGTCTGAGGCAAGCCAAGGCAGAAAATTCTGCAAGAAAAGTCTGCAAAAAGATGAACTGAAGGTGAGCCTCAAGTAAGGGATCATGTCCACAAGCCTAGCAAGTGCTGAGGATCTGAATTTAAACCCCAGTACCAGGAAAAGTTAATTAATTAATTAGAATAAAAATGAAGCAAGCACAGAATTACAAAGGAGTAGAAAGTCTTCTTGTGGTAGACATGATAAGGTAAACACCTTATAGTGTTATCCAGAAGATCTTACTAGAAAAACAGTTTGAAGCTGAGCTTAGGGATATTTGGAGAAAAAGGGGTGTGTGTGTGTGTGTGTGTGTGTGTGTGTGTGTGTGTGTGTGTGTGTGTGTGTGTGTGCTGGTCCTGGGCTTGAAGTTAGTGCTTGGGTGCTGTCCCTGACAATTTTTTTTTGCTCTCTCTCACTTGAGCCACAGCTCTACTTCCAGCTATTTGGTGCTTAATTGAAAATAAGCAGCTCATGAACTTTTCTGCCTGCGCTGGCTTCCAACTGGGATCTTCAGATCTCAGCCTCCTACGTAGCTAGAATTAGCATCTGTTGGTAGTTTTTTGTTTGCTTTTTTTTGTTTTTGTTATTTGATTTTGTTTGGGGGAGGTGTTTTTAGTTTTTAGGGATTTTGGGTTTTGTATTTTTACTCATGTCTAGTCCACTACCACTTGAGCCACAGCTCTACTTCCAACTTTTTGCTGGTTAATTGGAGATAACTGACTTTACCACCCAGGCTAGCTTCAAACACATGATCCTCAGATCTGTGCTTTCTGAGTAGCTAGGACTACAGGCATGAATCACCAGTGGCCAACTGAGATTAAGCATTCTAAACAAAGGAAAACAGATATTTGGAGGTTATTTGAAATCCATAAGGGGAATTCAAGGCTGAAATGTCTAGATTATCCCAGAGATAGGTAAAGCCCAAATAGGCCAGCTACTTTTCAAACCTTTGACTTTTCTAAGAGTCATTATATTTTGTTTAAAGTGAACATATAAAATTGAAAGGACTTTGACAGGAGGGATGTCATTTATTTAGATAATATCAGTGACTATGCATCAACATGAATACAGAGATAGAACAGCTTGGATGTTTGGAAGTATTTTCTACAACAGTGGTAGTAGAAATGACAAAGGGTTCTTGATTACAAAAAGCTTGCTTTACACTTACACATTACATATATTGAAGGGTGCTTCACAGCTTCTGCTCCTTGACACAGCAGGCCAGACAGAGAGGAGAGTGCCAGGGGGACAGGAGACCTTCCAAAACTATGGAATGGGATAAACCACTTGTGTTTCCTTATCAATATTTGTTAAACCTGTTAAAAAAGGCTAACAGGCCCTATGAAGAGCTTTTTCATGGAAACAACAACAAAATATTGAAAGAAACATATTAAATAGATCTGTGGGTGCCAATCACTACAGAAAAAAATGCTACAAAAAGGAATAAATATGACACAACCCAAAGGTGGTGGTGGTGGTTGTTTTTGTTTAATCAGTTTCAGCCAAGGGAATTAGGTCTGTGTTGTATGAAGACATATGAATTCTGCAGAACCAATCACAGAAGACCCACAATTGGGCTAAACACTTGAGTCATGACTAAACAAAAGTTATTTTACCAATTTATTTCTGTTAGATTTGACCATTTTCTATACATAGGACTATGCTGTCCATACAGAGATTAACTGAAATCAACAACATTGTGAAGTTAGTTGCAGTCTATAGACTTCCCCAAATTCTTGTTATATCCTTTCTGTTGAGTTTAAGGAGAGGGTCTCTGAAATAATTTAGCCTATCCACATTATCTTAGTTACCTTAAATACTCTAAAGTTCACAAATGAAAGCTCATTTCCAACATCATTATGCTAATCAATCTGCCTCCATTTCCATCAGGCAACCTCTTTCTAACAATCATTATGGTAATTGAGATATTGATAGCTTAAACTACTTATACAAACTTCTACCCTTTCTCATTAAATGCTAGCTGACCTCTTGTGTGCTGTGAAATTCCGATGAGGGCAAATTAGTGGCCCTGAAAATAGCTTGACACAGCATACATATATTCAACACCAAAATGTCTACACAAAAGATATTAAAAATTACAGCTATTAAAACAAAAGATTTCATGAGAAGAGTTTAAGAAATAGATATCATTATACAGGAACTCAGTTATGAGAAACAGTCACATTTTGAAAGGTCGAATTGAGAGTCTTTATTGGACTACTGTAGCAAAGATCTGCAGCCCCTCAAATACACTTAACACTTAGAAAACAGAATCATGAAAGCAAGAGAGAAAAGAAAGAGCAGAAAAACAATACCAACAAACCAGATCAATTCCAATGGAGAGCTGAATTGGGATGCTAGAGTAACTGGAGGAGAGCTAGGAGAAGCATAATGTCCTGGTATCTGAGCAGGTCTGGGCCTAAATAGGGCCAGGTAGTATTGCAGGAAACACTAGAGTCTTAGGAGTTCAAAGCACAAAACTGACAGGTCCAGTAACATATTGTGCAAGTCCATGCCCCTGACTCTAGGAATTCAGGCATGCCCATCAGCGTTCCCTGCCTCTACCATGAAGATGGTACCAGTTAAACCCACCTTCCTATCATTCACCATGTGACTAAGAGGGTTCTGATTAGATCCAGTCTTCTTATTCCAATATATATGATGTGCATCCACATACATGGACTATTTAGGATTAGCAAATATTTTATTATTTCAAATTTCTCTGTTTAAAACACAGGACTTTCCCCCCCCCCATCATTAAAAAATTTATTAATGTCAAAAGTCATCAGGGCTCTTACTTCAGAAAGAAGAGATGATGATTGGATTGTGTCAGAAATACCAATTCCCACCAAGTTCTCTATTCTTTCTTGTGCTATACAGGATATCTTAAAATTAAGTATGATCTGAACCTGGTACTTGTTATGCTAGCTACCTAAGCCAGCTGGGAAGGAAAGTTTTTGATCTCATCTCCTGTTAATCAGCAAAATGCCAAAAGTAGAAGTGTAGCTCGTGTGGTAGAGCACCAGATTTGAGTGAAAAAGGCAAGTGGACATACAAGGCCCTAAGTTCAAGCCCCACTCCCTGCACACACACACAAATAAGTATGATCTGAAAAGTGTCTTCACCAAATTCTATCTTAATATGAACAACTGGAAGTCCTCAGTTTAGATCCTACCTTTATGATTCCCTGGTTGTAACTCAGCTTTTCAGTATCTGATCCTCTTTAAATTGAGAGCATTATAGGCAGGAACGTCCTCGTGAAACTCTTCTCTCCAATTAATCACAGGAAAAGGCAGAAGCTGTGCTGTGGTTCATGTGGTAGAGCACTAGCCTAGAGCAAAAGGAGATCAGAGACAACACTTAGGCCCAGAGTTCAAGGCCCAGGACTGGGAAGTAGATAGATAGATGGATAGATAGATAGATAGATAGATAGATAGATAGATAGATAGATAGATAGATAGATAGATAGATAGATAGAGCATTAGACCTCTGTTTTGTAATGAACATCAGTTATATCTGATGTGGAAGAAGATTTCCCTCACATCCTGGAGTTACATGTTAGAAAGCACCTGAGCACCTTCTGCTCCAATTAGGTTGGGATTCAGGACTTCAAGCTGAGCAATAAGTATGTCCATTGTTGCAGCTTTCTTCAAAGACATTAACTAATACTAATGAACATGACTTCCTAAAGGGCCAGAAAAATACTTCCAATAATTTACTTTCTCAGAGATCTGTGTTGCCTCCTCATGAGGAATTCCTATAAGTTAAAAAGTATATACATTAAATTATTCAAGAACCCTAACAGAATTTGGATTGTCCAACGGTTGATTATTTGGATACTAATAGAAAACATTATATCTTTGATTTATGACTTGGGATAAAAATAAACCAGTATAGATATTTTGAACATGTAAAAAAAATATATTCTTTTGAAACACTTTGAACATGTAAAAAAATATATTCTTTTGAAAACGTTTCTATCCTGAGGCTCTTTTTTGTGCCTAATCACACACTTAGTTTCCCTGTACATAATCTACTAGTGAGAATGTACTATGTACTTTCCCACATAGACTACTTCCTTTTATATAACATCACATGAAGCTAGTGTGTTCAACATGACTCTGAGAAATACTGAATCATCAGACTATCGTTTGCCAGATTTCTAAAATGATGAATTGTTGTCTACTTTTTTTGGAGAGGGTTTTGGGTAGATATAACTAGTCTCATCAAACTCCTACTCTATACATATTTACATTGCAATTGAAAAGCTCTTACCTTACTCATCCTTCATAGAAATTCTATTTGCTCTTTAGATCATCACTGACTAACTGAACTGCCCCAAATTCATGTAAAATTTTAGAACACTGGGACTGTGTAAACTATGCTTGTGAGTCATAGAACATTCTATGTTCATTGTGCTTTAGATTTGTAAATGTTTTCCATACTCATCTTTTCATGTAAATTACTGTCTCAATCCAATTTATTTCTTAAATAATCTCACTGTCCAGTCTAAAATGCACCTGTTATTAATGATCACAGCATTGAAAACTGACAGTTCTTCTATTTTTAGGAATATCAGTGCAATCTTAAGCATTATGTAAATATGCACGTACTTTTTCTAACATAGAGAAAGTGACCAGAGGCAGATTTAGTTTTATTTAAACAGCAACACATTTTACTTTCTAGAACCACAAATATTGAAAGTATCACCATTTATTTCTCCCTATTTGTTTGCATGTAGCAATTAGACCACTTTAAGACCTAAAAGAATTGTAGAGGATATTAGAAACAATATGTAAGTTGACAAAATGCTAAAAAGCAGCCTGGCTCATTTGAGTGCAATGCACATCAAACACTTGACCCAAGATGGGCTTTAATGACGCTGTCATCCACTGACTGAGTGAGACACCTTTCATTGAATGGAGTTAACTAGCTTTTAGGCATTTACCCAATGCATGAGAATAGGAAAAAAATGCCAAAGCAGATTGCAAAGGTAGAGAAAAGGAGCTAAAATAGTTCTAATGGCTACCATTCATAAAACTTTCCTTATTGTTGCTGCTTTCATGAGCTGTAATTGCATTTCCCCTTAGAAGAAATTGTGCTTTCTCATAAATGCAAGAGGGAGGGGATAAAACAGGAGGTAGTCTCAGAGACTTCAAGTATTTCTAAGGAATTGAAATATTCAATTTTACATGATTTTGAAACAAATTAATTAGATTCTCAATAGCCACAATGGCTCATATGATGGCCTATGCAAATTAGGAAGGGGAAGACTTTCTGAAGACCATTTTAGATGTTATTTGCTTTTGTGTGAATTTGAATAAATTGCATCCACTTGCTCAGGGCAGATGTACTCCCGGAACAGATTACCTAGCCTTGAGAGCAGAGAGTTGGTGGAAACCAAATCTCTTATCCACCACTCCTTCTTACCCATGGGTCTTACAGTGTGAAAAACCTGTGCTCCTGTGCCCAGCAACCCTGAGCCTTAGTTACTAAATTGAGCAACTGGAAATCAGAAGAACCTGCAAAACTTTTCTGTCATCCTGTGTCTATGGGTGGAGCCTTTCATCAGAATGTCACCTGTAGCTAGCTTAAAGTTCCTTTGTTGTTTAGCATAGTTTTGTAATTATTCAACCTACATAGAAAAAGGAGTGAAGACTAAAGAAAACCCACTAAAATCTCATTCGTGGTTATAAATGGGCAGAGGGCTTGGCCTAACCAAGATGTGCAGGCTAACAAAGTGTCCTATGGCACAGTAGCATTTGGCAATTGAACACCTAAACACTTATTATGACAAAAAAAAAAAACATCACTTTTCCAGACTCCAGGAGAACAGAAAATAGAAAAATAGAGCCTTTGCTCTCAAAGAGAGTTTTTGTTGCTGTTTTTTATTTTCCTACTAATCTTTTTTATTTTTTTTTTAATGACAGCATTAGGATTTGAATTCAGAGACTTGTGCTTGCTTGGCTTACTTGCTCAGCTGGTGCTTTACTACTTGGACCATGCCTGCAGCATTATTTATTTTGTGCCAGTCCTGGGGCTTCAACTGAGGGCCTGAGTGCTATCTCTGAGCATCCTTTGCTCAAGGCTAGCACTCTACCACTTGAGTCACAGCTCCACTTCCAGGTTCTTTTGGTTGTTTTTAGTGGAGATAAGAGTCTCTTGGATTTTCTTGTGGGCTGGGAAGGTGGCTCAGTGGTAGAGCGCTTGGCTTGCATGCCTGAGGCCCTGGGTTCGATTCCTCAGCACCACATAAGAAAAAAGAAAAAAGCCAGAAGTGGAGCTGTGGCTCAAGTGGTAGAGCGCTAGCCTTGAGCTGAAGAGCTGAAGGACAGAGCCCATGACCGGACCAAAAAAAAAAAAAGAGTCTCTTGGATTTTCCTGCCTTGGCTGGCTTCGAAACAGGATCCTCAGATTTCAGCATCCTGAGCAGCTAGGATTATAGGTGTGAGCCACTGGGACCTGGCTTCCAGCACTCTTGGTTTGTTTGGATTTTTTTGTGTGTGAAAATACTGTACAGAGAGGGGTTACAATTACATGGGCAAGATAATGAGTACATTTCTTATCAAGCATTGTTGCCTCCTACTTTGTTTCCCCTTCCTATTCCTTCCCATCTCCCCCTTCCCCCAGCCAAAGTTGTAAAGTCCAGCACTGTTTTTGCTGGTTATTTTGGAGATAGAATCTAGAAAACTTATCTGTCTTGACTGACCTCTAATCTTCCATATCCCAGCCTCTTGGGTAGTTAGGGTTACTGGCATGTAATCCTACAGGCACCTAGTGGGCTTGATGGGGCAAGTAATCTTGATAGGGCAACAGCAAGGAAAAGCTATCTGACTTTTTTTTTCTGGGCCCATAAGGCTTATGTTTATACATTTGTGAAATACAAGAAGATGACATATATTCCTGTCATCTAAATACAGAGTAGAGAATCACGTGTATTCTGAGCTAGTTAATGATGAATCTCATGATCCCATGATAGCTATGCTTAAGTTATATAATTACTTATAGAATCTGTGGGACAGTTGTAACATAATCTAGACATTAAAAACTAGGTTTTGTGCTCACATGGACTGTTTTTTTCCTGTTTCTACAACAAAATAACTGACTCTGACTAATGTAAAAGAAAAGAGATTTACTTATGTGAGAGAGAGAAAGAGAGAGGGGGGAGGGAGAGAAGGAAGGGAGAAAGGAAGGGAGAGAGGGAGGGAGGGAGGGAGATTTATTTAGCTGAATGTCCAAAATTGCGTAGTCCTATGGGTTTGGCCTCTGGTAAAGGTCCCTTCAGCAGATGGTATCTTACTGAGAGGAAAGTGCTAGAAGAATCCTGTGACCAGACAGGAAGCACAGAGTTAGCATGGATCCGCTTGTTAATAACAACTTCCAACTGACACCAAAAGAACTGCCATAGTCCCTTCTAAAGGCAGTCCTGTGATACCTGTCATTGATTCCGTCATCTCTACACTGAAGAGACCAAGCTCCAAAACACAAATACTGCAGAGACACTCAAACAGAACCACACAGGAGTGGTGTCTCTCTGGGTGCATTTCATGTGTGTTTTATAATATTTATTTGCAATAGAATCAAACAACTTTTTTTGATCTGTTCACCTTGATATTGAACATAAGAAAACTCTCTGGTTTGAATTTGTATTTGGGCAAAATTGCAGTATTTGGTAATTTCAAAGACTAAATATACCCATATAATTTCTTTCATTACCATATTACGGTGAAAGAGCAAGGTATCTATTTTATTTGACAGTACTGGGATTTGAACTTAGTGCCACTTGCTAGGGAAGTGCTCTACTACTTGAGCTATGTTCCAGCCCATTTTTGCTTTATGTGTCAGATAGGGTTTCACATTTTGCCCACAAGTAGCTTCTGACTGGGATTCTCCTACTTCTGTCTCCCAGTTAGTGATCACAAGTGTTAATCACCTAGCCCAACTTGTGTTTAAGATAAGGGCCCGTTGACTTTTTGCCTCAAAACCACACTCTTCCTAGAGCTGCCTCCCAAGTAGCTGGAATTGCAGATGTGAGCCACTACACCTGGCTGAGGTTTGTATTTTAAAAGCTGGTGAAAAAGCACAGGTGACAGTTTTTGAAGCTGCTTCAAGGTAATAACTACTCTCATTCAATTATCTTTACAGACCATAAAAGAGAACTAAAGAATGTCCATCTGAAACTGCCTTGAATGAAGAAACTTCATTGACTAAGAAGTTAATTGGCTTCCAGTTTGCACTGGCATCAATGGAAGGCTTTTTCTTTTTTTTAATTTTATACTTTACTCAATGAAAACAAAGTTTTTCTGTGCTATGTAAATGGTTCCTTCATGTGGTCTGACAGCTATTTTTTTTTGCCGTCCTTTCTTTTTTTAATTAAAAAAATGTTCTCAGAAGAGGGGGAAAAACAAAAACATTGAATGTGGATGTTTTACCTGGAAGAACATTTGAATTCAGAAGTTACCTGAAGGTGTAGATAAATTTTTCTTTTTTTTAAATAGAGGACCTGAAATCAAGAGGTGGACACACAGAAATGAAAACAAATTGTCTTCCTCAGACATAAAGCTATTCTTTCTCTCTTTTCCCCGTCTGTTTAAACTTACTGAGTTGGTTCATTTTTATGTTTGTCTTTTCTTAGAAGTATTTAGGTAAGGTTTATCTTGAATCTTAATTGCCTTAATTTTAAGGACGTCAGAGGCTCTCCAGGCAAGCTGTCAACGTCTTGTTAAAAAAAAAAATCAAGAAAGAGTTGAATTACTGTGCCAGCTTTAATTGGTACAGAACTTTAAGACTATGAGTTTTTAGAGTGAAAAAAATAACTGTACAGTTTGAAAGAAAATGTTTTTCTTCATTTGAAGAAAATTTGTGGATAAAAAGAAACCATGTCAACTTCAAGAATTAGGAAATACTGGGACTTCTCATGAACTTTGTCTAAGTGTTGACACACATTTAGAAGGCTAAATGTCTTACGGTAAAGTTATTCATGTTGGTTTAAAACAACTGCATTAGAAATAATGCGTGTTTGGGGGGCAGAATGCAGATTTTTTTATTTACAAAGCGTGATTGCTAGCAAAAGCATTAGTGCTTTTTATCTGCAGTCTTTTTTATGAGCTTTACAAAGTTTTTAGTCAGCTTTGCTTGTCACATTGCAAAACTTAGCTTAAGAGCATTAAAAAAATTAAGTAGATAGGAGCTTATGGTCAACAAGTGCAAAAAAACAAAAAAATAAAAAACAAAAAAAAGCAATAGATAGAGAAATTGTTGGCAATTTCTGTAGTCTTTCCTAGTTGTGAACAAATTTAGCCTATGGATGGCCTATTTTATACCAAAGACGGAGTGATGCCAATTCAGTCCCGAAGATAGAGATTGTTTTTCTTCTCTCTTTGCTTTTTGTTAAAAAAATTATTTTACCAACATGGCTGGTTGAATTCTTACTTTGTTTAAACTACCTTCCACTGGTATTGTACATATTCCAAAAGAAAATCCTTTTTTTGTTTTGTGTTTTTTTTTAAATGTCTATTTGTCAGTAGTAGAACCTTCCATCAACCACAGCTCAGCAGTTCCAGCAGGAAGAGTCTGGATGTCACTGTGTAGAACCAGGTGGTTCTATGGCTTGGTGCCAGCTCCCTCTACTATTGGAACCTGTATGGATGACCACCAATAATCGAAGACACTTATTCAACAGGTTGAATTTTCATGATAAGCCTTTCAAACTGAACACAGTCTTAAAGGTCACTGAAGGGTTGTTGTGAGGAAAGCTTAGTGGTTCTATGGGAAATGGAAAGTGATCTCCTGGGAAGGTGTCACTGAATTGGTAACAGGTCTTCTTTCTGAATTCAACACCTTGGGTTTTGTTTCCTGGACTCAGTAATTATCATCATCCACCACTAATTGCCTCCTTGATTCTGCAGCTGGAGACGGCTATCATCTTCCTGACTCTTGGCATTATATTTTCATATCTAGTTATTTCCAAAAGATTGAAAACCTAGACCTTTCATTTAATTGTCTGAGGCATATAGAACAACTGAGCTGGAAGATTCTATAAATGGAACATAGGGAAGCTTTTAAAATGCTAGGTGACAATCAAGAAATGTGTGATTACTATCAACAAGAACCGAAAGAATTAGGGTTCATTAATGATTAAAACCAAAGGAGATATTTGCATTTAGAAGGATGCAAAATTTTGTCTAAAATTAATTTAATTGACTTACCTTTAAAAAAGCTTTACATTTTTTTATCCGATTCATGTTCAACATAAATAGATGCACCTGTAATTAAAAACAATGGAACAAAATTTTTCTAATTGAACTATCCTCTAGAATTGCTTTCTAAAGGAAACATCTAAATCCGGTATGTGAAATTCTTTATAATTGTCTGTATATGAAGAACAAAAAACAAAAACTTAGTCCTGACGAAAGAGGGGAATGCACTGAACTGAATGCATTGTTAAAGAAAACAGGGTAGTTTTACATACTAAAGAATTAAAAGGTAAATTACAGTCCCATTTGGTCAACATGAGTAAGGACTTTGCCTCCTATGACATTGCCAATATTTAAATAGACCATGGTTCTCTTATTTGCAATCTTATCAGTTGAAAGCTCAGACCTAGAGACTGAATCCATGTTTGTCATCCAGCTAGTGGTAAAAGTATCCAAGAAAATGTCTCGTGCTACAGGGAAATCCAGCTGGTTACAGCCAGGCTCACAGTTTTACATACCATTGAGAGCATCTCAGATTTATACATTCTTCTGTTGCCTCTTCCAGCTTTCCATGAATTACAAGGATGGTGCTTAAGTTTTCACTCTGATAAGTTGGTCCACATGTTAGAGGGGACAGAAGAAACCATCTGTGGGAGCTGTCATTTCTGTGTCTCCTTTTCACTCTCAGAATTCTTTGTATAAATAAGGGTTATCCTGGGCATAATTCATTAGGCTATGAAACCAACATGCTTTCTTGTTTCTGTAAAAAAAAAATTACCAAATGCATACATTAATGTGATTCAAATACAGTCTCATTTACATAATCAACCATGAGGCTCAGAGGTAGCTACCATGTGGCTGACGAATGTGCCTAGGTGACTTCCTGTTTCTACTCCAAACTGCTGATTGATTTATACAGTCAGAAACATTTTTTTTCAACTATGAAATTTCAGTAATCTCAATTTTTTAGGCCACTTCAGGCAAAAGGAAATTACTCCTGTTATTTTATGTGTTCATGTGTGTTTTGTATTTGTTTTGCTAGGTTTTTAAAATCATGCCATCTTATAAAGTATTTCAAGCCAAAAAGAAGAAAAAATGCACATGTTCAAATTTTCCCCTTTTTTTGTCTTCATATTCTAAGAATTGTTTTCAAGAGTAAATGGATAAATAATAAAAATATCAAAAGGTTAACTGAATTACTGTATATGAAAAGTAAAACAAACGAAAGTACGTGTCCCACACAAAGAAACATCAGAACCCTAATCTATGGAAGTCAATGATATATATTAAAGTGGTTTTAATCCTATTTAGAACTATAGTCCATTTTTTCATTCAAGCTGATTTTTGATTCATCAGATTTTCAGGTATTTATTTAGAATATTTCAGTTTTTCTTTTTGACTGAAATTGCCAAGTCTTAGTTGACACATTAGGAAACAAACTAAAGCCACAAAGCCAGTGAGATAAACATTATCTCCTCCATCCTTTGTTACTTGATCAGTACAAGAATAAACCTATTTTCATAATTATAAAGGTAGTATCAAGTAATCTGGGAGCTCCAGATACAAGGCCAGGGCTTCTAAGAATAAACATAATGCCAACAGCTTGAAAGAGTCTGCCCAGGCACACTGACATGCCTTGAATAGAGCCAGTCTCCTAATGGTCTCAAGAAAATCTACCTGATTCCAATTTGGCTAAGGTTAGTTTGTTCACTTGGTAAAATTCAACAGCTCAACATATTGTCTCCATGTTTCACTTCAGTTAATTCTTCTTGTGACTTGAGCAGATTTGCTACATTTGAAGGCATAAGAGTCACTTTGGCCCCAGAAAAGAATGGAACACATCATTCTGTTAGCTGGTCTCTATTTGGGATGGAAAACTGAGCCCAGGAGGGCTGGATGGAGCAGGTGGTGTGCACTGTCTCACTACTTGCAGAATACATCACTGACCCCATTGCAAAACTGCTTTAAAATCACTTTCAGTTGATATAGGAATAAAACCATAGTTTGTTTTTCCTTTCTCCTAAGAATAACAACAATTATTATTATCATATTTGGGATGCTTATTATGTATCATCATGTGCTTTTACACTGGACTAAAATCTTGTTAATGAAAAGTGAAATTTAAGCTAAATGGACTCTCAGTCTTCTTCACGATTGAGGAAACTTTCAGGGGGCTTGGCTAAAGAAATTATGATGTCAGTCAACTCAAAACACTTTCAGTCTCATTCCTAATTTAGTTTTATGAATGGCTGCAGATGAGCTGATAAGCAGAGAAATTCTTAAGTGGTTTTACTGATAAATATTTTATACGGTTTCAAATCAACTGAAGGAGTAATATTTATATCCATTTATAATGATATTCAGCACAGTTGAGGACTCATCTTTTATAATACAGTACAAACCTGTCAGAAAGCTTGATCTGCTTTATTTTGGACACAATGGGAGTAAGGATACGATTTTGCTTTTTGGGTTTCTATGACTGTATGTTTGCAAATAATGCGTTCTTGGGGACAGTCTCTCACCTCAATGGAAAGGATTGATGAGACTTAAACAGGCTGTGGATTTTGTGCATTATACCCTTCCTATGAGATTTCATTAATGAATCAGTTTGTTTTACGAAGGATATCCATCCTGACATTGGAAGACCGTTTGACTTTTTTTTAACATATGGAATAGGTCGATTGGTCCTAAGAACAAAATTGTTCTCTTAATCCAAATGCTCTTGGGTCCTTAGCTGGTTTTTATAGATTACATGAGTTCAGGAAAGTACAAAAACTATTAAATCCCCAAAGACCTTTTATGATTCAGGAAGTGGAGCTCACCCCAGTTTATTGGTTTGTTTGGTTTTTATACCCAAACATAAAGATAGATGTTCAGTATTACAAAAAGAGAGAGGGAAGGTTCCTTATTATTCACTATTGTATATTTGTGAGTGGGAAAGTCATGTATGCAAAAACAAATAAATAAAGGTTTCCCACTCAGCAGGCTGGGAGGCTGAAGCTAAGGGGCTGGAATTCAGAACCAACCCCAAGGACACAAGATCATGCTTTCTTCACATCATTCTAATGTCCAGCTTTTGCAGAAATGTAATCACGCTCAATGTTTGAAGGGCTACTTGACTCCTTTGTGGATGTGCCTGGTGTGCCTGGTCTTTTCCTCTAAATGACTAGGCCTCAGACTATGTTTTTTCCATTAGTATTTCACTCAAGAAATGATAGAAAGAGAATGGAAGTATATAATTCAAATTAGGCTGATGGATTCCTTCTTAACAATTGATTTTAAACCATTAATAAAATTAATATTCCATATCTTATACATATTGAATTTTGATAACTTATAAGCTCCTTTTTCCATCCACCACAAACAATTGAGAGTTGACTGTATTCTTGCTGGTTGTAAAAGAAAAAAAAATGATAGCAAAAACTTGGCTACCTTCAAAAGAAAGCAATTTCTGTTTCATTCACTCTACTGAAACTTAAACCAGGATAAAAGAATGCCACAATTACTGTTAGGAGAATATAACATTAGCTCTTGGTTAAATTTTCACTCTTATCCTACTTTTTAAGTCTTTTCCCAAAACAAATGCATGTAGCTTTTTCTTTTTTCTTTTTCTGACTTTACATTACTGTATTAAGGCTGAATGACTTTGACATTCAAATGGATATCTTTAGGAACACAATTTAAATAAGTTCAGAGTGTAACATTACCATTACACTTTGTACTTTAAACCTTCTGGTTTTAGATTATGAAGAAAGATGCTCTGTCTTCCTCCCCAAAATGTGTTATTTCCTATTATACAAAAAGAATTTGCTGTTCTGTACCTTTTGGGAACTGTAAAATTATTTTAAGGAGATATTTGGTATTTGAATTTTTCTCCATTCTGAAAATCAATGCTTCCATTAATTTAAAAAAAAAGAAAAAGAAAATTGGAATCTTAATCTGAAAAACCCAAGTGAAAGTGCTTATTATGAGATATTATCTCTAAGACTAGTGGACACAGCTTCTTTAATTCTTTTTTCAGGCCATATTCAACTTCATGGAATTTGGAAACATCATTTAAGAGCATTTTTGTACCACTGTCTTTGACTGTCATGGAAAGTTCTGTAATTCTATGGTGTTTTCTTGGTTTTTTGTTTTGTTTTGTTTTTTCCCATCTGTATCACAGTCAGATGCCATTTCCCCTATTCCTTGGGCTTTCTGTAGATCAGTGGATGTTAGGTTTAAATTTCTGTTTTTCTTTGATGAAGCTTTCAATAAAAAATGGAAATAAAATCAATTAAGTAGACTGTTGTATTTATCTGAACTCTTCTGGGTCCTTAGGAAAGTTGTGAGAGGGTAAAGGTAAAACTAAGCTGTGTGTTTTATTTAACCCAGAATTTTTCTAGAATTCCTTAAAGAATTTTCTCCAGAAACAATGTGACAGAAGATGGAGGGGCCCTGATCAAGCCATGGTGTAAATCCAGAAAGGGGAGTACAGTGGTCTCTTTAGGTCTTCTCAGTGCTCCCAATTCTTCTATTTATCCTACAGGGTTCAGTGACCACCCCATTCCTATCTCCAGGCATGCTTAGTATCAGCCATTTATTTAATACAGCTTGTGTGAAGGTCAGCGTTATATGTAACTACAAGGAAATTTTCCTTTACCTCTGTGGTTTGTTTTTCTGCAAAAATTACCAAAACAGTGTTCCTTCCTCAAGTTATGGAACAACTGTAGTAGACAAACACAATTATATGTCTCTGGTCCAAAATTAAACAAGCTTGCAATTCCCATTCAAGGTCCAAGAAACATTCTCTCTTACTCAAAATGTTAAACACAGGAAATCAAATTGGATAAACAAAACACATTTAGTCTGCTGTTACCATAAAATGTATTGGAGCAGATGATTTATAAATAATGAAAATTTATTGCTCCCAGTGCTGGAGTCTGGGAAGTTCAGAGTCAGGCGTCGACCATGTCCTCCACGATGAAAGTGGCACACAAGCTCCTTTCATTAGCTCTGATCTTGTGAGAAATACAGTCACCCACGCAATCTCAAAGGATGGATTTGGAGACGAGAAGTGCCATAAAAGTGAAACTGTAATGGTGTTTGAGGAGTCTTCTCCCAAATTCCCCATTGGTCCAAGAAATATGGGGTTCAAATTCTTTCTAAGTCATGTTACTTTCCATTAGGTATTTCAAATTCATGCACCTGTTGGAGTTGGTTGACTTTTAGAAGACTTGGCTATGTCTACCCTACTTCATTCTGAGGTAAGAATGCTTATGTGCTTTGCTTCCTAGCACCTACACAGTTTCTACTCATTTTTCTCGTTATATTGCAGTCCATTCTTAGGCCCTGCCCTTTCTAATCCATCCTGTTTATCTATGGGCTTTCCAATGAATGAATGAACCTAGTCACATCAGCAAGTCACTATGCATGCAAGAGAATGACAATTTCCTACTCCAAATTAAATTACTTGTCTTGGAGAGGAACCACTACTCACTTGATTTAATAATCCCATTCATGAGGCTTAGCCCTAATGCCTTAATCTACTCACAAATTCCTCACCTCTCTATTATTCTAACTAACAGCATCAAGATTTAATATGGAATTAGGATTCAATATGAATTTTGAAAGGACACAAACATTAGAGCTTTAGCCCTCATCTTTCATTAAGTTTGTTTAGAATGATACTTTATGTTTATTTTGTTTCTTACCAGTGTAAGAAAATAATAACACTATGCATACACTAAAAACTATTTTTCAAAGAAGATAAAGTGAAATACAATAGAGTCAAATTTAATCATAAAGTGCTTCTTTTCAGATGTTCTACAATAATAAAAGTCAAATAAGAATTTTTTTTAAAAGCCAGGTGCTGGTAGCTCACACCTGTAATCCTAGCTACTCAGGAGGCTGAGATCTGAGGGTCTCAGTTCAAAGCCAGCCTGAGCAGGAAAGCCCGTGAGACTCTTATCTCCAATTAACCACCAGAAAACTGGAGGTGGTGCTATGGGTCAAGCAGTAGAGTGCTTGCCTTGAACTGAAGAGCACAGGGACAGTGCCCAGGCCCAGAGTTCAAGTCCCAAGACCAACAATAAATTAATTAATTAATAATAAAAATAAAATCCAAGCTATCTTTCATTTAAATCCTCAGAACAAGGGAGTGGGCTCTGTTCCAGGAATTTTCTCCAACCCTTAGGAAGTTACAAAGTAGCTATTGGTGGCAATTTGATTTAAACAAACAACAACAAAAATAAACAGAGGAAAAAGAAGGAGAAGCAGGAGGAGAAAAGAAGAAGAAGGAGGAGGAGGAGGAGAAGGAGGAGAAGCAAGAGAAGGGGCAGAAGGAGGAGAAGGAGGAGAAGAAGGAGGAGGAGGAGGAGGAGGAGGAGAAGGAGGAAGAAGAAGAAGAAGAAGAAGAAGAAGAAGAAGAAGAAGAAGAAGAAGAAGAAGAAGAAGAAGAAGAAGAATTTCAACACTGTGAGAGGCTCTGGGCTTTGTAAGAACAGTTGGGTTTTACTCTACCACTGATCCTCACTCAGTGCCAGGTGCTCCACCTGCTTGAGTTCTCATGGTCTTCACAAGAGTGCCCTGAGGTGGGCACTCCATTTTCCAGTATGGATTAGGGAGTTTGGAAATCTACTGGTGAATCTATACTGGAAGGACCAGAGCATGCTTTAAGAAAACAAAACAACCTGGGTGCTGGTGTCTCACATCTGCAATCCTAGTTATTCAGTAGGCTGAGATTCAAGGATTGTGGTTCAAAGCCAAACAGAGCAGGGAAGTCTGTATCATTCTCATCTCCAATAAACTACTCAAAAAGAAAAGAAAAAAGCCAGAAGTGGTACTCTGGCTCAAGGAGTAGAGCTCTAGTCTTGAGCACAAAGAGTATCAGGGACAGTGCCCAGGCCCTGAGTTCAAGCCCAGGACCAGCAAAAAAAAAAAAATAACATGTTCAAATTTTCAAAATGTGTCTTCAAATATTTTCTTTGGAAACGGGCAGAACAAGGCAGACAAATTTTTTTGAGTCACTATCTTTCTTTTCATCTATAACATTTTTTCCCCCAAAAGTTCACTTCACTAGAACTGATCTGTACCTCCTAGAAAATAGGGGCACCTGACATTCATACTAATAACTTTGATCATAGAAGCCCAACACAATTCAGACTTTCCATCTGAGTTATAACTTACTGCTTCAAAATTTTCTTCAGCTTGTCATTGATTTGTTCTGGATGGATCAGACATATACCAAGGAAACATTTTCATTGGTGCAGTCATTCTTTTAATAGTGTTTACCATATAATCCCTTCATAAATATTTTAATCTTTAGAGTAGACAGATGCCATATTCTAGTAATACTTATTTTGGACAACATTTTAGCAGGAAATTAGATCAGGGAATTTTTTGGTTGTTATTCTTGGCATTCCTGTGGTTTAATGAAAAGTAGATAAAATAACTGCCTGGCCTGAAAACAGACTTCTCTCATGGACACACACGGAGAGTCTTCTAGACTTCTCTCTGCTATTTCCTAGTTCATCTTCTTAGCAGAGTGGATTATATTCATTCCCAAATCATGCAACATTCAACTGGAAAGCAAAATTTGTGGAATCTGTTATTCCTGGTTGTTTGTAACTTTAGTAGCAAGTCTTTTTATATGATCAATGATCTGCTTGTAATCATACAAGATAAAATGTTAGCCACATTTTCAATTTGATGGATGATTAGAGTAAATGATTTGGTTAAGCTTCCCTGTGCAAACAGAATCCAAATTTAAAATAAACTAGTCACAAAAATCAGACTTTTCTCCTAAGAGTAGATCCACTGATGCGATTTGAAGGGATATATTATTTGCCCAGAGTAACTTCTAATACCTGACATTTACTGTTACAATTTTTTATTCTTAAAGCTAGACCACAAAATATTGAGGAAAAGACTGGGTAAACAGTGGAGTGGTATTGTATTCTGACTAGGCATACTATCTGTCAAATGTTTTCTTTGCTCTTTGAACTGCACTTTGTTTCTCAAGTTGTATTTTGTTAATTTATCAGAGTAGTTATAATGGCAAAATAGACAATTATGATAAAACTATCTAATAATTATAAAGACAATAAGATGCTATGCATAATTTTAACTTTTCCATTCTGAAGTTCCCCTCTAAAGCACAAGATGATCTTATGAAGGTTAACTCCTGAGAGTTAAAGTCAGGTGGATAGCAAGAAGAGGAAAACGGAAAAAACAGCAAGTGCGTCAGGAGAACACTAAGCTTCTGGTGATATATGTAGCTCAGATCTTGAACTACACAAATATCAGGCATGAAATCATCAGTGTCTAGATCACAGGAGAAAGACACTGAAACCTAACTGCTAGTTGAACAAAATTCAACTTCAATTTGGTGTTCATCCTGTCTATCATCCCAATCATCAACATACCCCTAGATCTTCTTGGGACTTCCCAGGTAGTACATGATGGTGAAGTAAGGAAACTGAGTCACAGCCATCCAGACACCTGGCCAGGTGCTGGGAGTTGTTTACACAGTCATTCTGACACCTAGCAGGATGAAGGAGAAGGTCCACCCAGCTCCAGGGGCTAGAGATAAGAGGAGCCATCCTTTGAATTACAGATGATGGGCTCAATGGGTGGGGCCAGGAGGGCCCATCTTTGAATATGTAGATACATCGTGTTGTTTATCCCCAGAAAAGCCCTGCTCATTGCCCTGTGCTTATGTATAATGCTGTACTGAGGGTTGGTCTCCACCCAACTTGTGTCTGCTGTCTTTAAAATCTTGGTGCAAAATCAAAACAACATTGAGATATCACCTAACCCCAGAAAGAAAGGCAAAAATCAAGAACTCTAATAACAACAGATGCTGGAGGGGATGTGGACAGAAAGGAACCTTACTTCATTGTTGGTGGGAATGTAAACTTGTCCAACCACTTTGGAAAGCAGTATGGAGGTTCCTCAAAAGACTTCACATAGAACTCCCCTATGACCCAGCAATCCCACTTTTGGGCATCTACCCAAATGATCACAAACAAGACCACACTAAAGCTACCACCACAACTATGTTTATTGCAGCATTATTTACCATAGCTAAGATATGGAACCAACCCAGATGCCCCTCAGTAGATGAATGGATCAAGAAAATGTGGTATATATACACAATGGAATTCTATGCCTCCATCAGAAAGAATGACATTGCCCCATTTGTTAGGAAATGGAAAAACTTGGAAAAAATTATATTAAGTGAAGTAAGCCAGGCCCAAAGAAACATAGGTCCCATGGTTTCCCTTATTTGCAATATCTAGTATATGTATGAGTCAAGCGGAAAAGGTCAGATAATGTGATGTCAGGAAAATGAACCCTTAGATATGTATTTTAATGTTTTTTCTTTCATGCATTTGTTTCTAATGCATTTATAAGATTATCTCTTTGTTGCTTTGTATGTCCCTCCCCCACAGTATAACCCCTGCTTTCACTATATTTGATGTCAGTATAACTTGTGGAGGAGATGGGGAAAAACCAGTTGTTTAAGGATACAGGTGGATCTGATGCAACAATGAGAAGTACAAGTTGTCATGTCCAAAACGAGCTTTACAACGTCGATGGGGGGGGAGGGAAGGGGGAGGGGGGAAGGAGAAGGATTGGGATGGGGGGAGGGGGGAGGCTGGGAAAGGATGGGAAGGGTAAACAAAGGAGGAGGCTGCAATGCTTGGTAAGAAATGTACACATTATCCTGCCCATGCAATTGTAACCCCTCTGTACAGTATGTTCACAAATAAAATAAAATAAAATTAAAAAAAAATCTTGGTGCAAGCTCTGTTTAGGGCTGCAGGCCTTTATAATAATTGGCTGCCTGCAGAACACTAACACGCCAATAAAGACTCCAAAATTCAACCCCTCAAAATGTAGCTTCTCTATTTTCTCATGGGTCGATTTATATCTGATTTAAGGTATGACAGTGAAAAGATGAGCACTGATGGAGGAGCATGTGTTAGCAACTCAAGAAGGCTATTACATCATCATCGTCTGCAAACAGGATGGAAGAACTAAAGATATAAGCAACTGCAGACCTCAAGTTAAGAAGGTGCATTTATCTCAAGAGATGTACAGGATAAAAATAACTCTGCTAGTAAGCAGGTTGCATGGGAAAATATTTCTGAGTTAGATAACTGCTACTAGAAATCTGAAAAATGAATTCTGGCCTTTTGAAGATCTGAAATAATGGGTGTAAAATACATACATTCAGCTTAGTTCATTGCCTGCTACCATCCTTCCCCTGTCTCTTCCAGTCTCATGTTTCATTCTGTTTTTTTGGCTTTAACTTTGAATTTTTTTTTTTTTGTCAGTTCTGGGGCTTGAAATTTGGGCCTGGGCACTGACCTTGAGCTTCTTTTTTTGTTTTTTTGGTCCAGTCGTAGGGCCTGAACTCTGGGCCTGGGTGCTGTCCCTCAGCTCTTCAGCTCAAGGCTAGCATTCTACCACTTGAGCCACAGCACCACTTCCAGCTTTTTTCTTTTTGCTTATGTGGTGCTAAGGAATCGAACCCAGGGCCTCAGGCATGCAAGGCAAGCGCTCTACTACTGAGCCACCTTCCCAGCCCATGACCTTGAGCTTCTTTTGCTCAAGGCTAGTGCTCTACCACTTGAACCACAGCACCACTTCTAGCTTTATTGAGTATTTTATTGGGGATAAGGGTCTTACAGATTTTCCTGACCAGGGTGGCTTCGAACTGTGATCCTCAGATCTCAGCCTCCTGAGTTGCTAGGATCACAGGTGTGAGCCACTAGCACCCAGCTTAACTTTGACTTTTTAATGTCATATAATCACATTTCAAAAATGCATTTATCATGCCCATGCAAGTGGCTCACATTAACAATCTTAGCTATTCAGGAGGATATCTGAAGATCATGATTTAAAACCAGCTCAGGCAGAAAAGACTGAGACTCATATCTTCAATAAATCTGCAAAAAGCCAAAGTGGAGGAGTGACTCCAGTAGTGGAGTACCAGCCACGAGCAAAAACACCTAAGTGAGAGAGAGGGAAAGGACCTCTGAGTTCAAGCTCCAGTATTGGCATGTGCATGCGCATGTGCATGCACACACACACACTCACATGTGACCAATATGGTTTTTGTAAATTGAATAAACAAGTATAAACAAGAAACATGGTATTATCAGAATACAGAAAGACCACATACCCTGTCAGTTACCACATCAACCTGCCCTGTGTGGCAACTCTTTCTAGAACTTCACATCTACAATAGTGTTCTCTGACTTTGACTTCCTACTAGCCATTAGCAGCCTATGAAGAGTAGATGTGAAAATAAGACTAATAATTTTGATGGCCTTTAAAACACGGAGATGTGTTTAGGGTGACAAGAGAGAAAGGCATCAAGCAGAAGGGAAAATAAATATAAAAAGGACCAGACTCAAGCTGCAACTAACCAGCAACTAACAAAACAGTTAAACTTCCCTCCTTTTAAATGCTAATTTGCAAGGTTTGGGAGAATTAAGTGGGGCTAGCAATCTGAAACTGCCCTTTGTTTTGAAATGGTAAAAACTTGGCCACAAGGTGTGAAAGGCTGGAGAGAGTATTGTGTGAGGAAAGGAAAACTTAAAGCTTATCCCCTAGTCCCTATGTTTAGGATAGGCCCACAGGACATCTCTATATGAGAATAGCCTGTAACACCCATCTAGCCTAACTAAGACCGTAGTGGAAGGGTAGGAGGCTGCTAGACAGCCATGTTTGTTCCCACAACTCAGAAAGAATAAAGGCAGCAAGTAACCATTTTGCATCTTTAATTCCCATTTCTTGCATGGGGAGCAGGAAATATTTCCCTCTCCCTCTTTTAACCATTTATACTAAAATAAACCCTTGCTAAAACTTATACTTTGTGATTTCATGGAACTTCTGCAGAGTGCCTTCCAGAGTGTGATAGTTCTGCCTGGCATGCCCCAACATGACAATTGACATAACAGTACCCACTACTCCATAGACATTAATCAGCACCTTCCACCTTCGTAAACACACTCTGATCAATGGAATCACTGTAAAACTCTTATACACTAGTCCTCAAGTTCTGCTCCTGTAAATAAACCTCCTACCTTGAGCTTCCTGAATCACTCTAACTGCTGTTCCTGCCTAAGCAGTTTAAGTTTAAACTAAGTTTAAATTCACCTATGGGGAGCCAGCATAGCCCTAGGAAGCCCATCCCTTCACCCCCAGTAACCCTATTAAAGGTGATCTCACAGGAGGGCACTCAGAGCTTGGAATAAGAACTCCCTTAGCTCCCCTCCCCCCACCCCTCACCCCCGGCCCCTCACAAGTAATAACTTTGAGTTCTCCTACTTCTGAGTATTGTAAAGTAACTCGGTCGTGAGAAACAGAGAAGCCACATTTTGAGAGGGCAAATTGGGAGTCTTTATTGGAAAACCAATGTATGCAGGTGGACTCCTGTCACAAAGGCCCGCAGCCCTGCAAATACATTTAACACTATTAGAAAACTGAGCTTGAGGGCAGGAGAGGACAGAAAACGTAGAAAAACAATCCCAACAAGGCAGATCAACTCCAATAGAGCTGAGTGGGAAGCCATAGTGACTGGAGGAGACTCAGGAGACAGAAGACACACAGGAGACAGGAGGCACAGCGTAATGGCACCAGAACTGGTCTGCGCCTAAACAGTGCCAAGATCAGGGGGCAATGTCATAGGAAACTCCAGCGTCTCCCAAGTTCAAGGCACAGGACTAACAGGTCCAGTAACCTATCATCCAGTCCCTGCCTCTGTCTCTCAGAATTCAGACAAACCCATCACCTGAGAGGTGGGACTTCCTCTTCCTCCACCATGAAGATAAGATGGTGCCAGTTAATCCTAATTCCCTATCTACCATGTGGCCAAGATGGTTCCTACTAAACCCAGCCTCCCCATTTCATAGTATTTTACTTTGTGTCTCTCCAACATGCTTTTCTCTGAAATACTTCTTATGCACAGATCTTAAGGACCTGTAGTTTTGTGTGAAAATGGGGAAGCAGAGGGAAGCTCTCCACTACTCTTCCTGACATTATTATCCTTCTGATAACTGCAAAAAAAAAAAAGGCACTATTACCCAAACTGTAAAGATTCATCTTTCAAAACATGCAGCCTCTTTTATATCCTTCACAACTAAGCAATACAACAGTGGGGCTCTAGTAGCTAGCACCTATCATCCTAATGTGAGAGATATCTCAGGATATTAGGGGTGTCGTGTTGGAATGAGGACAGCAACTTAAACTGGGCAAGACAGTTTACTTCTGCCTAGAAGGTGTGAGCACACTAAAAGGGTGTGAAGCAGAACACACATGGGCATGCAGAGGGTGCTACTGAAGTAGGAGAAAGACTAGGCCTAAGGAAGTCACTGTGTTTTCACAGCCATCCTGGTATGTAACCAGGCAATGGGGGCTGTCCACCCAGCTTCCAAGCCTAAAGGTGAGACAAGCCATCCTTTGAATTACAGATAAAACAGGTTGCTTAGACCCAAAGAGGATGTGAAAGTGCATCCTGTTTAGATCTAAAGAGACCCTGCTATGGGTGCCACTCTTGGTTCCTTTTGTTTATGTTGGAGTTTTGTCACCACCTCAACACTGTATCTAAAAGTTTGGTGTGAACTCTATTCTACGCTGCTGGTCTTTGAGACAGGAGTCTCAAAGGAGACCTTTTAATTTTTAATTTTATTTATTTATTTATTTTTTGCCAGTCCTAGGACTTGAACTCAGTGCCTGGACACTGTCCCTGAGCTTCTTTTGCTCAAGGTTAGCACACTACCACTTGAACCATAGTGCCACTTTCTGGCTTTTTCTGTTTATGTGGTATTGAAGAATTAAACCCAGGGCTTCATGCATGCTAGGCAAGCATTCTGCCACTAAGCCACATCCCGGCCCCGCTCTGGCCTTTTAATAAAGACTCTCAATTCAATCTTTCAAAATGTGACTGCTTTCCCCTGAGTGGATTTATATCTGATTTACCATATAAGACTGCTGGTTTTTATGCTGCCACAGTGAGTCCTGTTCCCTTACCTGAATTAGGCTCAAGGTTCACAGTCCCTCACGATTCACTAACACTCAACATTTAAACCAAAAGAGAAGGGAATCTTGGAGGGCTTTTAATAAACAAAGGCAGGAAGAAACTGGGTGGTTAGAGTGCAGGTAACTCTCATGAGCTTTATATTTGGGTGAGCAATTTTCACTCACAAAGCAAGAATCCAGAAAATGAACTGGGAAACACAGCAAGTAAAACTAGAGACTTTCAAACAAATGGAACACACTTTAATTAAAAAAAAAAAAAAAAAACTATTTCCTACACTAGCTACCCAAGAGGCTACATTCTAAGGATCCTTGTTTGAAGCCATCCCAGGAAGAAAAGTCAATGAGATTGGAAGTGGAGGCATGGCTCAAGTTGTAGAGTACCAGTCAAGCCAAATGAGAGCATGAGGCCCTGAGTTCAAGTTCTAGTACAAAAATAGAGAGAGAGAGAGAAAGAAAGAAAGAAAGAATGAAAGAAAGAAAGAAAGAAAGAAAGAAAGAAGAAAGGAAGGAAGGAAGGAAGGAAGGAAGATAGGAAGGAAGGAAGGAAGGAAGAAGGAAGGAAGGAAGGAAGGAAGGAAGAAAGGAAGGAAGGAAAGAAAGGGGAAAGAAAGAAAGAAGGGGGAAGGAAAGGGAGGGGGAAAGGGAGGAAGGAAGAGAGGGAGAGAGAGGGAGAGGGTGAGGAAGACGGAGGGAGGGTAAGAGGAAGGAAAGGGAGAGAGGGAAGCAGGAAAAAAGGAAGGAAGGGTTGGTTCTAAATTACATATCCTTGTAGCCACACTGAGAATGTCTCAGTAGCCACACTGAGAAAATTATCCTGGAGGCCAAAGGTATAGCTAGTAAAGGCTGCATTCAGTGCTTGGTAGCAGATCACTTGTTGAGTGCTTAGTGACAATTAGTGACAAAGACGCCAATGCTATAAATCACAATGAAAACATCCAAGGCCCCAGGTTGTCAAAAAACATTGTTTATAGGGTAGTCTGTATGCAGAACATATTAAGCCCATTGTACCAACTCTTTGGACTCTTAAGGTTTTAAATTGCTTAGATCTTTATAGCTTAGTCTTTTTCTACCTTCCTGATTCAGTCTTGTTGGTACTGATGAAACAGGTCTCTTTAGGATTCTCCCCAGGCATGTACTTTGGGAAATAACTTATCACTGCACTAATAATGGTAGAAACAGGAATCGAAGTCTTTTGGAGACTAAAGTGAATCCCACTACTTGGGTGAATTCCTCATGAAGTTTCTATTAAAATACACTTTAGCAGGGCATCTGTGTTTTACACCTATAATCCTAGTTATTTGGGAGGCTGAGATCTGGAAGATTGTGATTCAAGGTCAGCTTGGACAAGAAGTTCATGAGAGACCCTATCTTAACAGCTAGCTGTGGTCATGCACATCTGTCATCCAAGTTGCAAGGGAAATATAAACTAGGAAGAGTTCAGTAGAGGCATGGACCAGGGCAAAAAGTGAGACTGGCTATCAAAATAACTCACAAAAACTGAACTGGAAATGTGGCTCAACTAGTAGAGTGCCTGCCAAGCAAGTTCAAGGCCTTCAATTCAAACTCCAGTACAACAAAGAAGAAACATGCAGCATTTCAGGCATTGAGATTTTTTTTCTTTTTCTTTTTTTTTAATAATTATTATTTTTTATTGTGAAAATACTGTACAGAGGGGTTACAATTACATGGGCAAGATAATGAGTACATTTCTTATCAAGCATTGTAGCCTCTTCCTTTGTTTCCCCTTCCCATCCCATCCTCCCCTCTCACCCCCCCCAACACTCCTCCGCCTCCACCAAAACTGTAAAATTTGTTTTTGACGTAACGACTTGTACATCTCATTGTTGCAATGGGTCCACCTGTATCCCTATTTAAACGATTTGTTAGCAGGGGATGCACATCTGTGATCCCAGTACCCCAGAGGCTTAGATGGGAGGATTTAGACTTTGCAGGGAAAAACTTAAAACCCTATCGAAATGACAAGCTAGGCAAAACAGGTTAGAGGCATGGCTCAGGGGGTAGAGCACTTGTCCAGCAAAGGGAAGGCCCAAGTAAGGCTAGATTTTATTTTTCTTAGAATAGTTTGCGAGGGAAGCTGTCCCATGTAGTGACACAGCCCAAATCCCAGTTTTAGGCAAGTGCCTTGGCAAATGCTACTGTTCTTTCTAATGGCTTCAGTGCTGGTGAATTATTTCTGCTCTCCTCTGTTTTTCTCCTTCTCTCCAGGTTCCAGTCCCTGGGTGTAAAGCCTCCCATCTATGCTTAAAGATACAGCTGTTGTTTGCTCTTTGTTTCCTACAGAATAGGATCAGAAATTTGCCTTGCTGTTGTTTGTTGCTGCTTTTTTTTTAATATCTTGGGGCTTTTCTATTTTTATTTAATTCCATAGTTTTTTTCTAAATCTGTTTTCTCTTTAGGGTCTCTGGTTAAGCTACAATTTTGTTTTATTCATTCCAGTTGCTTCTAGATAAAGTTGGTCAGTACTTGGCGAAGAAAGGAAACTACTTTGGAGAAGGTATCCTAGTTCTTTCTGAACCACCAAGTATAGCGGATGGTTCAGGGTTTGTGTACAAAACGCTGTCCTTGAGTAAAATAAAACCAGTATAAGAAGATAGAAAGAGGCATCTTACTGTTTTTGCCACCAATACTCAATGATAACAGAAAATCACAATCACTTTTTATTGCAGTGAGCAGTGTCCCAAACCTTCATTGATGTAACATTAATCTTCTCCAGTAGTCATCTTTCTCTTATGCAGATGGGGAACACTGAGGCTTGAAAAGGATAAATGACCAGCCTAGTGACTGGTGTGATTGCCTTGTGCTTTCAGAAAGTAATCTGTGCTGCAAAAGAAATCACCCATCTGCATTCAAACCAATGAAAAGAATGTTATTCTCCACCTTTCTGCAGAAGAACTCATAATTCTGAAACATTGGAAGACTGGTTTTGTTCTGTCTGGATGGAATATTTACCCTGCATTGGGTTAGAACTGTAATTACTTAAGGCAGTGTTTCATTGTTTGAAACAACATATGACACCGTTAGATCACACTGTTTTTTTTTCTTCTTTCCTTTATTTGTAACCTCTGACCTCAGCTCCTGTCCATCAGCTTGAATCCTCCTTACCCAGATGGGAGTTCCCAGGGTGCTAGATCTGCAGCTGACCAATGTGAGCTGTACTCTGAGGCCCTGCCTTCTTATGGGCTATGCAAATGTCCTGGATCTGGCAGTCCCTACAGAGCTCACTACATGCCTCAGACCCTGCTCTGAAGTCTGAGTCTCTATTTAACTTCCTGTTGCTTGTGTGGTCCTCTTAATAAATAGTCCTTTTTCAATGACTTTATTATGATCTTCTTTTCCCTTTTTGTCTTTGATTAGTTATTTCATAAAACTCATATTTATTGTTTTTTTTTTCTGACTCTATGACTCTCAAGAAGAAGGATTTAGTACTTCAATGTGGTCTTTTGGATCCAATAAGATTTTTTTTTTTTTTGGTCATGGGACTTGAACTCTGGGCCTGGGTGCTGTCCCTCAGCTCTTCAGCTCAAGGCGAGTGCTCTACCACTTGAGCTACAGCGTCACTTCTGGTTTTCTGGTGGTTTATTGGAGATAGGAGTCTCACGGTCTCTCCTGCCCGGGCTGGCTTTGAACCGCGATCCTCAGATCTCAGCCTCCTGAATAGCTAGGATTACAGGCATGAGCCACCGGTGCCCGGCACAATAAGATTTTGAAAAACTATTCTATACTTGATTTTTGTAGGAAATGTTTAAAATGCAATCTGATTTATGGAATAATGTAATTATCAGAATTTCACACAGAGAGATTTAGTTCCTTTTTCCATGTTTAAATTTTCTGTATATAATTTTAGAAATATATATACCTAAGGTTAGGATACGAAATCCTGTCAACTTTAATGTAAAATACTATAACATTCTATCTTATTTTAAATTCAATTGCACTATTTTACTCATTTATGTTTTATTGGAATTCACATGGAGCTTATTAGAAATAACAGTCTGTTGCCTTACTCATACCTTCTGAACTGTAACATCTGGATGTGACACCAAAGAGTATCGTTGTAAACACAGTATTTATAAATTGCACTACTTTAAACATTGCACTTAATTCTCTTGAGAATACACATACAATGATTCATCTCTGGTTTTAATTAAAAACAAAAATATCCTAGACTATAGTATGGAGCAATTTGCTTCTAAAAATCTGAGCATTAAAGTATGTAAGTAAGAAGTCTGCTCCATTAGCAATGCCTGAAGACTGCCTCATGTTATTTACTTTAAGCTGCTTACAGTGATTGGCCAAATGACTCAGGTATATGTGTGGATTTCAGGTTTAAAAAGGAAAATATACTTGAGCTGGTAAATAGAAAAGTATATTTAGCTTTTAATATTTTTATTTTGAATATAATTGTGTTTTCTGGAAATGCAGGACAAACAGCAGATTTGAATATCAAGAAAATGCTATTTAAATAAATGAGGGGTGATTACTACCTAGCAAAATAAATGAAAAGTAAAGACCAAGGTGTGATGCTCCACACATCAAGTCACAATAAAGGAAAAGCTCTGTGTTTCTGTGTGCAAGCATGTATGTGTGCTTGTCTGTGCTTACATTTTTCCCTTTCCACTTATATACAACACACTGCATCTGCTTATAGGGAGAGAAGGTCCCTGAAAATAGTCACAAGAAAACCAACACACTGGGTGAAGCTAGTTTCCTTAGTTTCTTTTTCATTACAAACTTTGCACAGCATTTGCATTTTTATCCTGTTATCCCTTCAAAACCAGCCAGCCAAACAAACAAACAAACACCGAGAACAATTTTTAAGACAAAAGAGGCTAACGTTTTAGACTTGGTTATTCATCAAGTATTCAAATTCTCCAATATCCTGTGCAATGAAAGTCCACTGCCAAGAATGAAATATTATTTGCAATGGTTAACTAATTGATTGATTGATTGATTTTGTGCCAGTACTGAGGCTTGAACTCGGGGCCTTGAACTCTGGCTTGCCTTTTTCAACTCAAGGCTGTCACTCTACCACTTGAGCGACACTTACACTTCCAGGTCTGGATAGTTAATTAGTGGTAAGAATCTCTCAAATTTATCTGCAGGACTGGCTCAAATCCCAGTCTCATGATTAGCTAGGATTAAAGGCTAAGAAAGAAACACTGGTAACTAGCACAGGGTTCTTAATTTTCTAAAAGCCATCAATTTCTAATGTTTAGTGTTTGTGAAAAAGTTATTTTAAAGACAAATATAATAAATAGGATAGAAATTCCATAGTAATGTTGAAAAAGGCAGTATCCAAACACTTAAATTTTTGTGATAATAATATATGATCGTTTTTATTAATGCTATAAATAAGATTTAAAAAAATTTGTGATTTTAAGTTGTATGCAAAAATTTTAGTGCAATACAAAATTACTTGTAGTTCACTTGATGATGACAAATGTAATAGTACTGTGGTTTGTTGCTTATAATTCTAAGTAAGGGAATGTTACATTTCTGTTGGGGGGATAGCAAAATAAAGACTTTTACTTTTTCCCACTCAGAGTGAGGGGCGTGTGAAAAATGGAGCTGGACTTATTAGAAATTTTGCTGAAAACCCTGAGGATAGAAGAGAAATAACTTTGAATAAACCCATGTAAGTATGGGGTGTTGAAAATTTCAGTTTATTAAACTGAAAATATGAAGATAGAAAGATAGAATGAATGTGGAGTTGAGGAACTAAAGAACCATTGAATAAGAGTGCAATTTAAAAACTCCAAGATGTGGACAAAGGGGGTTTTCGTTGTTGTTTTTTTTCATGCTATGTGGTTTTTTTTGTTTCTTTTGTATGTTCTTCCCCCTATGGTATATCCTCTGTTGTCACTGTAGTTGATTTTGGTGCCCTGGTATTGTATATATGTTTATTTGAATTAGGGAAGGGAAGGGGAAACAAAAGAAGGATGAGACAAAGGACAATGGAGGAACCAATGCAACAGTGATATTCACAGACAATATGTTGGAAATGATCTGTGTAACTTAGGATGGTGGGGGCCAGGGGGAGGGAAAGTGGGAGATAAATGAGGGAAGGAGTTTGACAAGAAATGTACTTATTACCTTATTACCTCATATATGTAACTGTAACCCCTCTGAATATCACCTTGACAATAAAAGAAAAAGTGTTATTTAATTTAAATATATTTATAATTTATATAAATAGTGCAATTTAATTTAAACTAAGCAAGATTGTTATGATATTTTACATTAATTACATAGGATCTTAAATCTATATATCTCTAAAATTATATACAGAAAAATTTAAAAAATAGAAAAACACTCATCACAGAAGTGATCTGATCTATGTGGAGTCTTTTGAGGAACCTCCATACTGCTTTCCAAAGTGGTTGAACAAGTTCACACTCCCACCAACAATGCAGTAGGGTTCCCTTCTGTCCCCATCCCCTCCAGCACAGAGCTCCTCTATGACCCAGCAGTCCCACTTTTGGGCATTTACCCAAATGATCACAATCAAGACCAGACTAAAGCTACCAGCACAACTATGTTTACAGCAACATTAGTTATTGTAGGTAAAATATGGAACCAACCCAGATGCCCCTCAGTAGATGAATGGATCAAGAAAATGTGGTATATATTCACAATGGAATTCTATGCCTCCATTAGAAAGAATGACATTGCCCCATTTGTTAGGAAATGGAAAGACTTGGAACAAATTATATTAAGTGAAGTAAAACAGGCCCAAAGAAACATAGGTCCCATGGTTTCCCTTATTTGCAATAACTAGTATATGTCTGAGACAAACAGAAAAGGTCAGATAAGTTGATGTTAGGCAAAAGGAGCCCCAAGTTAAGTACTCAAATGTTTTTTTCTTGCTATTGTGTCTAACATATTTATAAGATATTTCTTTGTTGCTTTGTATGTCCCTCCCCACTGTATAACCCCTGTTTTCACTGTATTTGATGTTGGTATAATTTGTGGAGGGCAAGGGAAAAAACAAATTGTTTAAATAAGGATACAGGTGGACCCATTGCAACAATGAGATGCACAAGATGTTATGTTGAAAATGAACTTTACAACTTTGGCAGTGGCGGGGGGTGGGGAAGAGATAGGAAAGTATGGTAAGGGGAAACAAAGGAGGAGGCTACAATGCTTGATAAGAAATGTACTCATTATCTTGCCCATGTAATTGTAACCCCTCTGTATGGTATTTTCACAATAAAAAATAAAAATTAAAAAAATACAAAAATAAATAAAGTCAAAATTTTTTAACTCAAAAAAAGAAGTGATCTGAACTGTGTATTGTAAGAGATAAACAAGAAATTGCTAGATGCATAAAAGGAGAAAAAGGAATAGCATTCTGCAGTCTACTTGATTTCTACTGAGGGCTTTGCATCCATTTTAGAGGTTAGGATGCAGCTAGTAGGAGACCATAGAGAAGACCACATCAAAATTGGATCAGGGATGTTTAGCTATGAACTGACCTTTGTTTTTAGAATGGAGGCAAATGACATTGGTAAAAATATTTGGGGTATTGTGGTGGATGGATAATTGGTCAATTATTAGTGTACTTCCTGTCTCAGAATTACATACACACAACTGTGTTGTAATATTGTATTTCCCTTGACTTTGGGTCCAACCATATGATTTCCTTTGGCTAATAGATTATTGGTAGCTTTATTAGAAGCAGAGTTCAAAGTGGGATTGTTCAGTACACTCTCTTGAACTGCCACCCTTACCATGAAGCTCTAGTTCTAACAGAGTGAGGCCTGTGTGTAATTTCACCTCAGTCTGAAGACAGGCTCAGTTGCCTTGCAAAGGAAAGCAGAGCATCCCTGATGAATGAAGCCTGTGTCACTGACTGAGACACCTGCAGTCACATGGAATTCAGAAGAAAGACTACTGTGGGAGGCCATTGAAATTTCAGTTTATTAAACCAAAAGTGATTAATGAAGACAGAAAGATAAAAAGACCGAGTAGTTGAAAGAATGTAGAGGTGAGAAAATAGAAAACCATTGAATAATATTGTCCAGGGTTTGATTAGACAATAAATAGTTCCAGAAACTTTCATAAATATTAATGAAAAAAGCCAGGTGCCAATGGTTTATGTCTGTAATCTAGCTACTCAGGAGGTTGAGATCTGGGGGTCACAGTTAAAAGCCATCCAGGTAGGAAAGTCTGAGTGACTCTTATCTACAATTAACCACCAAACAGTTGGAGTGGAACAATGGCTTAGTACCTAGTACCAGCACACACACACACACACACACACACACACACACACACATATAACTAAATATACATTCACAATACACATACATACACACACATGCACACACATATACATACATATAAATACATGTGTGTATATATTTATCCAAAGCAGCTTTTGTAACAAAAGTTAAGGAGAGGTCAGTATAAGACATTTGGAGTTCTAACACCTGGTGATGTATCTAGTTGAAAAAAAATTGTAATTATGACTCAGAGCTTGAGATCATGCCAGAACTGAAGTCACAAGAGGGTTTTCATAGATGGTAGTTACTCACAGGAGAGTGAATAAGATGGTTCCTGGAAGAGTGAAGAATGGACAGCAAGTTGGGCCAAAGAAAGAAGAGTGGTTTCCCAATCAACTCTGGATAGAGTAGGAAGAAAGAAAGGAGGCCAGAAAGAAATTTCTTTTAGCTCGATGAATACAGTTTGCAAGAAGATGGGAGATGAATGAGTTTCAACAAAGGACAAAACAATATTATGGAATAAAATGAGTGGTTTGGTGAAGAAACCAGCTTGCAAGTGGGCTGAGCACTGAAAATAAATTTTATCAGAACTTCATTCCTAAACTAGCACTCACATCCAATATCACAACCACAGGCAGCCTTTCGTGCCATGGGATCAAATAGTCAGCAGATTAGTTTCCTCCATTAAACTCCATTTATTATCTTTTAAACAAAATCTTATGGATTACTATAAACCCTTCAACTTGAAATGAAGTTTTTCCTCAGATTCTTACCCGCTTAATACCTGATTGTTCAACCAAGTATGAAGGCAAAAGCAGCACTTGTTAAGCTGCTGTTCCAACTCCAACTTCAAATTTGCTGTCAAATCCCTTCAGTCCTTTGACTCCATTACACCCTAGAGATAATGGGAAGAGAAGTGGAATGCCAATTCTCTGTGAGCGTCTCCACATCTCAGTATTTAATGAGCCATCTGATCTGTGAGAATCACTTTGGCTACTACTGAAGGCAGGCAAGAGCCTCTTGGCTCTATCTATGTTTTATGCATATGTCAGGCAGAGATTTACTGGAGCATGATGAAGGTGTTTCTGGTTCTGTTTTCAAGTTGAAATATGCTTAACCTAAATGTTTAAAAACATGTTCCAACAATGTTATATTTAATCAAAAGCTCTCTTACAACTAAATTCAATAGGAAGCAATTCAGAAAAGTAGTAAGTTTGGCCTGTTCGGAGTTGGGAATGTGGCTTAGTGGTAGAGTGCTTGCCTAGCATGCATGAAGCCCAGGATTTGATTCCTCAGTACCGCATACACAGAAAAAGATGGAACTGGTGCTGTGGTTCAAGTGGTAGAGCCCAAGCCTTGAGCACATAGAAACCCAAGCTCTGAGTGCCCCAGGACTGGCCAAAAAAAAAAAAAAATATATATATATATATATATATATATATATATATTGTGCTGTTCTGTTTGCAAATGACAAAATTCTGACAAAGTCAGTCTTTGCTAGAGAACAAAGAGAAAAAGAATCAACAGTAGGAAAATGAATATTTCCAAATTCTGGTTGTGGTAGATAATTTTTATTTTTGATTCACCATTTAGGGACAATTAATATTAGAAAATTAGTGAGTATTAGAGTGTATTTATTTCTATATTTTAAAATAGAATGTTCATAAATTACATATTTTTTCTTTAAAACATTGTTTTCTATATTTTGCTAATGTTTTAAATTGTAATTATAAAGGTGAAGTGTAGAGGGACAAATGAGTTTATTTCTTTTTCTTTTTGGATGATGTCACTCCTTTAACTCTCTCCCAGTTTTTCCCTCTCATTTCCACCCTCCAATTTTATAGTTCATTTTCAATATAGTGTCTGTTGAGTACCAGTGCTACATTTGTTCACCTTTTGTCTCTCCATTTTTGTGCCTGCCAAAAGACAGATAAATGAACAAACAAGACAAAAAGAGAAAAAGAAAAACTCTTGCTTCCATTTCTTGTAATTTGTTTTGATAAATATTATTTTATATGATCAGAAGCACAGAGGGATTGTGTGTATTTGTGTTCCTCCCTTAAGAGTATCCTTTGGTCTCACTGTGTGCAAGAAGATATTCTTTAAACTTCCTGAGTACTTTGTTTTAGTTATTCATCTTTTTATTTATGCCAATCCTCGGGCTTGAACTCTGGGCCTGGAGGCTGTCACTGAGCTTCTTTTGCTCAAGGTTAGCACTTTGCCACTTGAGCCACAGTGCTACTTCTGGCTTTTTGAGTAGTTTATTGGTATTGAGTCTCATGAGCTTTCCTGTCTGGGCTAACTTCAAATCATTATCCTCAGATATCAGCTTCTTGAGTAGCTAGCCTTACAGGTATGAGCAACTGGAGCCAGCTCCTCTGAATTCTTTTTTTTTTTGCGGGGGGTGGGGGGAGAGGAGTTGGTGGTGGGGCATGAACTCAGGGCCTGATGCTATCCTTGAACTTTATCACTCAAGGCTAGTGCTCTATCACTTTGAGCAATAGCACCACTTCTAGTTTTCATGGGGTTAATTTGAGACTTTCCTGCCTGGGCTGGCTTTGAACTGCTATCCTCAGATCTCAGCCTCCTGACTAGCTAGAATTACAGGCATGAGTCACCAGTGTCCAGTTCTTCTGAGATCTTTTGAAGATAACATTTGACAGAATGGAGATGTAGCTCAGTAGTACATCATTTGCTTTGTATGCTCAAAGCCCTGAGTTCAATTCCCAGCAACATAAAATAAAATCAAACAAAGCATATATATATATATATATATATATATATAGTATTTCATTTTTCAAAAAAATGATTCTGAAATTAACTGTAGTATATTATCATTTAAACACTTTTCTGATTTGTTATAGATCAGTATTTTAACAAAGTATGCCAGAAACTTTTTAAAATTTTTATTGTGAAGGTGATGTACAGAGAGGTTACAATTACATCAGGAAGGAAATGAATACATTTCTTGTCAAACAGTGTTATCCCTTTCCTTGTTTTCTCCTACTTTCCCTCCCCTTCAACTTTCCTTCCTGCCCCTACATCATAAAGTGCATTTCTAACATACTGTCTGTTGAGTGTCACTGTTACATTGATTCACCATTTGTCCTTTGCCTCACCATTTCTGTGATTCCCCTTCCCCTCACTGATAAAAGGTACCAAAGTCAAAAGCAGTGACAACATGGGATAAAACATAAGGAAAAATAAAAGAAAAAGAAGTAACTGCAAACAGTACACTAACCCCTGCAAAAAACCCTCGTTTCTATATCTTGACATTCTTTTTAATTAACATCAGTTTGTATGGTCGTATTTAGATATTGTGATACTCTGCTAGAGCTATCCTAGACATATTCTGGTTATTACAAATGAAGGAAACCGTTAAGCCTATGCTTCTTTGGGTCTAGCTTACTTCACTTAAAATGATTTTTTCCAAGTCTTTCCATTTCCATACAAACTGGCCAATGCCATTCTTTCTGATGGAAGCATAGAATTCCATTGAGTATATATACCACATTGTGTTGATCCTGTCATCTACTAAGGGGCATCTGGGATGGTTCCATGTCTTAGCTATGGTACATAATGCGTCAATGAACATAGTTGTGCTGGTAGCTTTAGTGTGGCCTTCTTTGTGGTCATTTGGATAAATGCCCAGGGGTGGGATTGCTGGATCATAGGGGATCTCTATATTTAGTCTTTTGAGGAAACTTCATACTGCTTTCCAGAGTGGTTGAACAAGTTTACATTGTACCAACTGAGTAATCGTGCTCTCTTTTGGCCACACCTCTGCAACCATCTGTTATTAGGTTTTTTGATAATGGTCATTCCATTCCAATGGGGTGAAGTAGAATTAACTGTTGGTTTGATTTACATTTTTTATGACCAGAGATGTTGAATCTTTCTTCATGTGTCTATTGGCCATTCTTTTTTTTAATAAGTTTTTTATTGTGAAACTACTGTACAGAAGGATTACAGTTACATGAGCAAGGTAATGAGTACATTTCTTATCAAGCATTGTTGCCTCTTATTTCCTCTTCAGAGAGGTCTCTTTTTAATTCTTTGGCCCACTTATTTTTTGTATGTACCATGTGATTTTTTTTATTGCTTTGTGTGGTCTCCCACAGTATAACCCCTGTTTTCACTGTATTTGATGTCAGTCTAATTTAGGGAGGGGAAGGGAAAAAACAAAATGTTTAAATAAGGATACAAGTTGACCCATTGTAGCCCACTTGTTAATGGGGTGACTTTTTTGAGGATTTGTTTGGGGGGTTAGTTTTTTGGGCTCTAAGTATATTTTAGATATGAGGTCCTTGTCTGTTACATAGCTAGTAAAGATCATCTTCTAATCTGTGAACTTTCTATTTATCTTGCTAGTTATGTCCTTTGTCATGCAGAAGCTCTGTAGTTTAATGCAATCCCATTTATCCAGCCTTTTTTTGATTTGTTGTTTTCTGGGTCATTATTTAGAAAGTTTCAACCTACGCCAAGGAGCTCTTGTGTTTCCCCTATTTCTTCCTGTAATATTTTGAGGGTATCTGATCTTACATCGAAGTTTTTGATCCATTTGGAATTGAATCTGTTGCAGGGTGATTTATAAGAATCCAACTTCAGTTTTCTACATGTTTATAGCCAATTCTGCCAGAACCACTTGTTAAAGAGGCTGTCTTTCTTCCATCCAGTGTTTTTGGTTCCCTTATCAAAGATTAGATAGTCATGGGTCTGTGGGTTCATTTCTGGGTCTTTAATTCTATTCCATTGATCCTCAGGCCTGTTTACTTGCTAGTACCAAGCCGTTTTTACAATTACAGCTTTATAACATTTTTGAAGTTTATAAAGTTTTGAAATTTATAGTTTATAAAGTTTTTGAAGTTTGGTATTGATATTCTCCCAGCATTGTTCTTCCTGCTAAGGATTTTATTTGCTATTTGGGGTCTTCTATCATTCCATATGAATTTGTGGATTGTTTCTTCTATTTCATTAAAGAATGTTATTGGAATTTTGATGGGTATTGCATTCAATTTGTAGATAGCTTTGGGAAGTATTGTCATTTCCATGATGTTAATCCTCCTAATCCAGGAGCATTGAAAGTTTTTCTACTTCCTTAAATCTATTTTAATTTCCTTTTTCAGGCTTTTAAAGTTTTCACCACAGAGTTCCTTCACATCTTTGTTTAAGTTAATTCCTAGGGTTTTTTTGGTAGGCTATTACAAAAGGAGATGCTTTCCTGATTTCAGCCTTGCTCTTTTCATGGTTAGTATACAGAAAAGCTATTGATTTTTGTGGTTTAATTTTATACCCTGCTACTTTGCTAAAGTTTCAGATCAGCTCAAATAACTTGGGAGAGGAGTCTATGAGGTTCTTTAAATACAAGATCATGTCATCTGCAAAGAGGGAGAGTTTTACTTCTTCTTTCCCTATTTGGATCCCCTTTATGTTTGTTTCTTTCCATTTTGCTGGCAGAAACATTTTACTGGAAAAATAATAAGACATACTATATTAGAATTATTATTAAATTATTCTGGGACAAAATAATCTGTTAATGACTGTAGAAGTTTTTTTTAATACTAATTCTCTATTTTTGTGCTTGCTGCTTCCATTCTGCTCCTTACTCACTTTGGATATCCCTATACTCCCAACAGCATTTGTGACATGATATATATATATATATATATATATATATATATATATATATATATAACAATCTGCTCATTATCACCTACAGAAATATTTTCTAGTCAAACCTTTAGCCTGATTTTTGTTTTACTGGTTAGCCAGGAATGAGTTTGCAAAGACCAGAGCCAATAGCTGAAGAATACCAATCAGAGGCAGGTTCTATTGTGTTTGAGGAAGATAAAGGATGGATTTAGATCACAAAACTGAAATGATTAAAATGAATAAGCTTTATGGAGGCATCCAGCACAGCACAAGTGTTTTTGGCAAACTGAGGAGAAGACTGAAGAGCAGAATCATTCTCATTCCTTAATCTTTGTTTCCTTGGCTGTACTAGAATTGAACTCAAAGCTTTGAATGATTATGTTTTTATATGAACATTTATGAATAATAACCATAGTAGAAAAACAGAATATAACATTAAATTCTTTTCTTCTTTCCTTTCCTTTTTAATGCCAGTACAGGGATTGGATGCTATCTCTTCATTTTTTCACTCAATTCTATACTGCTTGAGCCATACCTCCACTTCTGGATTTTTGCTGGTTAATTAGAGATAAGAGTCTCACAAACTTTTCTGCTTTGGTTGACTTTGAATGATGATCTCTAGATCTCCGCCTCTTGTGTAGCTAGGATTATAGGCAAGAGCCATCATCACCTTTCAGTATTTAATTCTGATATTGTAGTTAAGATCAGTTAAAATAAGGCTAATCAGAAAAGAAAATTGAGATAAATAAAAGTATTAATAATATTCTAGGGGAGTTCTGAATCTGATTACATTTACAGTTCTATTTGTAGCCCAAATTCTACATTATATGTACTGCAACACACTACAGACCATAGAAGGGTGGGCTTTAGAGATATCAGAAACTGAGAGAGTAACCACTGCTGTGGAACAAAAGGCCCAATATTAATGAGCACAAAGACCTTTCTGTCAATGTGCTAGCAATTCAGAGGGCACAACAGGTTGTGTGGTCTCTGTTTTACCTCTTCTGAGGCCTCAGGGTGGAAGACTCTTACCAGTTGGACAAGAAGCATTTGATGACCAAGTGCTTTCATGTTTCCTTCACTCACAGTACAGTAACATCCTGGTGGAACTGCTTACTGAGCTAACAGGCTCTAAAAACAAGGTAGAAGCAGAATCTCATTTTCAGACCAAGTTCAAAATCATAGTTTCCTTTCATATTTTTAATTGGCTACCAGAGATTCATGTCTGCTCAGATACAGGAAAAAAAACACAGAGATTATTTATTTTCCTCTCTTCGTGGTACCAGGGTTTTGAACTTGGGACCTCACACTTGTTAAGAGGTGCTCTACCACTTGATCCTTTTGCCTGGTTTTCCTTTACTTTAGTTGATTTTTAGATTGGGTCTTCTGTTTTTTGCCCAGGGTTAGTCTCAGGCCATAATAATCCTCTCTGCCCTCCACGTAGCTGGAACTACAGATATACCGCACAATTTGCCTCTTGTTCTTTGAGTATAGTCTCAGAAACTTTTTGCCCAAACTGGCTTTAAACTATGATCCTCCTATCTCAGCCCCCAAGTAGCTGCGATTACAGGTGTATGCTGGTGTGTAGTCAAAACTCATTATTTGATAGGAGGAATGTCAAAGAATTTATAACAATTGAGCTTAGAAACCATTCCCCTAAAGTACTTTGAACTGCAAGAGATTGGGAAGGCCTCAGAAGAAAGGTCATCCTGACCTTGTGATTTTCTATGAAAGCTCACCTCAAAGAAATCTGCTGAGCTACCTTGTCTTTATTCCAGAGAAGTCCCATTCCATACCCAGGGGGAAGGAATATTGCCCAGAAAGGCCAAGGAGAATTTGGAAAAACAGGCTCTGCTATGTTCCTTGATTCAGTCTATCACCCCTAGAACTGAACATTTCATCCAATGGTGTTTTTCTACAACTATTCACTTTTGTCATCAGACAGCATAAAAGCAGACAGCTTTTCTCTTTGGTCTTTGGGTCTTGATTGTTTTAAAAATGGTTCTGATGGCACAAACTTAATTAATTCAATTTGCTATGTTTTTCTCTTGCTAAGCTATATTTTGTGTTTGGAGCATCACCCTAAATTCATATGAGAAGAGACGAAGCTATTTAACCTTTTCTTCTGCACTCAGACATTTTTTTGACAAAGGATAAAGAGAACCAAATGTTTTCCCACAATATTACAAATGGAATCAACTTGATTATGAAACTGTCTCATATTTTTCCATACAAGTTTATCAGTATCCTTCTTTAATCAGCATCCCAAGATAAAGTACTTAGAGTGAAGTATTAGTATTGCCAAACAGAAGTATCATTTAAGTTGCTCTACATTAGATGAAATCTTGATCCAGAGCCTCATTCCTGATGTGTGTGTGGAAGGGGTATGTAAATGCCTGTGCACACACATGTGCCAGTTCTAGGGCTTAAACAAAGGGCATGGGCACCATCCTTGAACTTCTTTGCTCAAGGCTGGTACTCTATCACTTGAGCCACACCTTTACTGATGGCTTTTCTGTGGTTCACTCTTGATAAGAGTCTCATGGAATATTGTGTGAGCCACTTGTGCTTTCTTTTGACTAGAAATAATTGTCTACAAATAAATAGGAAAGATGAGGAAGATGTTTCCAATGAGAGGTTTCTTATACTGCATTCGAGCTGAAAACATGGTGCATTTTTAAATTTTTCTCATGCTAGAGTATGGAACCCATGGCCTTAAATGTTCGGGTAAGTGTTCAATTACTGAGCCACCTCTCCAGTCCCAACACATAGGTTATTTTAATGGATGTCCTATATGCCTAACTGATTTAGCCTGTTTTCTGTAACTAACAAAAATACTACAGAGTGCCAGCACAGGTGACTCATGACTATAATCTTAGCAACTTGGGAGGCTGAGCTCTGAGGATTGCAGTTTGAGGCCAGCTCAGGCAGGAAAGTCCCTGCACAGAAAAATCCAGAAATGGTGCTGTGGCTCAAGTGGTAGAGTGCTAGCCTTGATCTAAAGGATCTCAGAGACAGCACCCAGGCCCAGAATTCAAGCCCTAGGGTGAGCCAAGAGAGAGGGGGCAGAGATGGGAGGAAGGGGAACAAGAACAACATGGCAAACAACCTGCTCACAGCAGATTTGTCTTTTTCATTTTCTTTGTTTATACTGGTCGTGGGGCTTGAAGCTTTTACTCTCATGGATCCTGTCTCCAGTACTAGCTTCTTGCTGGTGAAGTGAGGCGGGGAAGGGGGAAAACTAGGTCTAAGTAGGTCATTTTGTCTTTTTTTTTTTAACAGCCACTTTTACACCCTAGCCAGGTGTCCAGCCAGTTACCATAGCCTGGAGGTAAAATAAGCCATCCTTTGAATTGCAGATGCATGGCTCAATGGGTAGAGCAAGGAGGCCTCTGCTTTGGGGAATTTGTAGATGCATCATGTTGTTTAGCCCTAGAGAATCCCTGCCTCTGGATGCTATATTTATATATAATGCTTTTGCTGAGGCTTGCTCTCTATACAAGCATGTGGCTGTTGTCTTTAAATGATTGGTTCAGGCTTTGTTTAAGGCTGCAGATCTTTGAGACAAGAGTCTATCAGCAATCCCTGGACTTGTCAAAATGTGGCTTCTCTGTTTTCTTGTGACTAGATCTGTATCTGATTTATGGTACAACTCTGGTTAATTGGAGATAAGAGACTCTCAGATATTTCTGTCCACGCTGATTTAGAACCACAATTCTCAGATCTCAGCCCCTGAGTGCTTGAGGTTGTAGGTATGAAACACCAATGCCTGGCCACCACAGCTCTTAATGGAGAGTGAAAGATTATATCCAAGTTTTCCTTTAAAAAGGAGAAGGAAACCATTACCCAGATAGAGAAGCACACAAAACATCAAGGACTGAAAACTAAATACTTGGAAGTAAGTCTTGCCATCTCTTCATTGCCTTTCCCTTTCTCCTGGGAAAACTTGGTTCCAGTATTCCCTCTGAGCGATGACATTTTGTTCCTCAACCCCGTGACCCCTCTTGACAGAAGTTCTGTGCAGTGGAAGTGAGAAGGCTGAGTGATGCAACCAGGGAGTGTCTAAAAGCAGCTTCCATGCTGAAAACAGAGCAAGTCAGCTGAAAAACTCTCAGCTAAATTTGTGGGTTTTCTCTGGTTGAGTTTCTACAGATATTATCTAGACATCTTTTTTTTTTTTTTTTAATTTAATTTTATTTTATTTGTGAACAAACTGTACAGAGGGGTTACAATTGCATGGGCAGGATAATGCGTACATTTCTTACCAAGCATTGCAGCCTCCTCCTTTGTTT